>NC_090447.1:1423907060-1424227349 GCF_031143425.1 Pleurodeles waltl
CCCCGAGGAAGCCCCCCCTTGCCTGCCTGCAGCGCTGAAGAGATCCCTTGATCTCTCATTGACTTCCATTGCGAACCCGACGCTTGTTCTAACACTGCACCCGGCCGCCCCCGCGCCGCTGAGGGTGAAATTTCTGTGTGGGCTTGTGTCCCCCCCGGTGCCCTACAAAACCCCCCTGGTCTGCCCTCCGAAGACGCGGGTACTTACCTGCTGGCAGACGGGAACCGGGGCACCCCCTTCTCTCCATTGAAGCCTATGCGTTTTGGGCACCACTTTGAACTCTGCACCTGACCGGCCCGGAGCTGCTGGTGTGGTAACTTTGGGGTTGCTCTGAACCCCCAACGGTGGGCTACCTTGGACCAAGAACTGAACCCTGTAAGTGTCTTACTTACCTGGTAAAACTAACAAAAACTTACCTCCCCCAGGAACTGTGAAAATTGCACTGTGTCCACTTTTAAAATAGCTATTTGTGAATAACTAGAAAAGTATACATGCAATTGAAATGATTCAAAGTTCCTAATGTACTTACCTGCAATACCTTTCAAACAAGATATTACATGTTAAATTTGAACCTGTGGTTCTTAAAATAAACTAAGAAAATATATTTTTCTATAACAAAACCTATTGGCTGGATTTGTCTCTGAGTGTGTGTACCTCATTTATTGTCTATGTGTATGTACAACAAATGCTTAACACTACTCCTTGGATAAGCCTACTGCTCGACCACACTACCACAAAATAGAGCATTAGTATTATCTCTTTTTACCACTATTTTACCTCTAAGGGGAACCCTTGGACTCTGTGCATGCTATTCCTTACTTTGAAATAGCACATACAGAGCCAACTTCCTACAATCAGCATGGGGAGGACCTGCAGCTCTTGGTCCATGGCGTCCTGGTTCTTCGTTGAGTGTCGAGAGGTGAGTGGTTCCCCTTCTGGGTACTGTTTCCGCCGTGCTTTTTATGGCGTAGGTACCGCCCCGGAAAAGCTGGTGGATGGGCGGGTTGTAATGGGGTGGGCGGTACATTGACTTCCGCCTGGCTGTTGGCGGTTACCGCCGTGGTGTTTGTTGCTACTGCCGTGGAGGTCGGAGTGTTAAAGTGGCAGTATGTGTTTTTCTTTCTAGGTACCAACTGCACTATTTTGATAGAGCCATAGTTAGATGTTTTTCTAAGTTTGTGTTGACTAAGATTGTATTGCATGAAGCCCAACATGCTAATGCTAATCTGGTGTTAGATAAGGATTCCTCACTAATGAAAGTCGGCTATAGGGAGTAATAGTCAATGTCTTTCCTTTGCTGAATCTAAATGTATGTGATATCCTTTGTGAAATTGTTCTTGTTATTAATTTGAACCGTAACCTTAGAATCTGTATTTGTTCAATCTTTGATCAGATTACGTTTCTTTCGCCGATTTGGAAAGCCAGTGATGTTTCTGTATGTTTATCATTTGATTTTGATATTATCTCACGTGACATTAGCATTGTTAATATAGGGAAATAAATATTCTAACTTTTACTAAAAAGGTGTGGTTATTCATGACTGAAAGGTCATGGTGTATGATAATTACTGACTCCAATTGATTACTAATGCTATTGATTATCATTGATTATTCATGTTATTGATTGGTTATTGATCTGCAAGTACTGGATCTATGGTGGGAATATCTTAAATGCGAGTCAAAAGGTTCATCGACCTATTCACGTCCCCTTGTAAGTTTACATATTAAGGTCCGACGCGCTTACACCAGCAACACCTAGTACATCAACATCTGTGTCAAAGGCCACTCCGCTTCCATCTGCTCCAGGAATAGTTTTGGCTCCAGATGTGTATTTTCTGTATTGAACCCTAATTTCAGGTTCAGATCTAAAACCTTCTTCGGCTTGATCCCAGATAATTTCTCATTATGAGATTACAAAAGTGCAGCCTCTTCTCTGGTAGAACTCAGACAGTGCAACCATCTTCACACAAGTATTACTGAAGCCTCAAGGCCTTACTTAGATCCTATTAAGATGCTGTCTAGGGCCATCAAAATAATGGCCATGATAGTGATGCTGATGACGAGGAGGCTGACAATCTACTTCTATCTCATACTGATGACAGTCTGTACGTAGGCTTACAAACTGCTACTGGCCTGGATACTTCACCTAGGACAGAACTGGAATAACACGGGGGGACCCCTACAGAGGACTTTTCCTCTTTTTTTATATTAGTTCACAGAGATGCAGAAGTGCTTGACCTTCAGTTGTCCACAGTAGAAACCAAGGCAACGGAAATTTTGCAGACTGGACCTGCAGCTTCAGAGTGTTTGCTGCCATTTAATGAGGCTCTTACTGAGGCTTTGATGGTGACATGATCTAAGCTATGCTTGGCTCCACAGGTGGTTGCCCTATAGCTAGACTTTGTAGGCCTGCCCCTGGGGATCTCAACTTTCTGACCCCACAGCTTACTTCTGAGAGCTTGGTTGGTCAGACTTCTACTAGAAAAGTCAGCCCTAATGCATTTTCCATTGCCTGGCTAAACAGAGGATCGAAATGCATTGCTGCATTTGGTAAGAGGAACTTCTGCCAATTTTTCAGTAAGGTCCCTGAACACTGTGTGTCTGTTGGGCTGCTATACACCTGCGTACTGGGATATGGCCAGCGAGATCCCGCCGGCCATTCCTGAAGGCCTCTGAAAGGCTTTTGCACAGACAATACATAATGTTTAGGATCCTGCTACGTATATGCTGAGATCCCCCAGACATGACTTTCGTAGTAAGTCGTGCAATAGGCACTAGTGTAGTGATCTAATGTCATGCATCGATGCATGCCACAACACTTTCTGGGGATGTGCAGCCATCTCTTATGGATATGCCTGATGATGGAGATTCTGGGCTCAAATGGTTGAGGGAGAATGGTGTCACAGCCTGTTTGTTGGGTTTGTTGCAAGACTGTCAGTTCCACCAACAATGCTGGGAATTCATGGGGTATTCACAATGTCTTGCTTATCCTCAAAGGCAGTTCCCATTGTCTGTGCAACATCACAAACAGCCCTATTATGGTTCCAGGGGGTGCAGTGGTGGCAGAGACCGTGGCCATCAGCAGGGACAGTTTAATCTTCTGCCTCTTCCCTTGCAGCAACAACAGCTAATCAACTCTGATTCACCTGTCTTCGGTCATTCATGGCTAGCAGGGAGCAGACTACATGTTTTTCTACCTGATTGGCTTGCCTCAGACCATTGGCCTTTCCAGGTTGTTCAGCATGCATACGGTCTCCCGTTTTTATCTTTCCCCTTACAGTCTTCCTGTCCCTATTCAAATTTCAGCTCATCATTCCTTCAACTTTGTCCATGAAATTCAGTTACTTTTGGCCAAATGGACCATAGAGAGTCCCTGAGAAAGAGAAGAGCCACTAATTTTTGGTTCCCAAGAATTAAAGCGGACTTAGACAGTTTCTAGAATTTAGATTCTTGAATGCTTTCCTTTAGAATCACAAGTTCAAAATGTTGACTGTGGCCCAGGTCCTTTTGACTCAGGATCAAGGAGGTTTGAGGGTGTCCTTGGACTTGAAAGATACATACTTTCACGTTTCTGCTTTTCAGTCCCACAGAAGCTTTCTTCAGTTCATGGTAGAATCATGTTCACAAGTCAGGGACATACGCATTTCCATACCTCCCACTATTATCTGTTGATGAATGGATTTCCACAGTCAATCACGGCCAACTTGCAGACTGCAGTCTCCCTACTGTCCTTCCTCAAATTCTATATCAAGTAGCTGAAGTCCTATCTGCGAACACTGCAGAGTATTCAATTGTTTGGAGACCTCCTGGGCATAGTGGCTTTCCAGGCCTTTCTACTCCCAGCAAGTCCGGGACATTCTGGTTATGATCCCAATGCTGTGGGCTCTGTATTGTGTTGTGGCATTGAGGGTTCTGAGTCATTTTGGTCTCCTTTCCTCATGCATTCTACAGGTTCTCCTTGCACATTGGTATATTTGAACACTACAGTGGAACCCCTGCCTACAATGGGCTCAGCACTGCTGTTATCTTACGGACAACATACGTATCTCAGATGAAGCAGCCTTTGACCTTTAGTGATGACTGACAGATGCATACCAAACCTGCAGCTGACAGCCTTCCCTGCCTCATCTGGAGCTCATGGTAGTGATGGTTGCATCATTTTGGGTTGGTGTGATCACCTGTACAAGGTGTAAATAAGGGTCCTTTGGTCTTTGGTGGAGCATAAGCATCATATCATTCTTCTGAAGCTGCAAGCTATCTGGCTAGCCCTGAAGACCTTCCCCCATCCATGAAGACAGGTTGGCCCAGGTTCTAATGAACAACATAACTGCATCAAGCAGGCTGGTGTGGGTTTGTGGGCGCTGTAACAGGAAAGACTGAGAATTTGGGGGTGGCTCGAACTTCAGATCTATCTAGTGGCCAGCAATCTTGCAAGTTCTCTCGCTATCAGGACAGAGTATCTCAACAGACACCATCTCACAGACCACAGATGTCTGCACCCGCAGGTGGTCCAAGGTGTCTTTATTCAGCAGGGCATGCTTTGTGGAGAGAACACAGTGTTGTGCTTACTGTGCGCTAGAGTTTCCGCCTCAAAGTTCTCTGGAGGATGCAAGTTGCCTGCAGTGGAACTTTGGTCTCCTGTTTGGTTTTCCACTGCTGCTGCGACTTCCCAGAATTCTGAGGAAAGTGAGAAGGGACTTATAGCCCCCGATTGGGTCAACTAGGTGTGGTTCCTTGACTTGCTGAACCTAACGATTTGCCCTTTGCACCAAATTCCTCTCTGGAAGGACCTTCTGTCCCAGTAACAAGGCGGGGTTCTGCATCCAGACCTTCACGTTCTAGACCTTCATGCATTGAGATTGAATAGAAACTGATAAGTAGTTCTGACCTGTCTGCAGAAGTTGTACAGTGGTCCCCAATCTTGTGACTTCTGTGGACCCCACTTTATTATTACTGGAACCCCGGGACCCCCACTGAATCATTATTGGATTCCAGGACCCCCCCCCCACTGAGTCATTACCAGCCTAAACATTGTTGATGATTTGAAATGAAAAACAATGCACAAAAAATAAACAAGCATTCATCAAACACATACACAAATGATAACACATATTATTTAATTCGCAAACACATATAGCTAACACAATACAAAATACTAATTTAAATATGAATGTTGGATTTTTTCTAAATTCAATTCAATTGAAGCCACACATCATCCACACCATATTATGTTTGATGCGCCTGTACTGCTCCCAGTGAATCAATCTGAGGATACTCATTTAATTTTTAGCCTCCAATTTTAAATTCCTTGACCTTTACAGTACATTTTAAGATTTTCATTTGTACATTTTGCCACTTTATTTCTGTACACTTTATTAATCTGTTAATATTATCTAATTTTCTAAGCAGTCATGGACCCCCTGAGGAGGCTTTGTGGACCCCCAGGGGACACCGGACCACAGGTTGGGAACTACTGAGGTAGTAGATTTATCTTAACTGCTCAACACCTGTTGACCACATTTATCCACTTTAGTTGATGGGAAATGTTGTGGCCTGGTGTGAGGACATTCAGGTTGATCCACTTCAGGTCCATTTATCTCCTGTGCTGTTGTTTTTGTTATTGCTAGCCTATCAAAGTTTTACTGTATGAACCGTTAAAGTTATTTTTGCCTCTTTTAGCTTTTCAACATTTGCCTGGACACCCTTTGTTGTTTTAACCACTAACCACTAACCACTAACGTCCTGAAAGGGTTCATAAATATTTTTCCTTCTGCACCCTTTATCTTCCAGTAGTGGGACTATAACTTGGTTCTCACATTTGTGATGTGCACACCTTTTCAACCTATGCACAGCTGTTCTCCTAGGCTGCTTACCAATAAAACTGGTTTCTCATTGCCATTATGTCTGAGCACCATGGTTGTTAAATGCAGACATTGTAACTGCTCTCTCCTTATGCCACCTTATTTTCTGAGAAATTAATGCTTAAGACTTGTCATACTTCCATATGGGACAGTATGTAACTTTTTGTTCTCTCTGTCTAATCCATCTAAATAGGAGAAAAGACTCCATCAGCTAGATTTCAAGAGGGTCTTATGATTTTACATCGATTGGACCAGTTTTTTTTTCAGCTTTCCCAGTGGAAAAAATTGAATGGCACTTCAGAAGCAGATCATGTCCAGAAGGATTGTTTTGTGTAAAAACATGTGTTGTGCATGGCCAAGAAGGAGCCTACTGAGCACCTCTGGGCTATTCCATGAGAGCAAAAGTGATCACTACACCACTGTTGAGGTGTGTTCTGTTTTGGTCATCTGCCAGGCTCTGACATGAGCGTTCATCCACATCTTCACTTGTCATTGCTATCGTGACATCCAGACAGGGCCATTTCACATGCTCAGTTTGGAAAGACCTCCTGAAGTGAAGCTCCATCTCCAGACCCTCTATCTTTCGGGTGCTCCTGCTTTGGTATCTAATCGAAAAGTGAGGAATTTGCAGTTCAAAGTATCTATCAGAAAAAGTTACCTACCTTCTGTAATGCTCTTTTTGGTGGATTCTATCTAACCGAAGATTTCTAACTGTCCTTTTTCCTCCTCATTTAATAGACTTGACTTTTAAGATTCTAAAAAGGTTCCAAGTTAGGTTTGGCACACACTCATGTTTGCAATCTGTCACAGTTGATCTGCATGTGAGCCCCAGAAGATTTGAAAAATAAAATTGATGTCTGCGCGCATGGGTACTGTGCATATACAGAATTATGCTGTCTCTTCTGGAGGTGTTGTGAAGAGTCCACGGAGTAGTCCACGGAGTAGGAAGATGCCACTTACTGGTGCACTATTGAAATTGCTCAAAAATGTTTGAGAGCCAATCTGGCACCTGGAGGAATTCAAGAGGTGAGAAATCTGCTGTTAGCTAGCGCATCTACTAGAACAAGCATTGCCAAAGGCAATTACCTGATTTATATGAGTGGAAAAAACTACAGTTGCTCCCATCCTGAAAAAGTCAACTCAGGATCCGGCTATTTTGAGTAACTACAGGCCTGTATCCTTTTTGCCTTACCCCATTAAAATCCTTACGAGGAGCAAATTGGCTTTGGCCAGGCCATGGAACCAAATGTAGTGATGTGTGTTTTGGCCACTGACTTCGTGTTGCACCACTATGCACCTGGATTAGCTATCTAGTATTCACCAGTTACAGACTAAATTTTGTATTCAGTTTAGCCTTAGATTAATTCTGCCTATTGACTTTTATCGTAGCATTAGACACTGCCATGTTAAAGGCTGCCCATGATTTTCCACATTGTAAACTGTGCATTCACTGTGCAATTGTGTCTTGTTTTCGTGCTTTTTCTCACCAAGGGCTTTGGTTGATAAGTATGTACTCAGACGGCAGGGAACAGCCTTGTTTTGATTTGACATCTTGGGATTGTGGCCAAACCCCAACGTGTTCTTTTCAAAGCATACCTAAACTAGCCAGCATGTTTGAATTGCGAAATGAGGGTTTTTTTTCAGAAAGCTCCTTTTGTTTTTTTAAGATATAAAAAGACCCAGTGCGACAGTGAGAGGGTGAGTGGCCTCAATCAGGATTCTAGACATCGAATGCCTGATATCTTTCCCGTGAGGGTAGAGATCTATTTCTCTTTTGCAGTCGAACAGGGTCATCGTCTTGCTGGCATGAGTGAGATGAAGAACCTGGCAGGCCCTACGCCGATGCATTTTTAATTCATTATTTGCTTTGCCTTATAATACAAATACATATATTTGCTGTGAATATTGCAGTGGAGAATCATTTTGGTATACTTTCCTTTCATTGCTGTGACTATTTTTAAACGTGTGCTTTCAACATGCTGTTCTCCTTTTAGGAACCTCGTGGTGAAATAATAAATGTCTTCTTTGAACTAAGAAGTGCATTCCAGAGATTTTTGTCAGCTCGGTCATTAGTGAAAAGCAAAACACCAAGTCAACTCTGCTCACGGCGATGGATGAACTCACAATGCGGGTCGACAAGGGGCAATCTGTAGTCCTGATCTTATTAGATCTCTCAGTCACATTTAATACGGTCTGTCAAAATATGCTTCTGACCCGGTTGGCTGCGATTGGCCTGGGTGGAACAGAAAAGAACTGGTTCCGCTCGTACTTGTCGAACAGAAGTCAGGTGGCTGCTCTTCATCCATTTCGCTCTGAGGCTATCAATCAGGGCGTGCCACGAGGCTCCTCAGACATCCAATTATTTTCCACATCTATATGTGATCCCTGATTTCACTCATTAAATCCCATAATGTCAGCCTAATCAATTATGCCAACAACACTCAACTTATTCTGTCACTAGTAGGCAACCAGCAGCTAACAGCTTTTCATGACTGTATGAAGGATATTATCCACTGGCTTAACTCTAACTCCCTCAAGTTTAACGCAGACAAGATAGAACTCCGATGTTGCTCGTCTAACAAGTCCTCAGTAGTGCTCCCCCTTAACTTCTGGCCAGTAACAGTTGATGGGATTAATGCCCCCGCTGACAACGCCCGAAACCTAGGGGGTCACTTTTGACAATAAACTCAGTATGGAGAGCCATGTGAACAAAATCATAGGATCATGTTTCTCGTTACTAAGAGCCCTTTGGAAGATATTTCTGGTATTCCCATGCTCTGTTACAACATTGGCGGTACATAGTGTTATCTACAGTAGGAAGGATTATTATAATGCTCTTCTTTGGGTGCACCTGAATATCTTCTAAACCGTTTATCTAGAGTTCAAGCTGCGGCTGCTAAACTCGCCTTGAACAGGCCCATAAGGCCTTCTATCTCATTACCATTGAAGGATCTTCACTGGCTGCCATTAAAACAAAGAATTGTGTTTAAATCTCTTTGTATTGTTTTTCTGGAGCTCTCAGGCCAGGGGACTGTGCCCCCTGGAGCTCGCCCCCAACCCCACGCACCGCAGGGGCTGCAAGGCCTTTGTTACAAAACTGGTGAACTGGTATCCATATGCACCATAACATGATACTGTATGGAAGTGTTCCATGCAGGTAAGTATTAACAATGTGGATGTTTACCACTGATGGTGCCTGCGACTCATACAATTTGGAATCCCTAATTGGAAAACATCATCTCATTGATATGTACACCGTTTATGCTATGTATAACAACTACACTAATTTTAAGGCAAGGCATGGAAGATTATATTATTCATCACTGTATTTAATGCCATTGATATTATAGCACTTAATTACCAAATCACTGTGGGGGTCACCTTTATGGGTGTTGGGGCTCCGCCCTCCTTATTTTCTGGCTGTCTATTTATTGTACCATTAGTAAAAAATAGCCTTTTTTATTCGCAATTGGTATAATAAAAAATAACAGACTCTCACGTAGAGCAGCTGCTTGTCCAAGACACTGTGTCAGTCTGGTGGCAGGCACAGAGGTGCATTTACCACCTGTGAGACAGATTTACCAGTGCTGGCAAAGCCCTAGCTTTAGGGGTCTGAGATGCCGCAGTGCCACGCCATTGGTGACAGACTGCAGCACTCCCTTTTAGGTAGCCTCGGGTGCTTTAGACTGCAAATGTGTGGTGCTTGGGTCTATATAGCCATTCATCTCACCCTTTCCCATCGGATTATTGAGTGGGCTAGAGTCAGGGGCCTCACTGACCGCATCATATCCAGTAATAAGGTGGGAGAGGGTGACGTGAAAATCTAAGAAGCTCAAAGCAGGAGTTTGCCCATCACTGCAAGTGATTCAGCTTCAGTTTCCTGCTTCTGTTCTCGAGGTAAGAGAGAGCTATTTTTAAGGTTTCACCTAGCATCAGCAACTGAAGGAAAGTGAAAGAAATGTGTGTGTATGTGAAAGTGAAAGTAAGTGATGAGAGACCTGACAAGGGGAGCGAGTGAGAAGTGACAGCGAGTGTAACTGTAGGTGTAAATGAGTGAGTCAGGGCTAGTGAGATGATGTGATTCTGTGGTGAATTAAAAGGTGATAGTGATTTAGACTGTGCAAGTGAATGTGGGTGAGAGACAAGGGAGAGCGAGTGGCTGTGAATGAATTTGTGAGGAAGAGAGTGGGAGTAAGTGAGTGGGAGTTAGTGCAAATTTGTGTGAATGTGAGGTAGAATGAGTGTGAGTGAATGTAAATAAGCATGAGTGAGTGAGCGTTCATTTGTCACAAAGTTAGTCTTGTGTTTTTGCAGTTGGCCCTGACACCCGGCCCTTGGCGAAATGCTGGTACTGGAATATTTGAGGTAATTCTGAGGATAAAGAACATCCCTGGTAAAATGCTGGTGCTGGACAGTAGAGGCAATTATTGGCAAATTTGGACACCCTTTGGAAAATGCTATTGCGGACATACTGTGCATAATTCTTGGTAAAAGGGCAACTCATGTCAAATGCTGGCAATGACATATTGGGGGTAATGCTTGACATAAGGCGCACCCGTGGCAAAATACTGGCACCTTAGCGGTGATTCCTGGCATAAGGGACACCTCGGGCAAACTGATGGTGCCAGCATACTAGAACTAATTTTTGGCATGAAGGACAGCCAAGGCAAAATGCTGGTGCCGAAATTTTGGGAGTAATTCTCGGCAGTTGGTGTAGCCATGGCAAAATGCAGAGGATGACATACTTGGTGTAATTTTTTACATAAGGTGCACTCATGGCAAAATGATGATTCCAGCAAACTAATGTAATTCTTAGCATTACGGAGGACAACCATAGTATATGAGCTGAAGGAAACCATGACACATTATTGGCCATTACATGTAATTTGTAACATATGAAACTGATGGGATTTAGATGCACCCATTATTAAATGCTGGCTCTGGCACAAAGGTGGTAATTATTGACTTACAGAGGACGGTGCACCCTCTGTACACTTTGCAAAAATGGGGGTGAAATCTTGGGCAGCATCATCCTTCATTGACTTGCCACACCAATGACTTTTGAGCATTGTATGGCAAAAAATGTGATGTAAATTGCACTGTTTGTCCCCATCTTTTTAAAGGCTCTTCTCAGAAGAAGTCAAGCATGCTAGCTATAAACCCACATTTAAAGATCTCAAGCCACTACTGCCAAATTAGTTATCACCATAGCAGTGTCATAACCGCTAACAAAGGCAACCGAAACATCTCTGTTCTGTGTATAACCCCTTAATACCACAATGGCAACACGGATGCATTTATATAATAATGGATTATTTCAAGGTTTTATCTGTATCGTGTTTGCTGCCGAATAGTGTCCGAAATGTACATGTTGGGAGGGTCAGTGAGCGTGCACACCATTTACAGATGGTTTCAAGTTATATGGGTTTCCTGGCATTTGGTGCCATATGTTCAGCAGAATAAAATGGCATTCTGATAGTTAAATATTAACCCCGATTATATACTATTAAACCGTTCAAAAACCTGACCGGGATTTTCTAGCTAGTAGGAGGGCAGACTTCCAAAACCCCGAATGCCATTAACAGGAACCAGGAGAAACAGTTAGAAAATGATCACCTGAAACTTGCCATGCAGTAGGAGGCCGCGTTGCCTTTCCGGGCAAATCAATGCACCTGCCTGTTTAATCAGGGATAAAGAGTGCCAGGGTTCTGCTAGGTTTTAAAGGCATTTGCCAGAACCTGCCCCACTGCAGTGTCGCCTTCCTTGCACGCAGCGCTATGTGAACGCTGAAGACGAGGTCAGCGTGACATTTCCCTGGCGGAGGGAGCCATTAGCGTGAGTACGTTTATGCGCCCGAGCTCCCACTCACAGTTCCAAACGCCAGCAGTTAAACCTCGAGGTAAATAAAGATGAATGCCTTTTGAAACACAATCTGACCTGCCCCAGCTGGCCTGTGGTTTTAGTATTCACAAATGACCCCCTGACCGTGAATAAAGAAGAACTTGTTAGGTTCCGTCTCCTGGCTGCCGCACCTGATGTCATTCCACTGAATAACCAGAAATTCTGTATTCCTCGTTACCTTTTGTTTTGACAAAAGAAATGTCACATGAGCATATGGCTCTGAAGGACAAACAAACTTCACACCGAAGTGCAGTGTATACCGGCATATTGCAATCATAAATAACCGGAGGTCACGTTAACATTTTTTGTGTGAAAATGTTTCAGCTTTCAGTTCCCCTAAGAGCTGGCTGGAAGCAAAATAGTGATAAAAATGCAAAAGTTATCGGCTCATACAGGGAGTGCAGAATTATTAGGCAAGTTGTATTTTTGAGGATTAATTTTATTATTGAACAACAACCATGTTCTCAATGAACCCAAAAAACTCATTAATATCAAAGCTGAATATTTTTGGAAGTAGTTTTTAGTTTGTTTTTAGTTTTAGCTATGTTAGGGGGATATCTGTGTGTGCAGGTGACTATTACTGTGCATAATTATTAGGCAACTTAACAAAAAAAAATATATACCCATTTCAATTATTTATTATTACCAGTGAAACCAATATAACATCTCAACATTCACAAATATACATTTCCGACATTCAAAAACAAAACAAAAACAAATCAGTGACCAATATAGCCACCTTTCTTTGCAAGGACACTCAAAAGCCTGCCATCCATGGATTCTGTCAGTGTTTTGATCTGTTCACCATCAACATTGCGTGCAGCAGCAACCACAGCCTCCCAGACACTGTTCAGAGAGGTGTACTGTTTTCCCTCCTTGTAAATCTCACATTTGATGATGGACCACAGGTTCTCAATGGGGTTCAGATCAGGTGAACAAGGAGGCCATGTCATTAGATTTCCTTCTTTTATACACTTTCTTGCCAGCCACGCTGTGGAGTACTTGGACGCGTGTGATGGAGCATTGTCCTGCATGAAAATCATGTTTTTCTTGAAGGATGCAGACTTCTTCCTGTACCACTGCTTGAAGAAGGTGTCTTCCAGGAACTGGCAGTAGGACTGGGAGTTGAGCTTGACTCCATCCTCAACCCGAAAAGGCACCACAAGCTCATCTTTGATGATACCAGCCCAAACCAGTACTCCACCTCCACCTTGCTGGCGTCTGAGTCGGACTGGAGCTCTCTGCCCTTTACCAATCCAGCCACGGGCCCATCCATCTGGCCCATCAAGACTCACTCTCATTTCATCAGTCCATAAAACCTTAGAAAAATCAGTCTTGAGATATTTCTTGGCCCAGTCTTGACGTTTCAGCTTGTGTGTCTTGTTCAGTGGTGGTCGTCTTTCAGCCTTTCTTACCTTGGCCATGTCTCTGAGTATTGCACACCTTGTGCTTTTGGGCACTCCAGTGATGTTGCAGCTCTGAAATACGGCCAAACTGGTGGCAAGTGGCATCGTGGCAGCTGCACGCTTGACTTTTCTCAGTTCATGGGCAGTTATTTTGCGCCTTGGTTTTTCCACACGCTTCTTGCGACCCTGTTGACTATTTTGAATGAAACGCTTGATTGTTCGATGATCACGCTTCAGAAGCTTTGCAATTTTAAGAGTGCTGCATCCCTCTGCAAGATATCTCACTATTTTTTACTTTTCTGAGCCTGTCAAGTCCTTCTTTTGACCCATTTTGCCAAAGGAAAGGAAGTTGCCTAATAATTATGCACACCTGATATAGGGTGTTGATGTCATTAGACCACACCCCTTCTCATTACAGAGATGCACATCACCTAATATGCTTAATTGGTAGTAGGCTTTCGAGCCTATACAGCTTGGAGTAAGACAACATGCATAAAGAGGATGATGTGGTCAAAATACTCATTTGCCTAATAATTCTGCACTCCCTGTATGAACATAGTACTCAAAATATGCGGGAGGTTACAAGGAAATCTGTGTTCTCTATTTCCTAGAACTGCTGGCGTAATTTCACTCAGTTCGCCAATTTTGTTTGTAATTCTTATGAATTTTTTAGTGGGTTGTGTTAACCACTCTACAAATAGACACCGGGCCCCATTTTCATTTTATGATTCCTAGCAGCATATCAATGCCTCCCCATCACACTTGTGTAGGAAGCTCAACCTCCTTTGTATTGATGTTTTTTTCATAGTATCACCGGATATGACGGTTAAAATCGTGTTGAGTACTGCTGCTAATTTGATGGCTACTTATGCCCACACAAGATTAAAAGAAACAGGACATTTTATGACAAGACCGGAGGTTCCTATTATGCTTTTCTTTTCTTGTTTAATTCAACAGCAGCTGCAGTCAAGAACTACAATTCCCATGAGGCCAGAGAAGATTGACCAGTGGGAATAAACAAGTAGTCACCACTAATACACCAATCACTAACAGGCTGACCCTATAATACGTATCTTGACTGAGAACAGCCCTCTTTTCTTGCTGCTCGCAGTCAAGATAAGTATTTTTTCATTCATTATATTTAATATATATCTGGATTATTTCAATTTATTGGTCTTTACACATTTCTGTATGTCTGGCTGCGCACGTTATCTTATCGCGCTTCAGTTCATATATTGAGTCAGCTTGTAGCCGCACATTCTCCCCACAGCGCGCGTGCTCTGTGAAAACGTTCGTTTCACCGTTTTCTCTTCAGCGCGAACGCCATTTTTCTTCTGCGGTCGCGGTGAAGAGACAGCTTTTACTTTAGTCTCCTCACCTCAGTAAAGAGTTCTTCACCCATTTCCTTGGTGCCGGCTCCGGTTTTCAGCCGTCGGACCTTCCGACAGCTTCTTCTGTGTGTCAATTGCTCAGCCTTCGTTTCCTGGTGTTTTTTCCCCGCCCATAGGCGGAGACTAGTGCCTCTCTGGCTTCCTGAAGCAATTTTAACCCTTTCCTCACCGTGCTCTGTCTCCTTCAGGTTTTTCTATTAATGTTCCATTATATTATGGATAGTTCACCATTTTCTCATGCTGCCAAAGAGGATGAGGCGATGATGAATAATTAAGAAAATCTTAATGAATTTATTCAATTATCAGTGGAACAAGCAGTCTCTGCTTCTTTAGATAAATTATTCAAGACATAAGAAAATTCTGTTGTACAATTAATGTACAAGACGGTTTTGGCCCACTCTGCGGGGGAAAGCAGAGAACGTCCAGGAATTAAAAAAAACAATAAAACAACGCTATTGAGTGGTGAGGATCCCTCACACAAGGCAGAGGACGCGGTTCCTCAAAGGCCTCCCTTAAGGGAGGGGATACTTTATAAAAAATCGTCAAAAGAAATGTGCATCCAAGACAAAACATATTACTCCCTAGTAATTTCAAAAATTTTGGACACTGATGACGGTGATTTGCATGATAATTACCCGGATTCAGATCTTTCCCACAAAGATAATAGAGACTCCGTCTCTTCTCCTCTCCTAAAAAAGCAAAAATGCAATCCCTTTTGGGTTCCAAATCATGCAAAGTTATGGACACAGATGGAGAACCCATGTTTGATCCCAATGACATCCAGCATCCACACTCTACTGAGTGGCTACCTGTGGATCATGTGGCAGAATATTTGACCTCCAGATTACGTTCCCCCCTTGACAAACATGTTAGAGCAAAACTCATATCAGAATGTCCCCGTCCTTCCCTTCCTTTAAAGATTACAACGACTCCTATTATTGACACTACTCTCATTAACTTCTTCTCCAAATTCGGAAAAGACCGACGAAAAGGAGTGGACAAGGCCTGGTCTACCTGCCAGGATAAACTTTTGGATTTGGTGGCCCCTTGTCCCATATTTGTGATATGGCAGAAGCAACCCGTTTGAATAATGCTGTTTTGGACCTTGTTGAACTGTCATTGTGGGTGCAACGGGCTGTTTGCTTATTGGGGAATGCTAATTGCGCTATAACCCATCAACGTAGAAAAGGATTGTTACTTAAACTGGATCCTAAGCTCGTCAGTTTGGCAACCTCAGATCCGGTGGTCAAAGCGGAAGGTTTCCTATTTGGAGACTCATTTATCAAAGAACTCAGCAAATATGTTGCCACGTTCGCATCTCTGGACAAAGCCCAGCAATCTTTAAAAAAGATGTTTTCCAGTCAGGTTTTCTCCAGGGCTGGCAGAGGCAGGAACCGCTTTGCCGGACGATCGTACAGTAATCAAGGTTCCCGTGGTGCCTACTCTAGCTCCTACCAAGAGTACAGACCTCAGTTTTATCCCCAAAAGAATTGAGGATTCAGGAACAGGGGCAACAGAGGCTCCAGATTCTCTTCCTAACCCGGTAAGTCCTTCCATTATTCTTCAGGTGGGAGGTCGTCTTGCTTTGTTCCTTCCAAAGTGGCAGTCTCTCACAGCAGACCCTTGGGTTTTTAACACTGTTCAGGGATACACTATAGAGCTTTCTCTATAGCCTTTTCAATCAAAGTTTCCTCATCCTCCCCAGTTCTCGTTGGAAATGGAAAACATGATTTCCGCGGAAATTCGATCGCTTCTCCAAAAACAAGCTATTGTCCCTTTTTCCCTCGATCTTTCGGGCTTTGTCAGTTCAGTCTTTCTAGTCCAAAAGAAAAACAAGAAGATGCGTCCTGTGATCAATTTCAAACTCTTCAACCAATTTGTAGTTTATCGTCACTTCAAGATGGAAACCATCTTACGTCTCAGAGATTCTCTTCTACAGGGCGACTGGATGGTTCGTTTGGACCTCCAGGATGCTTATCTCACAGTTCCTATGCATCCAACTTCAAGAACGTTTTTGCAATTCCAATGGCTCGGTCAAACGTATAATTTTTCATCCCTTCTTTTCGGTCTGTCTTCCGCCCCTTGGTGTTTCACAAAACTTATGAAACCAGTGATAGCCTCCCTCAGAGCTCAGGGAGTCAGACTAATTATCTACCTAGACGACATCCTCCTTATGAACCAAAATCATTCATCTCTTCTCGATCACGTTCATTTAACCTCTTCGCTTCTCTCAGATCTAGGCTTCATTATCAACGACGAGAAGTCTTCCCTGGTTCCAGTCCAAAGAATCGAGTTCTTAGGTTTCCTAGTGGATTCCGTTTCTGCCATCCTTCTTCTGCCATCAGCAAAAATAAAGTCTATAAAGTCAGAAATTCTTCAGACTTTGCGCAGTTTTCACCTTTCCATCAGATCCCTAGCAAGAATAGTAGGCCTTCTATCCTCTTCAATCCAGGTCATTTTTCCAGGCCCATTACATTATCGAGCTCTTCAAAGACTAAAGATTCGTCATCTTCAAAGAGGGTTAGCTTATTCGGATTCCTTTATCCTAGATCAAGACTCTTGTACAGAGCTGCAATGGTGGATAGACCATTTAGACGCCTGGAACGGCAGGACTATCTTCACATCAGCCCCAGATCTTGTATTAGAATCAGATGCAAGTCTGCTGGTTTGGGGAGCCCAGTGTGGTCCTATCTCGACTGGAGGCACATGGTCTCTAGAGGAGTCCAAGTTGCACATAAATTGTTTAGAGATGCTTGCCAGGTCCTTTGCTATCAAAAGTCTGGCAAGAGACAGGGTTTGTTGTTCAGTTCTTCTCAGGATGGACAATATTTCAGAGGTTCGTTACATAAACCACTTAGGAGGAACAAAATCCAAACCTTTAGCGGAATTAGCGAAAGGGTTTTGGAATTTTTGTTTTCAAAACAAAATATCAGTCCAAGCAGAGTACTTACTAGGCAATCTCAATACAGTGGCAGATTGGCAATCTTGTTATTTTCGAGACTCAAGCGACTGGAAACTTCATCACAAAGTCTTCCAATCCATCTTCCGCAAATGGGGGCCTTTTCGCATAGATCTTTTCGCTTCCCGCCTCAACTCGCAACTTCCGCAGTTTTATAGTTGGCGTCCGGATCCCTCGGTGTTAGCCTTCAATGCTTTTTCTCAGGATTGGTCAACCTCCCTCAACTATGCCTTCCCTCCTTTCATAATGATTGCGCGTCTATTAGCGCAGGTTCGTCGTCAACAAGCTACATTGGTCCTCATTGCTCCTTTTTGGCAGTCCCAAGTGTGGTTTCCCACTCTTCTGGAACTATCAATCGAACCCCCATTTCTTATCCCCTCCTTTCCGGATCTACTCTCCAATCCCCTCGGTCTTCCTCACCCCCTCATCCTAGACAATCTCCTAACCCTTTCAGGATGGAAAATATCAGGAAATCCTGCTCTTTCCCTTCCATTTCGACAGAGGCTTCAAACCTCATCGAACTTTCCTGGGCTCCAGGAACAAAAAAGGTGTATAAATCAGCATGGTCCCTCTGGCATAGCTGGTGTTTGGGAAAACACGTTGATCCCGTTACAACAAATGTAACTTTCATAGTCGATTTTCTTGCAGCAGAAGCTAGTAAGGGTAAGACTTACCGTACTATTAATTCATATAGGCCCGCTATTTCTTATTCACACATTTACCGCAACGGAAAACCAATCGGAGAACACCCTTTAGTGTGTCGCCTTTTAAAGGGAGTAACATTTTCCAATCCTCCTAAACCTAAATATAGTTCTATATGGGATGTAAATGTTGTCTTTAATTTGTTTATGTCTTGGCCGGACAATGCTTTGCTACCTCTCAAAACATTATCGGCCAAGCTTACCATGTTGTTATGCCTTGTTTCTTTTAAACATCTTTCTGATGTTAGAGCGTTAGACATTACAGCACGCCATTTTACCCCAACAGATGTTCTATTCAATGTTCACAGACGTACAAAAACTGGTCTTTCCTCAGTCTTTTATCCTTATTTTCCAGAACACCCTAAATTATGTGTGGGCCAATGTTTAAAAGCTTACGAATATCAGACAGCCGATTTGAGAACTTCCTCCGCGTCTCAACTCCTTATCTCTTTCAGAAAACCTTTCAAACCTGTATCCTCTCCTACTCTGGCTCGTTCGGTCAGATGGATTATGAATTTGGCAGGTATTGATACTTCCGCTTTTGGGGCCCATTCCGCTAGGGGAGCTATGGCTTCCAAGGCCTTTTGGGCTGGTTACCGTCTGGAGGACATTCTCAGATCGGCTGACTGGTCTAATGATAATGTTTTCAAAGTGTTTTATTGTAAACCTGTTCACCATGCTTCTATAGATGTTATTGATTCGCTTTAAAATAGCATAATAGGAGCCTCCGGTCTTGTCATAAAATGTAGATGTTTCTAGTAAATTTATGAAGGAAAGTCCTAATTTTATTAAAGACACGGGGCGAGTAGTATCCCACCTCTACAAATTCTAATTTTTATCTTTGTTCCCTCCCAGCAACATCTGCAACGACTCCACAGACTTCCTCTTAAGGACTTCTATGTTCACCGCCACGTTTCTGGTACCGCCTCGCCTGCAGCGTTTAAATTCAACTTTCAGGATCCCAATGTGCAAGATCTACCACGTTCCATTTCTGGACTTTTGATCTTTATTCAAGAACGTTTGTCGGTGTTCATGGCATTATGTATATGTTCCATTATTCCTTTGTTTATTACCTTTTAAGTTCGCATAAGAAAAGAGGGCTGTTCTCAGTCAAGATATGGATTATAGGGCCAGCCTGTTAGTGATTGGTGTATTAGTGGTGACTACTTGTTTATTCCCATTGGTCAATTTTCTCTGGTCTCATGGGAATTGTAGTTCTTGACTGCAGCTGCTGTTGAATTAAACAAGAAAAGAAAAGCATAATACTTGCCTCCATGTCTTTAATAAAATTAAGACTTTCCTTCATAAATTTACTAGGAAAATCTACATTATACTGAATGAGCTACTTGTCAACATGTTTCTGTGCTCAACAAATATTCACAAGTCTGGTGCCTTCATCAGGACAAAGATGCCATAAAGATGTAAACATATAAAGACAAAAATAAGATGAAAAAAATAAAACAAAATGAAACTTCAAGAAATATACTTCACCCAGCAGGATCTTTAAGTTAAGTTTAACCCCCTATAGTGAAGAACTAAACCTAGACTATTTCCATTTCAGAACTGTAGAGCCCTCTGTGTTGCGGTTATGCATGTCTATCACTGTCTCGGTTAAACAAGCATCTTAATTGCACAAGTGAAATGGGGCAAAACTATGGTAATCGTCATGCTATAAGCACCATTATGTCAGAACTGGCTCCTGGGCAAACCAAGAGAGTATACTATGGGGAGTGCTTCATTTGTAAATAAAAACGTGCAGATGCCCAAAGTCCTCCTCTTAAAACGTGCAGCTGCTGCAATTGAATGTGCGAGCACAGAATACTGAGGCAGCATAATCCTGAAGCCGTCTAGGACCTCTTCAATCCATTTACAGCTTCTCCCTGCCCCTTCAGCTCTCTCTTACAGTTTTCTGCTTTCTCCCTTTGTGACGCTTTTTCGTTTTTCTCTTCCCCCGTCTTTCCCATATGTGTCTTTTGCTTGCAGTAAATGCTTGAGACAGAAAAATAGGTGCCAGCCCTCAAAAATAAGTGCTGAAAAACAACAAGTATAAATTAAGCACTGACTATGGGTTACAAAGAAATACTTGTTTGGCTCTCCTTTCATTTGTTTTACGACAAAGTCTACGTTTTTCTTGAATTAACCCACATTTTATTATTGAGAGTATCAGTTTTGGTAATCACATAGATATCTTGACTCAATCGTAACGAGTTCAAGTCATAAGGTTAGCTGGCATCTTCATGACTACAGGTCTTTGGGCTGTGGGTTTATGGAGACGCTTGCCATTTTTTTTCCGCTGTTGGTGTTGTGCGTCTCATGACCCAATGTCTCATTCTGCAGCAGAAGACTTGACACTCCTGGATCCTATGCACTGCAAGTCATTAATCTTCCGCCCTCTTCTTAGAGGCAGTCCTATCCGGGGGCCTCCACTCCAGAACTGTTAAGATACATTTCTTCTACCCCTTGGTAAATTGTTTTAGAAAGTAATTGCTACTTCTCACTGAATGCAACATCCACAGCAGGAAGCAGGGACTTTCTTATTGGCAATAGATCCCCATTAGCAAGGAGAAATAGAATGAGTGGATTTTCATGCACAGTGCTTCCTATTTTGGTTGATACAAGAAACAGAGGTAAAACTAAATATATTGACCTGTCCAGAATCACACAGTTTGCTCAAAGGCAACTGGAATTTGAACCTAGGTCTCCTCTTTCTGCAGTCTCCCACTGGGCTAATAAGTGAATGCTCATCCCGTTTCTACCTTAAGGTCAGACGTATCTCCACTTTGCTCCACTGCAAAGTCATGCAAGATGGTGCAAAATGTTGTTAAAACGTATTTTTACCTTTAAAGTATCTCTTAAATCTTAAAGTAATGCAAGTAAATCTTTTCACTGCTTTGTGCTACTTTACTGTCAAGGGAGCATCTCATGGGTGGTACCTGGGCGTTTCCACCCTACCACCCATGGTGTTTGAAGCAGAGCCTATCCACTAAAGTTGTTATATAGAGCCTTACATAAAAAAATAACATCTCCTTGAGGTTGGCGCAAAGCAGGAGATAGCTTCTAATTTCTCCTTTGTTCTTCTGTACTGTACACCACACATCCAATGAGTAAAAACCGTTTAAAGGCATCATGTACTGGAAGGGTGTCCTTCCAGTAGAACACCTATGCTAGATATCAAACACACGCCTTTTCGTTTGTAGCGCTAAGCAGCATTTTTGTGCACCATGCAAATGTGCTATTTTTACGGTAACATTTTTTTAATTGGATGAGCAGACATAAAATTTGTCACAACCACTCAAAATAGTGCTTATTATAAGATAGCTCTTGGGGTGGGATTTTAAAAGCAAGATGCACTCAAAGGAATTGGTACTCCTTAGCAATGAAATGGTGGTCACAGGATAGCAGCACAGCACTTTTGAAGATTGTTTTGCTCTAGAGTCAGTGGGGGGCGAGGGTGTGGGAGGGCATGCCCATAAACCAAGGGGTTAGAGTGCCATCTAATGGCAGCACAAAATTAATGAAAAAGGTTTTGAAAAAGGTTAAGTAGATGCGGAGCACTCAAGCAGACAAATTTGCATTTTGACTGGAGCACTTAAAACTCTCCCTCCTTTCCATTGTAGATGTCCTGTACAACTTCTGGCTCCGGTACAACAACAAGAGTTATATGTCAGCCAGGGAACCATCAACCTGTTGACTCTTATATGATTTGCAAAGTACTGGCAGGGTACCTACTCCGCACATGAATTTAGGGTCTTGATGCATGGCCATCTATGGTTCAGATTTCTTGCACTTCCCCAACATCCTCTAATGACGCCATGGATGCACTGTATTTACAATACAGAGCTCCATGGTGCATGGTTTCGCAGATGCTTCAGAAATTATGACGCATCTGTTGGTGCTAAACGTAACCATTGCTGGAGTAGCATCATTAAACTGACACAACTCCAGCAATACGAGGTGTCTCCCATAGGAAAAAGCCCTGCCTCAACTTTATGCTTGCTCTGAACAGGTGGGAAAATTTTGACCCAGTGAAGTCGCAGAATAACGCAGTGAAATATAAATTTAATTACGTCAGTTCTGCATGGCTTTTCCTGTGGGAAGGCCTATCCTGCATACATTATACCTGGCGCAGGAATAATGTGACTCAGGGCTTTGCAAACTGACACATGGGGGCCCAATGCGTCAGTTTCTAAATATGGAGCAGTGTAGTGCACTGCTAGCTCTACCGCTGCCTCAAAAAAAAAAATACAATGATGCAGCTGCGGCACAGGGGGCTTATAAATGAGGCCCATACTGTAACAGTGTGGTAACACACTACCAATGTCTTGCAATTACAAGTTAATCACCCAGAATGGGAAATAGCTGTGCAGACCTGGTTATACGAGGCAGAATTCTGCATGGTTGTTCCTGTTTCGGGGAGATGAACACTCACAGTTAACTGTTCTGAGCAGTTGGAGAATGTGAGCTGAGTGGCAGATGCTGGGCGTCATGGAGGGAGAGGGGGTTAGAAAGGTAAGGGAGGAAAGGGGATAAAGGTGCCCGGGCTGTGAAAAAATGTTCAGGCTGGGATGCTGTTGTTAACAAAACCTTATGCGAATTTAACAACTGGAATTACCGGCCTGTATAAGCGGGTCTGGTGTTCTTGGGCGGCGCTAACTTAACTCCATATTTATATTTTGAACCTAAACCCATCTAGCATCAAAATATTGGAGTTTGCGCCATTTCTTGGAAGTGCCAACCCACCTCAATGAGATGCAAGTTAGGCGTTCACTTCCTAAAAAAGACGCTAGCCCCCCCCAGCGCCATATTTAACTCCCAGCACTGAAATGACATGCAAGTAGGATGCAGACCGCCATTATTTAACGTCTGGTCAGACCAGGCGTTAATGTGCAGATAGGCCCATTTTCATGGGGCAACACCATGGAATGAGCACAAAGATGCCCACCCAACCCCTAGCATCACCACCACCCACACCACAGGGACACTACAGGAGGAAGGAGCCCATCCCCGGTAAGTTGCAGGTAAGTGTATGTGTGTGGTGTGCCCCTGGGGGCCCCTTACATGGGGCACCATGGCTGGCACTGGGTATGTTGGGCTTGCCATGGGGACACTGGTCCCCTGTGGTGGGAATTGGGGTGGTAATGACTCTTGTCTATACTTAGACAGGAGTCATTTTTTGTCTGCTTGTGCGTGAAAGAATGACGCTAAACTGACAGGTGGCAGATTTTTTTGCCACTAATCAGCTTACAGTCATTTTTTTACCCACTAGCGTCAATTCCCCATACGCCATCCCTCACTGCCTAGCGTCTTTTTTTGAGATACCAGGCACTGGCAGCACATGAAACAGAGTACCCTGCGACTGAGTGCAGATTAAAAACCCACTGTCATGAAGACCTCAGATGGGGGAAGCAGGCTATAACCCCACTTGGTCTTGCCTGGGTCTCTACCCCGATAGTGTATTTATCCACTTTTCTCACATGCATGTTTTGTGACATGATTTATGATGTTAAAAATCCTGTTACAAGAGGGGCAGTAAGCTTGTAGAGTGTTTAGATCGCCCCTTGTATAACTTTTACAAGGAAACAACAAAAAAACAAATTTGTATTGGTACTGGACTAATTAATGAAAATATAAATTGACTTAGATTTATTAGCACAAATGTCACAAGAAGGTTTTTGTCAAAATGTTGCTAACTTGCCACCTATCCGAACTACTATTAAAATTATTTTGCCCGCTGTATCTGGTGCCAGGGATTTCCTGCAGTGCATTTTAATTAGATTCTCTGCAGCTCATGAAAATTGGATAAGGTGCACATGGCCCATGTATTTAAGGCTTTGACAGGTACAGTAGGCCCCATACCCTCCAGGTTTCCCTCTCTGTGTGTGCCATCAGATAGGACAAAATGCCACTGCTTAAAAATCAGAGGAAACAAAAGTGCTGACAAGGCAGCTTTGCCCAACTCTTACCAAACACATAGAAAAGGAAAAAGATACACACAGCTGTCTCTGATCATCTACACAATGAAGTGACTTGCTTTCTGTCATAGAAGCCACATGAGTACTTTTTTTTTTAAGAAGACGGTTTCAAGAGACATCGTGGCTTCCTAACTCTCGATGAGGGATGGCTGGGGGTATACCTGTTTGATCAGAAGAGGGCTGACTTGGGGGTAGAACCAGTTAGAACAATGTCAGCATCCTAGCTTAACTGATCCACAGCCATCTTGGAAAACTGGGAAATAAAACTTTGAGGGGGGTAGGGGCTGTGTTTAGCATAAAGAACACAAAGGTCTAGAAAAGGGAGTCTCCCTGTGGTAGATTTAGGGAACTTCATTAATCCCTAGAGAGTTAACCTTATAAGCAGTCACCTCTAGAAGCCAGAATGCTGCTGGACTAGAAGATGCCTACATGGATAATTTATTGACTTATCAGAAAAATTAATTGTGGTGGTACTATATTACATCTTACCCTTGAATATATGATTTTATGGCCTATTGCTTTCCCCATGGAAAGCTGGTCTTTTGCCAAGCCCTCAGCAACAAGCGAGTTCAGGAGTTTTCCAGCATTGTTCACTGCCATACTTCCACATTTCCCAGGGTTAAGAACAACAGAAACAGACACCAAGGGCCATATGTACCAACACAGAATGGGTAAAAACCTTTGCTACATCTGGTCCCAAATGTTTAAAGTGAGTTGCAAGATCCTCGGGAAACACAACAGGCCCAGTTGCAACTAGATTTTCAACTGTGTTTAAGTCTTTTGTTTTGAAATCTGTATTATGTTTTCAAAGGTGCAGATCGCGAAAAATGTGAGAAGAATGGAGCAAACAGGAGGATGTTGTTCAACTTTTGGTAATGTTATGACTTAGAAATTCTTTGACTGCCAAAGGACCAGGACAAGGTGCCAAGGCAACCTGAACAACTTGACATTGATGGGCACTTTAACAAAGTTTGTCTTGTTTTGAGTTTTTCTGAAAATTTTCAAGATGACAACTCTACTGCTAAAAGAAGATATTCAACCCATTGGATTCTTCTTCAGCTACAAAGATGCCCCACTGAATGATTCTGAGGTTAAAAAAGGTTTTTAAGTCTAAGGGTTACACCATTGAGCAGAACAAACCATCACAGCTTATCCTACTCTTGTTACTAGGTGGTTAGCCATACAATTGTGACTGGTCCAGATTGGATTAACTTTGATTTTTAGGTTTTCAGTTGTATTAAAAGGATGGGTCTTGAAAAAATCTTAATTCCTGCTTCCTTTTAATAATATTCATTTTTACTAAATAGGGAAGCGTGACCACTTTGCCAATATACCAAGCGTAAGTCCAGGATTCCTTTGGTACTATATTGTTTAATCATCCACAGACTACATAAAGACTGAGGCCTCACTCTCCCTTGTTACCAATCCAGCTTCATACACTTACCCATGCAATACTCATGTCTTCCTAGTTGAGCACACAAAATGTCACTGCCTTCTTCCCTCTTTTTCAAACTAAAGTCTCCTGAATGTCCTGCACCACTCCCACAAACACACTACACGCACAGACATAACAAAGGAATCACACTGTAAAGTTACTTTGGCCCAAAATCCTTAAACTTAGCAAGAACCTACCTCCTACGTTAACCCTCTCCATGGGTAAAGTGAAATTCCATTACCCATATCCTGAAGCTCTCGCTTTAGCTCCAGGATCTCCTCCATCACCAGACCTTATCTCGACTAACCTCCACATTGTCCTCACAATCCCTGTAATAACAACTCCTATATACTCTTTCCATTACTCTACAGACCCTTTACATACATTCCATGCCTTCCCCTCTTACTGCCTTATTACACACTTTAACCTTTAACAACTCTCATGTGATCTGACCATGAATGGGCCTCTCTGCTTGTACCCAGCGGCAATTTAATCTCAGCAATCCACCATTTCTGATGGCCACTTTACTGATCCAGCCTCTCTCCTGGTCTATATATTCTTAAATTTTATTTTGGTAATTTATCATCCTTACACTCACTATGTGATACTACAGCACTCATTCCTTCTTGTACCATCAAATGGTCAATTTGGAATCAGGCTTAGTCCCCGAAATTCAATGGGAGAAATTCCTGTGACTGAATTGGAAACTTTATAAGTAAGTAAAGTTGCCTAAAAACATTTCCTTCAACATATCACACCTTTCACTGCTATCTGAATTAATTCCTTCAGAAACTTTCTTAATCCTTGCAACTGCCTTCCTGTGTTGAATGCCACACTTCCTAATATACTTCAATAACCTAACACTAACAATCTAAAATATTTTTATTGTATTTTTACAGCAATACAAAGCAGTAAACTCAGACAGCAGATAGGCCCCATTTGTGGCTCAGACTCGGGCCAATGGGGCCCCAAACCCTGCCGTACAAACCACAATGATAGTACACAATACAAGAAAACAAAACAAAACCATCACATCCTCCAGCAGCCCCGCAATCCACAGTGTTCAAAATACGGCTTGTGCCGCATCACATACCTCATCTTCCATGACATGATCAAGTACCAAACGCTCTGATTTTGGCCTCCAAGGACCACCCTGGCATTGGGCATTGCTCCAATTGAATCTCACGAAAGTCTGCCCACCCTCCCATATTCTGTAATATTTCTTGGGGCATCCCCTGGCTATGTAAATTGGGCACTCCCATACCATACTGCGATCCAGCCCCCCTTCCAGATCTATAGGAAGGGGGCCCAGGCAACCGTCCATAATTTCGCTATGTCTCTCCTGGCAATGACAAGGCCCAGCCCATGCAAGACCTGTTTGTACCTATTACCATCCACTCCTTCCGTGATGTGTAGCAGGGCACACTGCTGAGTTCTCAGCAAGATCATACCCAAGACTCCTTCCAAGCAATGAAACACCCCATCCCAGAAAGAAGCCACAGCATCGCAGCTCCAAATTGTATGTAGGAAATCTCCTGTATTGGCCTGGCAGCATAAGCAACTGGCAGACTCAATCAGCCTCCACAGTCTCTCCCTTGAAAAATAAACCTGATGTAAGTAGCACAACTGTGATAGAGCGTTCCGTACTAATAATTTACCTGTATTTTGGACGCTCTTTAGGCCGATTAATCTTTTGACCAAGTGGGGCTCTCTTCACCCGAGAGTAATCAATTTGATCAATCAGTAATCAATAACGAACATAAGCAATACCCTGATCAACATAACATTTCACAATTAATCCAGAATACATTTCGGCGAACCGTGACCTTTCGGTCATGAATAACCACACCAGTTTATTCAAAGTTAATGAATTTATTTCCCTATATTAGCAAAGCTAGCACAATATAAATGTGTCTCAACACCAAATGATAAATGTAAATGAACATTAATAGCTGTCCATAACGACGAAAAAGATGCAATCTATGCAGCATTTGAATAACAATGCATTCGATAATAGCAATGCAAATCACTAAAACTATAATCTGTAATGAACTAATTGCATACATTGGTCAACACAACAAGATCTCAAATTGCATCGTGCAACAATGATTCCTCATCTAACCTCAAATTAGCATCGGCATGTGGGACTTCATTCAAAACAATTTAGCAACATTAATTTGGAAAACTCCTAACTAGGGATCAAAAATCAGCAGTTGGTTACCTAAAAAGAACACAATGCAATTGTACAATTTCCTTTCATATTTACCAAATTCAATCAGCATTCAAGGAAGTCTTCGTCTCACAGGTAC
The DNA here is from genome assembly GCF_031143425.1 of Pleurodeles waltl. NCBI lineage: Eukaryota > Metazoa > Chordata > Amphibia > Caudata > Salamandridae > Pleurodeles > Pleurodeles waltl. Next base: position 1,423,934,995 of record NC_090447.1, read on the forward strand.
CGGATTCGATCAGCATGGGACGGGGGCAAAGGGGCAGGGTGGACGGGGCAATTGCCTCTCAGCGGCAAAGGGACAAAACTATTACTTCATATAAAGGGACGAATCAAAGTTAAAGTCTCTAGGGCGAGAATTACTTAAAGTCTCTTTCTCTCGATTAGAGAAAGCATCAGAGTCTCTTTCAAAATGGCGTCGCAGCAAGGTGGGCCATAATAGCTGCAAAGTCCTGCAAAATGGCGGGCAATGGCTGCATAGGCTCGTAATGGCACGTAATGGCTGATGCCCAATAGGTAATGTCTGCTTTCCTCTCGTGCACCTGGTTTAAATAGACAACAGTTCAAATCCAGTAGGGTCTTCCATTGGAGGGTTCATAGGTTGACTTCAAATTGTCCAATCAAAAACTACAGTTCTCAAGCTTCTACCTAAGCATACATTATCCTTGGAGACGGGTACGTAAGTTGCAACATTTTATACCAATTAACTCACTTTCAGAGCTTCCATTGTCTGCACCTGCAGATTGACCTTGGAGCAAAGAAGAAGATGCCAGGCTGGCACGAAACCTTAAAGATAAGCATGTGAACGATCTCAGTGGAAAAATACAGCTCCAAGCAAGAATACACTTTTATTAGCACGTTGGAAAAACACGAGCATCTAAATCGTGAGACCAGGCAACTAGGCCAAAGCCTCCACTAAAGTTATGCTAAGCTAAAACATTTCAAACAAGCAAATCATAGCACACGTTTACGATTATGTCAGATTCGTACAATTCTAATACATCACGTTATATAAAGCACGCTTATAAATGTTGGCAAACTACTCTGAGGGCACATTTGTCCCCGTACAATCTTTATTCGTTCGATTAAAGTCACACTTGATTATTGCGGCACTACGTTTAAGCGCTAATAAATGTAAAACCTTCATTTCTGCGTCATCAATCCCTCCTCTGATGACTACTTGTCATCACACAAAACTATTCCCACAAATTTTATTCCATTAAAATTCTGTCAGTTCTCTTTGCCTTTTAGTTCCCCTCGTCCTTGCTTTGTATTCTTCTGCCATTCTTTTCATCATTTTCTCTTCCTTCCTTCTCTTAATTCTTGCCATAATCATTATTATTCCCCTTTTTATTCCCCAAATTCCAAAGATACAAATCAGTACTATTAATATTCCCTGTATTATTTTGAGTAATATTCCATTCCAAATGCCACCAAGCCAATTTCCCACTGAAGCAATTCCCTTTCCAACCTTCTCCCACACTCCTGGTTCTTTCAATTCCTTCAAGTCTGCACTCTCTTTTGTTAGATTAGCAAGCATAGTTTTAATTTTCACACTGTTGTCTGGAATATACGTACAACAGTGACGCGCACCAAGCATTTTGCAAACGCCGCCATCCTTTGCTAAAAGAATGTCTAAGGCAAGCCTGTTTTGAAGAGTCATAGCTCTTTCTGCTGCAAGTTCAGCATCTATCAGGATTATAGCACCTGAAAACTTTGTCAACATGTTATCCACTATAGTAGACAACTTTCTTATTTTGATGGAATTCAACACAACTCCCAATGAAGGAATCATGGCTCCAAATATATCTCCTACCACAGCAGTTGCGGTCTCTCTTTTCTGGATACGATGGGATCCAGACGTCTTTGGAATCACCGATAGGTCATCCAGTTGATAAACCTTTGGGGACACTATACCCAAATAACATCTCCCCCACCACCCTTTTGGAAGACGATAATAGGCATTATGCCCACAAATGTAATATACACCTGGTATGACAGGGTCAAGTCCGTTCAGCATGAATGTCCATTTGGCCTTGAAGATAAACGTATGTTTACATTCACTCGCTCCCACAAAAATGTTGTCATAATAAGATTCACCTCGATATATACAAAACTTCCCTACATGCCAAGCATCTAAAGCTATTCTCCCTTGTGTCTTTATTGCGGCAAAATCATAACGATCTACTGAAGTCCTCTTACTTAGCTCTTTTTCTAATTTCGCATTCATTTGTGCCCTTCTATCATCTGTGCGATCTAAAAAGCTTATTTCTACTGCAGAGAGCGAGCAGGTAAGATTTTCCCTATGAGCGTGAGCCGTTTCAAAAGGTTGCATTGGCTCGAAAAATTCCCTCATTATTTTAGCATCCCAATCTTTAGCAATCTGGCTTAGCTGCGCTATTATAGGAACATATGCAAAGGTAACATCATAATTTGAGTAAAAATACTGTATGTTTGTTTGACCATAAAATCTAGAAGTTACTATACTACATGTAATCCCATATGTAAGAGGCATGTGGTGATAAGTTACCCCTTCCTTTACCGATGTCGGTATCTGTGTACACACATAACAATCTTTCGCATCCATAGTCTCAACATATTCTGTTAGCAAGCGATAGAAAACATTATACGAAAGCTCCTTCTTATCATGCAAGTGTCTCTCATCTAATTCTAGTCTTTTCAATGCGGTTAGTTCAGTGACAGTAACAGGTGCAAAAGTAGAAGCATCAATTCTCTCATTCTCACCCTTACCACGCGTTGCAAGCACTATTGCTATTATTATTAGTACACATGCAGCTATCAAGCCTATACACGCATATTTACAATATTTCATTCTACTGTTTTGTGTCATGATCTGTATAGAATCAGAGAGCTAGAAGCACCTAAAAAAAAAACGATTTAGCAATTAGCTACAGAGCTGAACGAGCGCAATGTTCACACAGTCTTCTTCAGGAGCACAGTCACTTATCGGTTAGCAGCATTTGTCTCAATTCGGCAATTATTCTTTCAAATCGGGTTTTAGAGTCAATCAGGTTTTCAAAGTCTTATCAAGTTAGCAAATGTCTCATCCGGTTTAGCAATGTCTCAGCTGGTTGTATCACGTTAGGTTATAGCAAGCAATATCATTTATCACCTTTTCAATCAACAGTGTCCATAAAACTTTTCTTTTCTATTGGTATCTCTTCTTCTTCGTTCTCGAGGCTAAAAGATACAAATTCGTCAGTCCAATCGTCATTGACTGCATATGCCCATTCTGGACCGGAATATCTCCTGTTTGGTATCCTTTTCCTTTTCAATTTTGCATCTCTCTTTGATTCTGCCTCACTGGTACTTTCCTCTTTGGCAAAGTCTTTTTCTTCACTTGTTGTTGGTAACACGACAGACACTTCCTTTCTTTTCTCTTTCACTCTTGGCCCTTCACCGTCGTTCAACTTTTCTCTAGTCTTTACTTTTACTGGTGATATACTTGGTCTTTTCTTTGCACTGTGTCCACTTGATGGACCTGCGATCTCTCCTGAAGAAGTTTGAACAGTTTCGTTCTGTTCTGCCTTGTCCCCTCCTTCTGGGGAGTCAATCAGGTTTTTCTTTTCTTTTTCTGTACCGTCTGCTTCTGGGAAAGCCCTCCTCTGATCAGGCTCTCCTGCTTCTTCACCTCTTTCGAGCCCTTTGTCACCGCTACTTTCGTCAGGCTCTTTATCACTTTCAGCTGCTTCAGGCTCTTTGTCACCTTCAGCTGCTTCAGTCTCTTTGCTACCCTCAGCTGCTTCAGGCTCTTTGTCACCTTCAGCTGCTTCGTCACTGTCTGAGGTTTCTCCTTGGTCTTCCCCAAGTGAATCGGTTGCTTCGTCCTCAGAGAATATTTCTCTCTCTCCTGTGTCTGCCTGTTCTCTTTCAGTTCGGTTTTGCTCTGTCTCAGCGCTCGACACTGTTTTATCAGATACTGGCAGTTTCAGCGCTTCAACTTCCTCATCTGTGGGACACAACACTTTCTTTGTGTGACTGGCGTGAATCCAGTTGGGAACTCCTGCACACTTCACAGCGGTAGTTGTCGTCAGGATCACTTGGAAAGGGCCTTTCCAACGGGGTTCCAGACACGACTTCCTCACGTGCTTCTTTACCACGACCCAGTCACCTGCTTTCAGTGTGTGTCCTGGACCTTGGATCGGTGGCAAGGTGGTTGCTTCCACCTGGTAAGAGAAAGAGCGAACCACGTCAGCCAGACCTTTGCAGTAGTCTAACACCATATCATCTGTAATATTCAAAAGCGCGTTTGCGGGAACTGCAGGAAGTCTCATGGCCCTGCCCATGAGAATTTCGTGCGAGGACAATCCAGTCTTTCTGTCAGGGGTGTTTCTCATTGACATTAACACCAAGGGCAATGCGTCAGGCCATTTCAAATTTGTCGATGCACATATTTTCGCCATTCTTGATTTCAGTGTACCATTCATCTGCTCCACCAGTCCTGAGGCTTCAGGGCGATAGCTACAATGCAGTTTTTGCTCAATGTTCAGCGCTGTGCAAAGTAACTTTATCACCTCGTTATTGAAGTGACTTCCTCTATCTGATTCTAAAGAGATCGGGAATCCGAAACGTGGTATTAACTCCCTCAACAATAGTTTCGCAACTGTAAGGCTGTCATTCCTACGTGTGGGGTATGCCTCAATCCAGTGACTAAAAATGCACACAATCACCAACACATACTTCAGACCTCCATGCACAGGCATCTCAATAAAGTCCATCTGCATTCTACTGAACGGGCCACCTGCCCTACCAATGTGGCTCACGTTCACAACCGTTCCCTTCCCTGGGTTCATCTGCTGACAAATGACACATCGGTGGCAGACTGCTTCTGCGACTTGACGAAATCTGGGGTTAAACCAATCTGTTTTGAACAATCTCATCATGGCATCTCTCCCTAGGTCAGCCTGCCCATGATAGAACCGCGCAAGCTGCGATAAGAGACAATTTGGTAAGACAAATTTTCCCCCATTTGAAACCCATAACTCATCTGGTCTCTTTGTACATTGTGACTTAATCCAGGAAACTCTTTCATCCTCCCCGACACTATTCTGTAATGCTTTAAGTTCATCCATTGTATCTACGACCTTCAAGGCAAATGCTTCAGCTGGTTCTAGTTCTGGTTCACTTATCAAATTCCATTCATCCCTGAGCAATATACAGTTCAAGGCACAAAATCTTGCGACTTGATCCGCATATGCATTTCCCAGAGAAACATAGTCCTGTCCTTTTGTATGCGCACTACACTTTACCACTGCAATTTCGGCTGGCATTTGGATGGCGTGTAACAATTCCCTTATTCTCTCCCCGTTTTTCACTGGGGATCCTGAAGAGGTCAGGAAACCTCTCTGTGACCATAGTTGCCCAAAGTCGTGCACAATTCCAAACCCGTACTGACTATCAGTGTAAATGGTAACCTTCATCAATGCAGACAGTTGACATGCTCTTGTAAGGGCTACAAGCTCTGCTACTTGTGCGGAATAGACTCCTTGAAGCCAGGACGCTTCCAAGACACCTGTGACAGTACATACAGCATATCCTGCTTTCAATATTCCCAATGCATCTCTTAAACATGATCCATCAACAAAAACAATTTGGTCATTTTCATCAAGCTTAGTATCCTTAATGTCAGGTCGAGGTTTTGTGCAAAATTCAGTCACCTGAAGGCAGTCATGCTCGACGTCTTCAGCGTTCTCAATTTCAGCATTCTCACCGGGAAGCAAGGTTGCTGGATTCAACGTAGTGCACCTTTTCAGCTGCACATTCGGTGAGCCCAGAATTATTGTTTCATACCTTGTGAGTCTTGCTCCAGTCATGTGTTGCGTTCGGGAGCGGGTCAAAAGTATCTCAACTGAGTGAGGGACCATGACTGTTACTGGGTGTCCCATCACTATTCCTTCACTCTGAGTGAGGCTGATACCAACTGCTGCTACGGCGCGCAAACACCCTGGAAGTGCTGCTGCGACCGGATCCAAAGTAGCTGAAACATACGCTACTGGTCTGTTTATGCCACCATGGGCTTGGGTCAAGACAGACAAAGAACATGCATCACATTCATGACAAAACAATGTGAAAGGCTTTGTGTAATCAGGCATACCTAAAGCTGGAGCCCTGCACATGCATTCTTTCAATTCAATAAAAGCGTCCATCTCATCTCCTTTCAGCTCAATTTGATCCAAGGCATCCTTCTGGGTCAGTTTCAGTAAAGGCTTTGCTAGAGTCGAGAAGTTGGGGATCCACTGGCGACAGTAGCTCACCATCCCCAAAAACTTCCTCACCTCCCTCCTCGTCTTTGGTGGACTCATTTGAAGCACACTTGTTATTCTTTCCTTCATTATTCTCCGTGACCCTTTCTCTATTTGGTGACCCAAGTATTTCACTTTCTTCTGACAGAACTGCAACTTTGAAGGAGACACCTTGTGTCCATTCCTTCCCAAATGGTTCAATAAAGCAATGGTGTCGGCTGTGCAGCCACTTTCTGTCTTCGATGCAATCAGTAAGTCATCAATGTACTGTACTAGGGTTGACTCGAATGGCAATTCTAGCGCTTCCAAGTCTTTCTTTAGAATCTGATTGAAAATTGACGGTGACTCGGAAAACCCTTGAGGAATTCGACACCAACTGTAAACTCTGTCTAAGAATTTGAAACAAAAGAGAAATTGGCTGTCCTCATGAAGAGGCACCGAAAAGAATGCTTGTGACAAGTCGATGACTGAGAACCACTCCGCATCGCAAGGTATTTGAAACATTATCACAGCTGGATTGGGTACGACAGGGCAACATTTAATTATGATGTCATTTATTTTCCTCAAGTCCTGCACAATTCGGACCTTTCCACTCGGTTTTATTAGTCCCATGATTGGTGAATTACATGGACTGCTTAACACTTCTTTCAGTACTCCCTGTTTTACAAACTCGTCAATGAGTTGGGCGACTTTCATGAGGGTGTCTTGTGCCATGTGGTATTGTGGGGTCTGGGGAAAGGTTGCATTGGGTTTTACGGTCACTTTCACTGGTTCCACTCCTTTCACCAATCCCACCTCTTTTCCTGTCATATCCCACACTTCCTTTCCGACTGTTTCCCGTAATTCAGCTGGGATATCTTCTTCAGTTATCATCGGAAGAAGGTTAATCAGAGGATATTCTTCATCGACAGTTTCCATCTCATCCCCTTCTACACTGTCCTCTTCTTCCCCATCACTGTTCGTCTGAATTCTGATTCCATCGTTCGAACACATAATCGAACATCCCAATTTGCACAATAGGTCTCTCCCTAACAGTGCTATCGGGCTTGTGTCACATACCACAAAATTATGTAACCCTTGATAGTTACCAATGTTGACTGGTACTAGATCTGTGATTGGGTTCGTCAGGTGCCTGTTTGCTACTCCCACCACTTGAACTGTCCTCCCTGAGAGTGGCAAATTTGGTACTTCAATGCTCCTAACAGTTGAACGTGTGGCTCCTGTGTCAACCAAGAATGAAACACGATGACCCATGACTCTTCCCTCTACATATGGACCCTTTTGATCAACTTCCAAGGATGCTGCAAGCACACAATTTCCCTCCTCATCTGAACTTTCACTCTCCCATACATTGTTTATTCCATTCTCACTGTGTAATGGGAACTGTTGTACTGTGCCATTTGTACTCATCACCTGACTCGAGACCTGTGGAGGAAGCATCACTTGCTGCTGACTCACTGGTGCCAAGGGTATTTGCATTTGCTGATTAGGTACCATGGGTAACTGCTGTTGCATGGGCTGCATTTGCGTCATCTGCATACGGGGCATCTGCATCTGCTGCGGTTGCATGGGCTGTAATCCCTGCAGCTGATTTATGGTCTGAAAATTTGGGTTTGGACCTCTCATTTTCAGTCCCCTCATTGTCTGGAATGCATTGACATCATTGTTTTGCTGACCAACACCTGCACCTTCCTGCACCACCATCAGGCACTCGCGTTTCCAATGACCGACGATTCCGCACACGTGACACGGCATCACCTTTTTCATTGGCTGCACACCATTCGGAATCACAACAGTGTTCAAATCCGGACCATTACTCCCAAAACCTCCTCTGCCTCTGCCTCTCGCCTGTGGCTGAAACACCATATTTCCCTGCGACTGCAGCTGCGGTATCTGCTGTTGGAACCCTTGCAACCCTTGCAAACCTTGCAGACCTGTCTGAGCTGCTTTAAGTTGCATCACCATCACTTTCTCTTTCAACCTTTTCTGTTTCACCTCAATTTCGTCGCTACAGTATTTCGCATAATTCAACACCTCATCAATCGGTTTCGACTGCCAACAAATCAAATGCGTCTTTATCATCTGACTTATCTCTGGTCTCAGCCCGTCCACAAATCTAAACACAAAATGAAGCATGTCCTTCGCCTCTATTGTTTCCGTGCCACTGTAGTTCTTGAACGCCTTCAACAACCTCTCATAGTAACCATGAATCGACTCTTTAGCCTCTTGGGCAGTTCGATCAATCTTCTGCCAATCCACATTTTTCGCGGCAACCTTCGTCTTCAAATGCTCAATCACCTTATAGTACAAGCTCATCACCATAGGTGATGGTGCACCCGTATCCCTGTCTCTCTCTGGTTCACTTGTCGGCCAACCTACAGCCCTTTTGCAATCCTCCCACAAATCTGCCGGGACCACAATCTCAAAGAGGGTGTTCAGGTCTTCCCAAAGACATTTCGCAAGCTTCACGAACCTATCAGTCTGCTGGTACCATTCAATCGGTTTCTCTCTCAGTTTGGGAAAATCATCCGTAAAAGACTGAATGTCGCTTCTGTGCCACGGTACATGTATTAATTTTCCCCCTGCTGTCTCCCTCATTGGTAACATGGTTATTGCATCGCTACTCTGTGGTCTTTTCTCGTTATTCTCTGGGACACTGTCTTTCTTCTTTTCCTTTTTCTTTGCCCATCTGCTCTCCCATTTGTCTAAGCACCTCCACACTTGTGCACTCTGCAGCAATTCTCTAAGGTGCGTTTTCATGCCTGCTGACCTCATGTGTTCAAAGTCTGTGGTCCTGAAATCCAATCTACAGCTCCTGCTCAAGTGTTTTGTCTTGTCTATATCAACCCCGTTTTTGTCAGCTATTTCTTGCAAGCTTCTATGTACCTTGTTCACTTCTCTCGTAATCCTGGGACATAGATACCTCAGCTCTTCTTCTGAGTAGGACTCTAACCTATTCACACCCATAGTCCCTTCTACCAATTCTTCTGCTTCCATGTTCAACCTGACCCTATTCAGATAGTCCTCTTCTCCCTTCCCACTGGCTGAGCTTTGTGTGGAATTCAGACTGTTGAACCACTGTGTCAGCTGTTGTGCATTCAACCCCATCAGTGTAGCATTCACATCGACTGCCATTGATGGTTGCGGCAGCTTTTCAGTGTTCGATGATAGCGGTATCATTAGTGGGGGACTCGACCTCACCACTGTTGACTGAGCACATATGGGACTGAACTCCATCAAGGACCCAGATCCAGTTGGCAGAGCCGCTATCGGAGTTGTCTCTGGAGTGTGTTCTATGCACTTCCTTTCCATCCCATTCTGCACCATTGATCCTTGACCGCTCATACCTGAGTTAGGCTGAACGTACAAAGGTACCGGTGGACCTACAGTAATGGGTAGGGATATCGCATCTGGGTTCTGTCCATTCCCTAAGTTCTGAGGCATGTTCATTCCCACATTATGGGTCATCATTGCCGGCATGCCCGTCTGACTCCCAGTCATCTGAGCATGTGTGGTTCCCCCCCTGCATCTGCTTTTGAGGCATCAAAAACTGTGTTGATTCAGCTTGTGCCAATGTTGGGTTGCAACCATTCTGTACTCCCATTACGGTTGGATCTATAATCATTCCCGTACTGTTGTGACTGCTGTAGTACCTTGGGACCTGCAGCTGATAATTTTCTGCTGCTTTCAATATAGGCACATCTGGATATATTCTCCTAACCTGCGGTATCTGCGGGGTGAACAGTAAACTCGGGTCCTTAGATCCTGATGGCGTTTCTGAACTCTGAGTTTCATTATTCTGTACCGGTGCCGGAGGGGCAGAACTGGTACTTGGACCTTGTCCATTCTCTGCATAAGGTGGTGGACGGTCGTTCAGCAATTGCATGATGAACTCCTCATCATCTGACTCGTCCTCCCTATCTTTGGAACACCTCCTGTTTGTCTTACAGGTAGCCTTCTTGCCTGTCGCCTCTTCTTCCTTAGTAATTGCGGGAAACAATTTTATCCCCTGCAATATATCTGACCTCCACACCTTCTGTGCATTATCCCACCTAGCGTCCGCTAGTGTCTTTTCTGCCTTTCTTATCCTGGTCTCGAACTTCTTTTGCTGTTGCTGTCTAGCCATTAGTTCCCAAATCGCTAGAGCCTCAAACTGTGCTGGCCTTGGAGGTACCTTCATGTCGTACATCGCAAATCTCAAATTCTCTAGGATCCTTATATTGAATGTCCCATGGATCGGGAACGCTACGCTCCCATGTTTCTCTGTCAGCTTGTGCCATTGCTTTAGCCAAAGGCACGGAGCTACCCCCCTTTCCTCCATTACAATGTAAGCTGGTGTACCTTCGGGTGGCGTCTCCTCTCCTACGCTCGCTTTAATGTAAGACTCCCCCTTCATCGCACTCTTTAATGCTTTCAAAAATTTCATTTTCTCGTCTTTTATTTCACAAAGTTTGTAATCAATAGGTGACTTTAATTCCCGGAATACTCTTCGCTTGCCTTTCCCCTTCCAATCGAGCCCCACGGACTGCGTCCAATCCGAGCGCGACCCTTCTCTGCAACCAACCTATCCCAGCGCGGCTCCTAGTGACGTCACACTCACACACACTGCGGCTGACAAAGCCTCGCGGCTAGTCTTCCTTCACTCAACTCCTCTCGTAACAACTTCTAGCATATATCGCGAGCTACCAAAAAAAAAATAATAAAACAGATCTGTCGGTTTACTACAGGAAGGGTAACACAATCGCTTCAGGACCTTAGGGATTTTTCACTAGCCTCGGCAGTTATTCCATCTTTCTCGGTCCCCACTTTCGCAAGCAAATCTGACCCGCAGATCTGCTCTCAACTTGTCAATGATCTATTCTAGTGCACTTAGAATTTTGTCAAAGCCCGAAGTCGAAGTTTTCTTTCACTCCCTTAACACACGTACTGACTCGTTGACCACGCCCGGTCAACCTACTAAACCGACCAGACCACAACATAAAACAAGTGTCTCATACACTTTTCAACATACTCCGGAGTCTCTTGACCTCGCAGGGCCCGTCTCAACAACAACAACCACGTGGACCTTTTTTTCCACACAAAGCGCCACATGCACATGAAGTTCGACGACTTCCCTACTCTCACACTCGGAGTCGCACCTCCGCTATTTTCTATGAAGTTCGACGACTTCCCTACTCCTACACTCGGAGTCGCACCTCCGCTATTCTCTAAAATCCTCGCAACCTTTTCAAACAATCTGCGGCAATAAGCTGTGCAAGCGCAAAATCCTAACTTCACTCATACCATCACTAGTACCGCCAACGCCGATCTCACACCTCCATTCTCTCCATTCGCAAGCTCCGAGATCCCGGGAAAGTCGCGGGGGACTTAGCCCATCATCATTTTCTCAATCTGTTTTACCCAAGAAAAATCTAATTCCACACCATATACCTCTCGAGCGGGGTCCCAAAAGTCTAAACCGTCCTCTGCTACCATCTACTGATAGAGCGTTCCGTACTAATAATTTACCTGTATTTTGGACGCTCTTTAGGCCGATGAATCTTTTGACCAAGTGGGGCTCTCTTCACCCGAGAGTAATCAATTTGATCAATCAGTAATCAATAACGAACATAAGCAATACCCTGATCAACATAACATTTCACAATTAATCCAGAATACATTTCGGCGAACCGTGACCTTTCGGTCATGAATAACCACACCAGTTTATTCAAAGTTAATGAATTTATTTCCCTATATTAGCAAAGCTAGCACAATATAAATGTGTCTCAACACCAAATGATAAATGTAAATGAACATTAATAGCTGTCCATAACGACGAAAAAGATGCAATCTATGCAGCATTTGAATAACAATGCATTCGATAATAGCAATGCAAATCACTAAAACTATAATCTGTAATGAACTAATTGCATACATTGGTCAACACAACAAGATCTCAAATTGCATCGTGCAACAATGATTCCTCATCTAGCCTCAAATTAGCATCGGCATGTGGGACTTCATGCAAAACAATTTAGCAACATTAATTTGGAAAACTCCTAACTAGGGCTCTTATCAAAAATCAGCAGTTGGTTACCTAAAAAGAACACAATGCAATTGTACAATTTCCTTTCATATTTACCAAATTCAATCAGCATTCAAGGAAGTCTTCGTCTCACAGGTACCGGATTTGATCAGCATGGGACGGGGGCAAAGGGGCAGGGTGGACGGGGCAATTGCCTCTCAGCGGCAAAGGGACAAAACTATTACTTCATGTAAAGGGACGAATCAAAGTTAAAGTCTCTAGGGCGAGAATTACTTAAAGTCTCTTTCTCTCGATTAGAGAAAGCATCAGAGTCTCTTTCAAAATGGCGTCGCAGCAAGGTGGGCCATAATAGCTGCAAAGTCCTGCAAAATGGCGGGCAATGGCTGCATAGGCTCGTAATGGCGCGTAATGGCTGATGCCCAATAGGTAATGTCTGCTTTCCTCTCATGCACCTGGTTTAAATAGACAACAGTTCAAATCCAGTAGGGTCTTCCATTGGAGGGTTCATAGGTTGACTTCAAATTGTCCAATCAAAAACTACAGTTCTCAAGCTTCTACCTAAGCATACATTATCCTTGGAGACGGGTACGTAAGTTGCAACATTTTATACCAATTAACTCACTTTCAGAGCTTCCATTGTCTGCAGATTGACCTTGGAGCAAAGAAGAAGATGCCAGGCTGGCACGAAACCTTAAAGATAAGCATGTGAACGATCTCAGTGGAAAAATACAGCTCCAAGCAAGAATACACTTTTATTAGCACGTTGGAAAAACACGAGCATCTAAATCGTGAGACCAGGCAACTAGGCCAAAGCCTCCACTAAAGTTATGCTAAGCTAAAACATTTCAAACAAGCAAATCATAGCACACGTTTACGATTATGTCAGATTCGTACAATTCTAATACATCACGTTATATAAAGCACGCTTATAAATGTTGGCAAACTACTCTGAGGGCACATTTGTCCCCGTACAATCTTTATTTGTTCGATTAAAGTCACACTTGATTATTGCGGCACTACATTTAAGCGCTAATAAATGTAAAACCTTCATTTCTGCGTCATCAACTGTATCAGGTGGTATTGGGATGGGATGGCTGCCTCACACATGGAGGTTGGCTCCTCCCTCCAGTCCTCATCCATAAAAGGGCCCTCATCCTGGGCCCAGGCCGACTGCAGGTGCACAAAGGCATCAAACAAATGACTAATTTAAGAATCTGAGGCAAACCTCCAATCTAGAAGACATCAAGAAACTCTATAATTACATTAGAAGTCACTTTTTCAACCATTCTTACCTCCGGCTTCCAAATACTTCTCTCCTAGGTTTCACAGCAAAAGGCCTTACAATGATTCTCCCTAACATCAGCAAATGTCCCACAGATAATGCCTCTAGTTGAGATTCCACTATCACCGATTTAGAAAATCTCCGTGAACATGCAGAATTCACCCTCCTGAACCCATCTACCCGTCACTCAGCAATTCTACACAACCAAAATATTCTCTGTCTCGTCTTTTTGTACTAGACACACCCTATCGCCTTCACGGTATTAGTCAAAGTTTCTTCCAATAAAATCGAAGAATTATCTTATCCACTCTAACTAAAACTGATCCTCAACAGTAATTTCCTCATTTACTTTGAAAAATGTCTTCCAACTCCCTTTGCAACATTGTCAACATACTCAGAAACTGCCTTTAATTATATGTCATACCCCATTTCATAATGCCATACAACTTCAGAAATGGCAGGTAAGCACTTCATTGTTCCTTAAATGCTCCACATCAGCAACAGTAAACATCACCGCCAGATTTGTTGTGGCGGTCTGACTGCCGACAAATCGATGGTCCAACCGCTTTGGCGACGGTCAGACCGCCACATTATGACCGTGGTGGTTCGGCCACGGTCGGACCGCCAGCACCACCAGTTTCCCTCCAGTGGAGGGACTGGCAGTCCTAATCCACCACGACAGCGCTGCATGCAGCACTGCCCTGGGGATTATGAGCCCCACTCCCGCCAGCTTTTACATGGCGGTTGCACCGCCATGTAAAAGCTCGCATAGACGGGGTGCCCAAAGAACAGCCCTGTGACGCTTTTTACTGTCTCCTTAGCAGACAGTGAAAAGCGCAACAGGTGCTGCTGCACCCTATGCACCGCAACATTGCCTCCGGCTTGATTATGAGCCAGCATCAATGTTGTGGGCTGTTTCCCGCTGGGCCAGCGGGAAACTTGTAATAGGGGCAGCAGGAAGGTAACCGCACTGGTGCTGACCAGACCTCGGGACTTTGGCAGGCGGCCTTTTCCACCCACCAAAGTCAAATTGAGGGCCTCAGTTTCTTGATCCTGAGCTACTTTCACCTCACCCAATGTTGTTCTTGACATGCATTCAGCCTGCACATACACATTTGTTTTCTTAGGACATATTCCATGCTATTCTGAAAGGTGTGTAATTTAGCAGCAAGCCTCACTAATCTTATAGTGAGTACTCAATCACTCTGAAGATAAACACATTCACTAGTGATTTATTGTCCATTCCAAGGACAAGTTTCGCCCCAGCTTCATACCATCTGAAATGCGATCGGCCTAAGTGCATGCAAGCAGATGTTTTAAATGACATAATAGTTACAGTCTTCTTCCCCAGTTTCCTACAACCATACATTACGATTTACTCTCTGCTTCCATCACATTGAATTCACGCCAATACCCCAGTTACTTCCCTCCAGTGCTACCACACACTTCTTACCAACAACAAAAGGCCCTAAAAAGGAGAATGAATAATCTCTCATTTCAGTTCTGCAAAAACTCTCTTCTGGTCATTCCCTATGCAAACGTGCCATTTTTAACAAGATTTTAAAAATTAAGTTGCTTGCAGTCCCATCCACAAACTTCACATAGAACCCTGTCAGCCCCCCACCCCCAAAAACAAATCCAAGTGTTCCTTAAAAAATCCTTTATCTCCTTCATGTGGATTCTATTCAGGTTAATGCCATTTGCTGTTATAGTAAGTCCCAAATATTCTAATTACATGTAGTTGAACCTACATTTACTCAGTTTCATAGCTGACCCCTTTCCAGGCCAACTTTTTTGCAAAATGACAGTATCTTCTCTTTGGTCCTTACCATAAGTTAAGATGTCACCTTGGAAGACTTCTACCCCTGGTACTCCCTACAGGAATTCTCTCATTAAAAGTTACGAGATGAATGCTGCAGTGGCCAAGCCAAGTGACATCCTACAATACTGGAACAGGACTTTGGGTATTACAGACTGTTAAGTGCTTGGAACCTTGCTGATCAAGGTTATACAATTTTGTAGCTCCACAAAAGATTACGACCATCCTATGTAGATGCACGAAAGGTTGGCAATCTATCCAAATATCATTGTTCAAACTGCACAAATATATACATAATGTGAAGTTGCCAGAGCTATTTAAATAAATAACCATAGGCACTATCAAAGGAGGAGACTTGAGAAGAGAAACTCAGTTGGTTCTGTGGTGTGGTGTACTTTTGCATCAGTCATCTAATATTCCTTTTAACTTTCCCCTATATAACAAAGGAACGTTCTGTACATCATGTCTGAGGGGTCTGGCATTGTCCTTAAAGATTATACAATGTTGAAAAACCTTGTATGTTCTTACATTTCCAATGTACACAGATCCATATTGCAAATTCATCTTTCTGATGTAACCTGTTGATTTTTGGCTATCCCAAAGTCTGCCCAAACATCTCCTTTCTTCTACATTGGTTTGTCTTTTCCACCATTAAGAACATAAAGAGAAGAGGTAGCCCCTGGATCTAAACTAATCCCCTTTTGTGTCTGATTTGGTAGTCCAGTATCACATCTCCTCCTACTGCCACAACGGTCTTACATCTAATTAATTCTCTTGACACATAACTCAATTGCTACAAAAAACAAACACTTCTAAAGCTATGTTGTGGCCCGTGTACAAACCAGGTTGCACATCGGTGGCAAATAGTTAATTATTACACCGTAGTCTTTTAACCAAACCTTTGCTGACTATAGTAAAGCACATTTTGACATATATGCTGATGTAAAATTTGAAAAAACGTTTATATTTACAGTTTCCTTCTCCCGCACTAAGGATTTCATTGGAACTTAGACCAAAAATTCAGTCATCACCCATCAGTTACACTGCTGACTTTGTTCCCACCAAACCTTATTCTAAAACGTCTGCACTCTGTTATAGATTTTGTCAGTTTTGTCAGTGTCTGGGCTGCCATTAAAATTGCCAAAATGATTGGTGCTGCCACACCTATAATACTAGTTCACCTGTTTCCTTTCACTGCCCCGGTGCCGCTAGTTTTCCCCAAATTAGCATCATTTTTTAAATTAACTACATAAATATCAGTGGATGCATATTCAATTATCTCCTACAGAAAAAAATGTTGATTGTCCAATGCCTTTATCGATATTGGTACTAGCACCCAGAGGTAAATTTAACCAATCCTGCACTTTTTTAATCTTCGTTTTCATAAGAATGTTGTCACTCAAAACTTGATCATATCACATGTTTTCAAAGTGACAAGTGCCAGCAAGAGACCTGAAAGCTGCAGCCTATTTTTATATTGTCTCCCATCACCCGGTATCCTTGAGTAAAATCTATCTGTCTGATAGCATAGTCAACGACATCCATGTCTCCAGGTACATCTATTGTGGGGAGATTTTTGAAGTCTCTAAGACCTCTACTCCCATAAACAAGTCTCAAAAGAGCTAACATTCAGAACATTCTTCACATTCCAGGACCTCAATACATACTAAAAACGCTGGGTTATGTATTCACCACTATCTTAATTTTCACCTGATCTTAAAACTATTTCCCCCTTTGTCAACCAATCCCTTCCCTTAATCTATTGCTTATTATCTTCCATGTACTGAAACAATTTGGTCCCTGGCTTGTGTTAAACCACTTTGGGACTGGTGCTATAAAAACAAAATAATACATAAATAAATAATTAGAGCATAGTAATGTTGAGAACAGTGGCGGCTGGTGACATTTGAAAGTGGTGGGGCGTAAAAGTTCTGGATGAGTGCCCGGTGGCGAGCGAGCATAGTGAGGGAGCCTGGCCGTGATAAAGTGGGTTTAGGGGGGGGTTCTCCCCCACAAAAAGCAGTGCTCTGAAGTGGTCACAGGCTGACTTCAATTCAAGAATTTAATTTAGCTTTATTTCGGCAAAAAGGCCCTAAAAGCATATAAGACACAACATCATCAATACAAAACAGTTACAAAGAAGCCATACAAATCTCAAGAGTCTCGAAAGATAATTAAAAAGCACAGGGTGACTTATTGTTGCTCAAAACAAATCAGTAAGTAATATGAATAGGTGCCCTTTTCATAGATGGCCAAGCTGAATCATAGTAAGCCACGGGCTGCCATGCTACATTACAATTCTGACCAAAGCTGTTAGGAATTCCCTAACTTCTTCCAAGATCTCCAGTAAGAATGAAATTAGTTATGGAGTCTAGGCTATTTTTGCTGTGCTTCGTATGTGTGCAATACAGCACCATATGCAAGTGTACTGGAAAAGAGTCAAGCAATGTTCATAACTTGTCTACTCTGCAAGGGATTTTTAAAGTACTAATTTACTGATAAACGGGGGGGTGATTTAAACATAGTAAGAATATAAAAATGAAAAAAACTGTAAGCTTGAAATGTAAAAAACGTATGTATAGGCATTCATTTTGCATGGCTTAGACTATTTCCAGAGTGCCTAAAAGCATATTCTCTTGCAAACATGTGGCCTCATGCTGAGGTGAAGCAGATGTGCCAGGCTAGGAAGCCTGCAATATGGTGGGTGGGATCACATATCTACATGAACATTTCAAACACTTTGGAGAGCTATTCAAGGCAGGTGCGACACACCTGAAGACCTGCCTGGTATGTGCGTGAGAAGAAGCCCCAGTGAGTGACACTTTGCAGTGGTGCTCTTGACGTGGGAGAGAAGACAGCTCATCTGGATAATGATTCAGCCTTTGGCCTTTTAAGACAGAT
Organism: Pleurodeles waltl; assembly: GCF_031143425.1. NCBI lineage: Eukaryota > Metazoa > Chordata > Amphibia > Caudata > Salamandridae > Pleurodeles > Pleurodeles waltl. Next base: position 1,423,953,056 of record NC_090447.1, read on the forward strand.
AAAAGTTGAATGCCATTTAAAATTAATTGCTTAAATATGTGCGTTGTGCTTGTAAAGTGATCTGGGGTCCCATCATTGTAAAGAAATGTTCGAATCGCAGACAGCATACTAAATACCGCTATATTTGTTTTAAAAAGAAGAAGCATTCTAAAGAAATGTAAATCCGGTAACGGTATACATAAAAATACAAGCAATCGCAAAGTTTCTTTTCAAATGTACAAAATATGTGCAGCTGCAAAGAAATAAATAAATTTAGCATACAATACAATCAAACTGGAAAACAAAGCTGATTGATGGGCAGGACCCAAAATAAAAATCTCATCAAATTAAAGAAGAATGCATGGGTGGCCAAGCTCTAATGGGATGTGAGCCAGCTGCCTCATGCGAGGACAATGGGGCATCCTGGAATGTAGCTGCAGAGGGGCAATCCCTTAAAGAACCAACATGGATTTGATTCTAGTAGACTTTGGTTCTGCACAGTGCTTAATTTGTGCTTGTTATTTCCAGGGCTGAGCACCGGCACTTATTTTTCAGGGCCGGGGCTTATTCTTCTGCCTCAAGCATTTGCCGCGAGCAAAAGACACATATGGGAAAGACAGAGGAAGTGAAAAACGAAAAAGTGTCACAAAGGGAGAAAGCAGAAAGCTGCAAGAGTGAGCTGAAGGGGCAGGGAGTGGCTTTATATAGATTGAAGAGGCCAGAGATAGCTTCAGGTTTACACCGCCTCAGTATTCCGTTTTCCCACATTTAATTGCAGCAGCCGCATATTTAAGGGAAGGGCTTTGAGCACCGGCACGTTTTTATTTACAAATTAAGCACTGGTTCTGCGTATTATATAAAATCCCCACGTTTGACAATGAATCATGTGTATTCAGACCTACTTTGCATAGAAACATATGCTGAGGACCAGATGGTGTTGGCCATCTTTTCTCTTGGCACCTGGGCCCTATATGATTTGCTTAGGTATTTCATATAGAATAATTTATTTTAATCAGCAGTGCTGAAAATGATTCTGGGGTCAAATTTTTAAAAAGGAAGTCCATAGTACCCTCAGAATTGTAAGCCAATCAGTCATCCGGATGCAATATATGTACTGCTTACTAAAGTGTTGTTTGTGTAGTTAGAGATCTGCATTGACGTGAAGTGGATCATTTTAAAGGGCAAAAGCAAATTACATTCTTTGATAAAGCGGGAAAGAGTTATGCAAAAGAGTTCATGGCTTCTGGCATTTCTTGATCAATGAAAGGCACCTTTCAGGACTAAGAATCAGTTGACTGTGCTGCTTGTGGTTTGTACCATAGCCTAATTGCTCTTACATGACTAACGTACCCAGGAAAGTCTGTTCACCCACGTTTCAAACGATTTCAGCGCTTAAAGCAGAGGCGTGTTTTTCCCATCACAGAGGCGGAGTTGCTGTACATGGGTGGGACACTGTCCCGGAGTATTTCACAATGTGCGTGGAAAGGGATTTGGTGAGTAACAATTAGTTATGGCCATTCCTGAGAAGTCCACAATCATGCGGGTTGAGATTGTTTTGGAAAAACTGAAGGGTGTCTTCTTTTCAATATCAAAGCATACCCTTGACATATAATTGGTAAATGGTACAATGGGGCAGTAAAATTGAACTAAAATCTGAATTACAATGGGATGTTTTATTGGTAAATGCATAATCTGCTATTTGACCTGCTGTACCGCAAATCTCAAAGGGAGAAGCGGGCGAGGGGAGGGACGCAGGGGTTAGGGGGGATGGAGCGAGGCAGGAGATGGGGGGAATAACATTTGTTTTTAAAATCAAATACTTACCTTTTCCCGTCGCCGCTGCATGCAGATCACATCGTGGTCAGCCAGCCTCGTGTACACCGCAATCCTTTCCCAGCTACTCCCAGAATGAGGTGGGGCCATGGAGACTTGTTCCCACCCACCCTGTGATGATGGGCTGCAGTGCTACACAGCCTTGCTGATTGACAGCCAGCTTTGGAAACCCCGGGCTTATGCTAAATCACCCAGGCTGTTTTCTTTGACCGAGGCTTCAGTGCGTCATAAGAGGCAGTACCTTACAGTGTTGTAGGCTCCCGAAGGCCAAGGCTGAGATCAGGTAAGCCCTATAAATCCTGCGACGGCCAGCACATGCGCTGCAGCACATGTGTCTTTCAAAAGTGCCTGGTTTTGCCTGACCCTCGCGCAGAGCGAGGGTCCCAATGTTTGAAGTTTTAATGTATGAAACATTTTTTTTATGCAGAAATTGAAGATGGGGAAACATTTTGTTTGATGCAAAATTTAAGCTGGGGCGGAGCCCTGCTGCCCTAATGATGAAACCGCCACTAGTTGAGAACTCTATTGAAAACAATGGACGGGCATCAGCTATAAGCACTGGTATATGCCCACTGCTGTCAACATTATATCAATATGCCCTAATTCACAGCCTTTCTCTCTGTCCCTCTGCTCTACATCTTCTCTATTGATGTGCAAATGTACAGATGAGTGAGACAGACAGGAGCTATGGCAAAGGTTAAAATGCTGCCAATGGTGTGTAGATGTTGTGAAAGCTAGAGCCATGTAAGGGCATGGATCTACAGCCATAATGTCTCTGACCTACTAAAAGAAGCTTAGCAGTTTGGCAGAGGGAGTGTTGAGGTCAGCAAATTCTCCTGTATCACTTCTTTGATAGCTCTTGCGGTCTCTCTCTTCATGTAAATACCTGCTAGGTCAGGCACATCGGTGTGCGCGGTCCAGCATGAATTCACATGAATAAACAGCAGGATTTGTCAAATAAGGGGGAGGTGATGCAGAGAGGCCCAGGTATTCCTAAACATGCTATGTTTTATGGCAGTGTTTTTTTTTATTATGACAGTGGTTCCCAACCTTTTGATTTCTGTGGATCCCTACTTTATCATTACTGGAACCTGGGGACTGCCACTGAATCATTATTGGAGTCCAGAGACCCCCCCACTGAGTCATTACTGGATTATTTTAATCTAAAAAAAAAAATACACAAAAAATACTGAAACAAGCATTCCAACAAACGCATACACAAATGATGACACATTTTATTTAATATGCAAACAAATAAATAACTTTTTTTTTTTATTGTAATTTTAATAGGAAGGTTGGAGTTTAAGTTCAATCAAAGCCACTCATTGTTCATGCTATATTCTGTTTAATGCACATGCACTGCTCCTCTGAATCAATCTGAGGATATTAATTTAATTTCTAGTCTCCAATTTCAAATTCCTTGACATTTACAGTATGTTTTAAATTGTTCAATTGTACATTTAGCCACTTTATTCACATACTTATTATTAATTTGTTAATATTAGTTCATTTTCTAAGCAGTCACGGACCCCCTGAGGAGACTTTGCGGACCCCTATAGGTGCCTGGACCACAGTTGGGAACCACTGTATTACCGAATACCTCTCTCTTTGTGTGTAGTGATTAGCTTTTACTCCAAAATATGCAGAAGAAGAGAGATACCGCTCAAGAAAAAAAGGGGAGGATTAAAAACACACACAAATACAACACTCACGTAGGAACTCTGACAAAATGATCTAAGTTTGATGAGTACACAGTACATAATACACAACATTTATGAAAAACTTGAAATTGTGACAATAATATGTTGCTAAAAGCCTATTTTGTAATAATATATTAGTTGCTAGTACATATTTAAGAATACAAATCTGTCCCTCCCTTGACTAAATTATCATATATCCTTTCTAAGTTATAAATATAGATTCTTTAACAAATACAGCAATAAATAGTCATGAATATCACATTCATCCAATAACAACTTTGCAGTGTGTGAACGCTAATCCAAAAATGTTGTCGATGCAACATGTCAGTTGTGTTTTTCTACACTCTCCACCTTTGTTAATAATTACATGAAGAATATTCAACAACTGATAAGAAATGACACAGATATAGTAATAAAATATATTCCAAACAAACCGCATTACGAAATTAATCAGTGAATCCAAAGATTATAACTTATGAATAGGTGTGCCTTCGAACCAAAAGATGTAACACTCTGTAGTTACTGACATCAATTTGCCAACCCCTTCACATGTTCAATTGACTCGTAGAATGACAGTCAGTCCAAACAGATCATGATGATTTGTTTGGAAAGCTCGTCATGCTGCAAGTGCAGATTATTGCTCCTGAATCAATTAATTGAAGACACTGTGCATTGTGCCCTTCCTCATTTAATCTATTGGAAATCACCTCCAAAGTTGAATACATAATGGTTGGGCAATTGCCACCCACACCACGCTCTGCATATACCCCTTTAAACAAATTGTATCCAGAAACTACGTGGCCTCCTGCCACCTAACCCCACCACTATCGCCAAGCCCGCCACCCAAATGAAAAAAAATAATCTGGCCTCATGCCACCCATGCCCACCACCACACTCTGGGCCTTGCTCTGGGAGACTGGACCGCCGCCAATGCAGCGATCCGACCACCACATTACAAGCCTAGCGGTCGGTCCTCCAGGGAACTACCAGCTCCTCCAGGGTGTGGCGGTGATCCTAATCCGACAGGGCAGCGCTGCAAGCAGCACTGCTCTGGGTATTACGACCATGTTCTCCGCCAGCGGTTTCATGGTGGGAGAACCCCCATGAAATGTCTGGTGGAGAACAGGTGCAGGGGGCCACGGGGGCCTGTGTTGGACGTTATACTTACGAAATAGAATTAAAAAGACTGTAGAATTTCACTGAAAAAACCAAAGGTTAATTTTAGACGGATCCGCTGCGACTCCCAGTGAATATGTTTTTAGTTGGGGAAAGGGGGTAGTTCCCTCTGCAAAATAAGGCACCTTATAATATCACAATAGCTAAATGAACTAATTCACAATGGAATAAATAAATACTGTAAGATGAAAAGACTATCAATTTGAAGATAATCAAATAATCAGGCAGCACAATGTAGATATATTAATCGACAAGTGTTCACCAACCATGCTGAGCTTCATGTGCTAATATTTAACCACTTTACATAGATTAATAGGCATTTTTTCACCCATATCTCCAGATTACATAGTTTGCACTGGTACCCAAATAAAGTTGTACCAAGCTTTGCACCACCTGGCAAATTCAACAACATTTGCACTGAATGACTTGTGCATGAATGGCGTCTTGCACCAGTTGTATAGTCCAAATGGCAGTTTTCTGACAAAATATCGCCAACAAACATATTGGAGCCACAATATTGCAAAAGAAAATATTAAGAACACAAATATCAACTTTCTTTACTTTGTATTTAAAGTACAAAATATCAACAACAAAAGCAGAGATAACTACAATATCATCAGAAAATGGGTAAGAATATTGAATTTTAACTACTATACATTATATTAACTTTAAAATATACATTATATTTAAAAATATGTATCATAAAATTATATTAAATTTTTAACTTACAAACATAAACTACAAATATATACTCTAAAATAATTGCAAAAAATAAACATAATATTTAAATATTATTTAAAGATGCATAAAACTAATACAGTTATTTATAATATCAAACAATAGATATTGAACAATAACAACTTAAAATACATTAACAGAAAATGAATAAAAAATTATAAAAACTATTTACATCAAACGAAGTTTTAAAATTAAAACTATATATACATATACACAAGGTAGTTATAGTTAGAACCTAGTTTCTATAGAAAGAGCTTTTTTTTGTTTTGCTAATAACTTTGGCACAGTTTGATGAATCTTCAGGGCATTTTCAAAGAAAATATGACACTCACTTCAGCTGCTCTATTTTTGGGGTGATCCGTCAAGCGGGAGCCAAGAAGAAGGGGGATCATAAAACACATTTTCCGCATTCATTTTTCCATAGGGATTTAGAACAGGGATAGCGCTAAAAACACTGGATGGAATTACACCAAATTTGCCAGAAAGTTAGCTCTTGGTCCAGAAAGAGCATGCTTTGTTATTTGGTGTAAATCCATGCAGTACTTTTTGAGAAATTACAGGAAATCCAAATTTGTATATATATGAATGTGAAGGATTCACAACCCCTTCTGATCTCGTGCTGAGATATGATTGGCTGCCAACACTTCAACAAGGAAGTGTTGACAGCCATGTTGGGACTCGACTTCAGCTGAGTCCCCCCCAAAAAAGAATTAAAAAAACAAACAGGGCCAGGGTACGGACACCCTGGCCCCTTAGCTCTGGTGCTGAGGTCTCAGAGGGAATCCCCCCCTACCCCCCAGCTAAAAAGCATTTTTTAGCACATTTTCACTGGGAGTCGCAGTGGATCCGGCTAAAATTACAAAATAAAAACAAAGCGTGGACTCCCACGCTTCGTAATTCTGAAGCTCCTGGATGGGCCAAGTCCCAGGGACATTGCTTATATAATGGGGGGGTGGCCCTCCTGGACCACAAATTCCCCAGGGCAAAAAAAAAAAAAGTAATACGGGGGGATCCAAGTTATAATTACCTTAGGGCATGAGTTATAGTTACTTGAATCACTCTAACTATAAGTGCTGAACTTCTATGGTTTTCTATGAGTAAATTCAGAACCTAACTAAAACGCCCTTGTAACCTTTGTTTTTTTCAGTGAAATTCTACGGTCTTTTTAATTCTATTTCCTAAGTATAACGTCCATCACAGAGTGCCGAGGAAGCAGTTGAAATATATGCAATATGAGAGCTGGCAATCAATTTCTAGTCACCTGTAATAGAGAAATGGCGCAGCTGTTCAACTGTAGTAAGTTATTACAATTGACATGCTATGCCGTAATACCTGCTACCAGAACCAGCAGCCAGGGCGAAAGGTATGTCATGGAGCATATTTCCAGCTATGGTTTAACCACAGAAAAGTATTTTGCTTCTTCTGCTATGCTTTTCTTAAGAGAGAAACTGAACCACAGAAAGGAAATGTTTATGACAACGTGTTTATTTTTACACAATTTAGGTAATAAGAAAAAAGATAGAATCTGCATGTTTCTACACATTCTGAGCTAAAGCTTTTTTAAATCTGACAATCAACTGATTCTAATATATTTTTCCATTAAGTAACTAAATAATGTTTGGTGTTGTTTGGTTCTACTTTCAGTCTTCATGTCGGCAAACTTCCCATCTCTTTCATGTAAAAGAGCAACAACCCAAAGGTTTAAGCTATTTGTGGGAAGGATGAAGAAGTGCCCATGTATTATAAGGAGTTATGTACCCCCAACGATACATTCTAAGCATAATGCTAGTCGGAGTTCCATGACCTTATAAAGGTAGTGGGACTTTGGCCTAGTTTCTCTACATGGTCACAAAACTCCTCCGTGACTTGCAATATCCTTAGAAAGCACAGATCACAGTACTTTATCCAATAGTTCATGCTGTAGAGAGAGATAAAGGGCGATTGGATGTATGAGGTACAGGATCCACACCGAGTATTCTTTGAACAATTTCCCAAGGGTACGATGCAGTATGAAAAGGCATGCAAATGTTAAACATCCGTTCAGAATGAACAAATTCTCTCCTAGGACCATATTATGAACACCTTCAATCCTCAAACCTAGATGCAGATGAGGTCCACGCAACCTTTTGTGCCGAAGTTGCGATTTCCACATCAGCACATACATTACCATGGAAAATCTACTGGTTTATGCCTGAGTGGTAGGCAGCATAGCACAGAAAATACTTAGGAAAGGTTCTTTCTCTGTTTACCAGCTGCGTTTTCTGCAGCTCATTCATCATCTCATGGATTTTTCCAGTTAATGTATGGAATGACCATTTTTCAAAATGGCACACAACCCTTTTGTTTCTGCGCATGGCTGCTGGTGGCGTTCACGGCAATGGCCAAAGAGCCTGGAAAATACAGTGTTATGCCATGTCAGTGCATTTGTAATTTACACCATTCTATTTATGTGGTAAACACCACTTGTCTAAAAAAAATTCTAGGCTAGAATTTAGCTTTTTTCTCGTTTGCTAGAATGAATCTTTTGCACAGAGCCATTTCCCAACCCCATATTTCAGTTTCCTTGCCGATGACACTATAAAATGCCTTTGGTTGTTTGATTCTTTTAAATAACCTCGAGCTATGGTCAAAACTCTCATCAGTTCCCAAAGGGTAAACACGAGCTGAAGTCTCAACTTTTGTCACATTCCTAATTCAGACCATCTCTGAGGCCTCAAACCCCCTGCTGCGCACTGTCCCTTCGGGGGGCGAGTATCCTGCTTAAAGTTGCAAATCTTTCCTAAATGCTCACGACTTCTTGTGTTGCAGCCTGTTAAATTCAACTTAAACAAGTGGGAAAGAAATGCACTACCTCATTTATCATGGTAGATTATATATTCTCTTTCTGAAGGCTGAATCTGTACCTGAGGCTACATATTAATTTAAATCAGTTAAAAATCTCTATAAAAATTGTTTCACATTTGAGAGGGCCACCCGTCCACTGACTAAAAACTTATTAGCATATGTAGAAAGTGCTTGAACTGTGCCTAGATTTCAGAGCAAGTGCTGACAAAGGCAATGGAATTGATGTTTGCTTTGTGCATGCACACTTGCGTATAAAACACATAACATCCGCGCACACAGAAGACACTTATTCAAATCTGCACAAAAGCAGAGGCCCTTCGGGACGATATGTGGCCTAATAGTCAGAGCTGCCAGATTTGAACTGGGAATCCAGGTTTGAGTCTCGACCGCCTGGCCAAATCACTTAGGGCCATGATTAGAACTTGTTACGTTGGACCGCCAGCAGGCGCAGAGGCGGTCGGGAGAATGCCGCCAAGCTAGTGGCGTCCCAACCGCCGCATTACAACATTCTTGTGGGGCTGGTGGTGTGTCAACAGCACAGTCAAGGCGGTGGCATGCATCAGAGCCTGAAGCCAATGCCGGCTACACTTCTGAGCTGCCAGCAAGTCGGGCGCACTGTTTCCACGCACCATGTTGTGCATTACAAACACTGCGCGCATCCACATTGCAGCCATAAGGGGGAACAACATGGGTCCTGGCCACAATCCACATGGGCTTATTCGCCCTGGGGCCCTATACTGTCCCTGCCATGAAAAGGTCGGTGGAAAGGCAGATCTTAATACAAATGGCGATGCCAATTCAGGCACCGCCACCATTGCCCGCCGCTGTCACTACTGCTGCCGCCGCAGTAGCCTAAATGGTTTTGGCGGCTGTCTTGTGGTGGTCGGACCACACAGATCATAATCGGGCAGGCGGACCACCGAGGAGACAGCAGTCGGACTGCCAAAGACGGTACGACAGTCCCAAGACTGCCAAAGTGGTAATCAGCCCCCTAATATCTTTGTGCCTAATAATAGCATAATGTAACTAGTGCACGGGTAAAGCGCTTTGATATCCTTTGGCAAATTTTGCGCTGTATAGAACTACAAAAAATAAAAAACAATTATCTATGGACATCTAGGCGCACACAGACCAACACATGTACAAGCAACCACTCTCACTGACTAACAGACAAAAAGGCAGCAATGCACACGCACCTACGTTCGCCCATGGAGACAGACTGACTACCCGGCATTCGGTGAAGCCTGGGCTCAAAACAAGCGCATACTATTTTATAGCGTCTGTAGAGCTCTATGATGCTGTAAGACTTGGTAAATTAAAGCCCGTGAACGAAAAAATGGTGCACAGCATACATGGAGATAAGTATCTAAAAATATTTATTTTCATTTTCCAGCTTTAAAATAAATTACATTTGTCTTGTTATATGACAAGGTGAGAAATAAAACAATGCTACACACATTTCTGTTTTTGTTTTTAATTGTGGTTAACATAATGTACTGCGTAGGTCCAAACCTGCACTGAAGAAAACACAAAAGTAATTTCTGGAATTCTTGAAAACGTATTGGTCACTGGCAACCGTCCAGTTCATAAGCTTTTGACTACTGTGCCACTTCGGAAAGTGCACCATATGCAAATCTACCTTATTGCTGTTCTAACCGCCACGCCAGGTCCCCTCTAAACCGAACAGTCAGAGGTTTCCAGGCACAGTGCTGGAAAACCTCTGTGAAATCAATTTTCTCTTGAGAAAATACAGACACCTTCTGCCTGGAAAATCCCTTTCCTTTCATGCATCAGTTTTGAAGGTGATCCTTTCCCTCTCTGGAAAGATATTTACTCTTGGTTTTCAGATCTGTAAACTCAAATTTCTTCCATTTCAGAACCAGTTCAGAGAATGGTTTGTGAATGTCCATAAATGTGTAAGCATACAAGTGGTCACAGGCGTCCATGCCATTTCTATCCTGGAAAGCACTTTAATCACCGACAGAATTAGTTTCACTGACAAGAAAAACGTACACACCTATAAAAAGCTTTGCAAATTGGGCCCATGGTGCTTCTGATGTCTTTTTCCTTGTCCAGGCTTTCACAGAAATGAAATGTTTGACAAGAAGAAAATAAACCAATAAACAAGTTTTTTAAGGTGTTTTTTTATATATGTTCAGTTATCTATCGGTATATTTTTCTTGATGCCAGTTGCTTTCATGGAATATATCACTGTCATACTAAGAGGGACGTACCATACACACCCACATACACCTCTGCTTCAAAACAAGGACATTTTACCCCTAGCCAGGCATGCAATGATATGGAATGCTATCACTAGCCAGACAGGCACTGATATAGAATGTTACCACTAGCCAGGCAGGTAATGATATGGAATGTTATGGCTAGCCAGGCAAACAGTGATATGGAATGTTATGACTAGCCAGGTAGGCAATAATATGGAATGTTACAACTAGCCAGGGGCAGGCAATGATATGGAATATTACGACTAGCCAGGCATACAATCATATGAAATGTTATGACTATTAAGGCATGCAATGATATGGAATGTTATGACAACCAGGCATGCAATGATCTGAAATGTTACGACTAGCCAGCCACGCAATCATATAGATTGTTATGACTAGCCAGGCAGGTAATGGAATGTTACGGCTAGCCAGGCAGACAATGATATGGAATTTTACGACTAACTAAGAACGCAATGATATGGAATGTTACGACTAGGCAGTTAAGCAATGAAATGGAATGTTACGACTAGCCAGGCAGGAAATTATATGGAATGATACGACTAGCCAGGCAGGCAATGGTGTGGAGCACAAAGCTATCACAGCTAATGCCTGCCTGAAAGTGCTCCATTCACATACTACAGTATGTATCAACCACTGCCCGTCAAGACCAATAAAAAGAGCAAAGATTTGCATTAACACATAGGAAAGAAACGTCATTCCTGAGCCGTAACACTCACATAACTTTGATTCTCTTTCTCAACCAATGAGAAAGCGACTCTGCTTGCTTTTTTATGTGCATTAAGTGAATAGCAAAAGAACCTTTAAATGATAACAAAATGTGAAATGTAATTAACTACCAACTGTCCTCTTTGTCTCTTTCACTCATATACACACACCCAAGCACCCAGAAATAACATCGTTAACTGCTGGCCCGTGCAGCATGGCTTACACTCCAATAATATCATCAGGAATGACACTGGCTTCTGTTTTTATTCGTTGTGACCACAGTAGGCATGCAGCTGCTGAGGATGCTAAAGATGCCTGAAACTCCTTGAAAAATCCCTATTGAAAACCTGCCTTTCGGAATAAAAAGATCCTTGCTTTTCCTGAAAGTTCCCTTTAGCTGCTGGAGAGGTCGGCATTTCCTCAGACTAACCAGGGTACCTGGAACTAGAAATGTAATGGGACGGTCTATGCAGTTGCTAACAGTGCCCAATCCCCGCATCCCGCTGTGATTCCTCCAAAGGTACTAAACTTTTGGTGGACGTCCACTGTCAGGTTTGATGGCAGTACAGCGCATTTTTTGCTTTTTAAATATGAACAGTGGGAGTTTTTGCATTGGGGGTAGGAGTAATTATTTGCATTTTTCTGTACATCACTGCCAGGTGTTCCGTGGGGGTGACTGATAGTAAAAAGGGACATCAGACCACCAGCCCTAGATAGGCGGGCGGTGTGGTCCCCTTACCCCAACTTCACTCTGTGAGGCCCTCGTGTAAGCTTTTAGTGATGGGGCTAGGTGCAGCACTGCTGACGGGCCAGCCGGCCCTAAATTGTGCAGACAGGCCGAGGGTTTGGCTGGCAGGGTACACTGCAATATGTGGGTGATACTGCTCGATCCGCCAAGCTCTAAATTGGGTCCATAGTCTTTCACAGTGACACTGATATTTGTGAGCTGCAATGTTATTTTATTTTCTTTTTGCTTTTATTTTCAAAAACATCAGTTTTAAATTACAGCTAGATTTCTACTACAATAATTTGCAATAAACAACACTTTCAAACTAGCAAGGCCTAAGGTCACAGATGGATATATGTGAATCTTTGAATCAATAAAAGAAGGCTGTATGAGGGAGTGCATTTATGGAGGCAATCAGATAAAAACACCACACTGTACATAATGAGGTAAGGCTTGAGACTGACTCCACCTATTTGGTAAAGGATGAAAAAATTCTGGTACATAATTGAAGTTTATCGTCTGCCAACCACAGAACCACACATTGTATTTATCTTTCCACTATGGACATATTTAAACAGATTATTGGATCAGTCTTGACCCGAGTCTCAGTACACACACCTTAAAAGTTACTGATTTACAACAGGGGTTCGCCAGTACTGCTAGTGACACAATAATTGATTTAGATTTATGTGTGCTTTTATTGCAAATTTTACCTAGTTAGCTAATTTCCTGTCAGCGTTATGCAAATTATGTACGTGGTTAAAAACACGAGGAGTTACTTGTAAAGTGATTGATTGATCATCATGTGTCGTACGGTAGATCCTTAAACTGGATGACGAATATAAATTCTGAAATATTCATTCATGCTTCTGAACTGCCTGACAAGTGAGAGGACCACTTATAGTTCGGTGGGATGGGAGACCTGCCATACAGCATTGGTGCTTCCGCCCCTCCAAAGCTAGAGTTCCCCTTGTTTCATTCAAAAGTGGAACTTGCCCGGTTTCCCATGTCTGAGTCTCACCTGGCTTCGCCCTGGCTCCATGGGAAGACCTTTACCGGCAGGTAGACCTCATTGGAAGGGTCGCCCTATTACAGTCACTGACTTATGGCAAGCTAGGGTGGGAAGTGAAGGGCCCATCTTCACTACTAAAGAGAATGAGGATTCGCAACATCTCTAGGAAACAGCAGTTGAAAAACAAAACTTGGTCCCTTTTCTCTACATCCTTCTACCTCCAGCAGTACTGTGGCAAGGATGCTATTCTATAGCCTGGTGCCAGCAAGTGAAATGGCCCTTTTGCTGCCGAGGTAGCAAAATGTCTCTTGAATGAATGCAATACAGTGTGCAAGCAGGAAGAACCTTGAAAATATCTAAAGGCTTCCTTCGGAGTCTTCAAGAACCATATGTCATACAAAATAATCTGCACGTTTTTCTGTGTATGTTGTCAATGGTAAACATAAAGAAACACACAATCAATATTATGAAACTGCAGCAATTGTGTTTAAAATGGAGTCAGTCCTAGTTAGCTTATGTCATCAAAAACACATTTGTACGCGTCATAGCTTTTTTCATTTTATTTACAAATGACTCATATTGTTAAGTTCTATGTAAAGAAAACTCTCACCCAAGAGATGGGTGACTAAGGCTGGAAGGTGAGATTGGTGGAACTGCTCAGACTCCTCATCTGCTGAAGGTCACAATCCCAATTTTCTCCTAAATGACTTAGAACATTACTCAGTTGTATATATGAAGAAAAGGAGAACTAAGCGAAGAAGAAAGGACAGGAACATTGGAGAAGTACGAGGCGCAGGGACCCATTCTACGCCATTGTCTGTGTGACTGCTTCCTACTTCGAGGCGTCCAGATCCATTCAGGGCCATCATTGTTCTAGGTTTTCATCAGAGGTAGAATAAAGAGCCCTTCAGTATCTTTCGGAAGACCTGTGTGAGGATGGATTCATGGTCACAGATGCACCCTGCCATGGTGCTTCCAAGCCCAACATCTTCAGTATAGGAATTGCCAGCAAGCCTCAATCGCTGCTGGCCCATTTTCAAAAGGAGTTGCTACTGCTGGCGAGCACTGATCTCTGCTCACTCCACCTGAACCACTCTCCTCTGAGCCCCTTTCCCGACATTGTACCAAGGAATGCTACCTCTAGGGTCAGACTGACCTATGGGCAACCAGGAAGTGCCCAATGGGCTGGTCAGACAGATCATTGTATGGGCCGGGTTTGTGGACAGGTGACCTAGTCTTCACTGTTGATTTCCTGATTTTACCACAAATATTACGCGCAGTAAACAAATATTACCTGCAGGAAACACACTTGCATACAGTCTCCCATACCTTTCAAAATATCCATACTGCCTGTCTTGGAAAGTTCAAAATTGCTCTTATTTGCAAATGTGAGCCACTTTTTAGCTACCCGATTCACTAAGGGGGGGCCTATTTGGTTTCAGTGCCCAGTCCTATCTTTTGCTCCAGTCCGACCCTGGCTGCGTACAACTCACCCCGATTAATGCCTTTGATATGCCATTGCCAATTGCAGCTAGGCGCTATTTCCTTACTCTTTTCAATAAATAATCCCGTAATGGTTTTGTATTTACAATCTGAAATTATTCAATCAAGGCACTTCAAAAATAACTTTATTTGACTTTTCGTTATTCGTCATTCTGCCTCTGCAGAAAATCAAGCACAGAAGCAGAGTTTGAATACTGTGTAGTGCAAATATTACCGACGGGTTACTAAAAAAGGGTGCTAATGTTTTGACAGCACTCATATGCCTATTTGGAAAGATGATTGAGTGTTTGAATAAGTGATTCAGCAGTGGAGGCAGCAGGGTTAAGCTGCGTCCTTCCACTGATGGGACTGCAGCAGCTAACATCACTCTGCCCTCTGACATCCATGCCCTGGCTTATCATTGCGTTCATTCATCCAACCACACACTTGCTCATTCGTCGCTCACTCGTCCATGGACTCACTCACCCATCCATGCACTGACTCACACATCCAAAGAGTTCATTCACTCTACTTTACCCCAATCCGTGCACACAATCATTCACCCATTCAAATAAAGACATGCATGAATGAATTACTGAATTAATGCATGATTAAATAACCCTATCCTTGAAGTCAGTCACTCACCTATTTACTCACCCATTAAACTTTAGACTCTCGCCAATCAGATGTTAAGCGCTTTCATTAAACAGACGCAGGCGTGTCGGGTTTACTGATATGCGTGTGATAGGTCAAGTGGAGGGTGGACTGGTATGATCAAACTGAGGTGTTTATTACTGTGCTGTGGTGAGATACTCTCCATGGCCGGACAGGAAATAGCCGACAGTTTAGAAGCTAACACGAGATTCGCCATGCCCCAAAGGGGCCAGAGTGCCAACATTTCACTTGTGCGCTGACTAACAAGTGCCAAAATCGACATTTGCACTAATGCACTTTTGGCACAGCATGTTACAAATGCCATTTTTGCACGAACCAAACAATCAAAAAGTAGTTACCCTTTGTTAACGCATACCTCAGCATGCGACCGTTTTTGTAAACTTGTCGCTGATTTGCACAAATCCTCATAGATTGTGCTCCAAGATGCACGAGGCGTTCGACTGACCGTGTTGTGGTGTGCACATCCTGGGAAGCAGCGCCTTCCTCCAGCATCTCTTGCACTGCAGAGGCTCATACCTCTGCGTTTCCTTCCTCTGACAGTACAACAGGGCCCATTAATGTGGATTGATGCCTTCGCATTAGGCCCGTGACACCTCAAATCAATACACGAGATTTGTGTGAGATAATACGTTTATGAAGCCCACAAGACACTCGAGGAGGTAAGAGATGGTTATGATCGCCCCCTAATTGGAAGGGTGGTCACGTGGCTCTGCGGGTCCACTCTTGTGTCAGGACCTGGACTGCCCCAGACTCAGTTAATCATTTTGGCACATCGTGTTCCTCTTAGGGAAACATACTGTATTCATCATCTTCATCCACTTAAAAACGATTCGTCCTGAAAAAACTCACACTCCCTGGATCAATATGTGCATGATTAAAACTCAATATCTGCGTCGGAGCATCCTCTGGACCCTGCTCCAGACGAGCCCTGATTTATTAGCAGGATCTTTCCTCCGGCACACAGCGAGTGAAGCAGACTTACAGGATGGGCTTCTTTGTCATTTACACTTATTACGTTATTTTGATTTAAAATTGAGACAAATTGTACATATCATAAAGTGAATCAGGGGTCAAGTTACAGGGCGCGCCGTGAGTAACCTGAAAGTAACACAAGTCAATGCTGTTACTCTGTGTTTTAAATTTCAGTGGAAAAATAGATCAAGAGTAGCGTTAATAATATACTTTTACAACCATACGTTCATTTTAATCATGATTTAAATTTATGTCCTTAGATAGGACACCGATGAGTGATAGGAGCACGTGATCCATATAGGATAATATTGATTGTGTGCGTGTGATTTGTGCATAGGACACTGGTGAGAGGCAGGTGCATGTGATACATGAAGGACACTGAGGAGGGGCCGGTACATGTGATACATGTAGGACACTGAGGAGGGGCCGGTACATGTGATACATGTAGGACACTGAGGAGGGGCAGGTGCGTGTGATCTCTACAGGACTTGTAAGGGAAATGTGCATGTGATCCCTTTAGGACACTGATGAGGGGCAGCTAGCTACTTGTGATCCCTATAGGACACTGATAAGGGACAGCTACTTGTGATCCCCTTAGGACACTGAAGAGGGGCAGGTGCACGTGATCCCTATAGGGCACAGAGGAGGGGCAGGCACATGTGATCCTTACAGGGCACTGATGAGGGGCAGGTGCATGTGATCCCTATAGGACACTGAGGACGGGCAGGTGCATGTGATATTTGTAGGACACAAAGAATGGGACAGGTGCATGTGATATATATAGGATACAGAGATGGGGCATGTGATCCCATAGGATACTAATGAGGGGCAGGTACATGTGATATATAAAGGACACTGAGGAGGGGCAGGTACACGTGATCCCTATAGGGCACTGAGGAGAGGCAGGTAAGATACATATAGGACCCTGAGGAGAGGCAGGTACATGTAATACATATAGGACACTGAGGAGGGGCAGGTGCATGTGATACATATAAGACACTGAGGAGGGGCAGGTACATGCGATACATAGAGGACACTGAGGAGGGGCAGGTGCATGTGATACATATAAGACACCGAGGAGGGGCATGTGCATGCGATACATATAGGACACTGAGTAAGGGCATGTATATGTGATACATATAGGACCCTGAGGAGGGGCAGGTACATGTGACACATATAGGACACTGATGAGGGGCAGGTACATGTAATACATATAGGGCACTTATGAGGGGCAGGTACATATGATATTTGTAGGACACAAAGAATGGGACAGGCGCATGTAATACATATAGGATAAAGAGATGGGGCATGTGATCCCATAGGATACTAATGAGGGGCAGGTGCATGTGATACATATAGGACACTGAGGAGGGGCCAGGTACATGCAATACATATAGGACACTGAGGAGGGGCAGGTGCATGTGATACATATAGGGCACCTATGAGCGGCAGGTACACGTGATCCCTATAGGGCACTGATGAGGGGCAGGTACATGTGATACATATAGGGCACTTATGAGGGGCAGGCACATATCATATTTGTAGGACAAAAAGAATGGGACAGGTGCATGTGATACATATAAGATAAAGAGATGGGGCATGTGATCCCATAGGATACTAATGAGGGGCAGGTGCATGTGATACATATAGGACACTGAGGAGGGGCCAGGTACATGCAATACATATAGGACACTGAGGAGGGGCAGGTGTATGTGATACATATAAGACACTGAGGAGGGGCAGGTACATGCGATACATGTAGGACACTGAGGAGGGGCAGGTGCATGTGATACATATAGGACACTGAGTAGGGGCATGTACATGTGATACATATAGGACCCTGAGGAGGGGCAGGTACATGTGACACATATAGGACACTGATGAGGGGCAGGTGCATGTGATTAATATAGGGCAATTATGAGGGGCAGGTACATATGATATTTGTAGGACACAAAGAATGGGACAGGTGCATGTGATACATATAGGATAAAGAGATGGGGCATGTGATCCGGTAGGATACTAATGAGGGGCAGGTGCATGTGATCCTTATAGAACACTGATGAGGGTCAGGTACATGTGATCCCTATAGGGCGCTGATGAGGGGCAGGTGTACGTGATCCTTATAGAACACTGATGAGGGGCAGGTACATGTGATCCCTATAGGGCGCTGATGAGGGGCAGGTGCAGGTGATCCCTATAGGGCGCTGATGAGGGGCAGGTGCACGTGATCCCTATAGGGCACTGAGGAGGGGCAGGCGCATGTGATCCTTATATGACACTGAGAACGGGCAGGTGCCTTTGACACTTGTAGGACACAAAGAATGGGACAGGTGCATATGATACATATAGGATGCAGAGATGGGGCATGGGATCCAATAGGATACTAATAAGGGGCAGGTGCATGTGATGCTTATAGGACACTGATGAGGGGCAGGTACACGTGATGCATAAAAGACACTGATTAGGGGCAGGTACTTGTGATCCCAGTCGGAAACAGAGCAGGATCAGGTGCACATTATCTGTACAGGACACTGATGAGGGCAGGTGCAAGTGATTCTTATTGGTCACTGAGGACGGGCAGTTACATGTTATCTGTGCAGGGCATCAGTGAGGGGCAGGTGCATGTTATCTGTACAAGACAGATGAAGGGCAGGTACGTGTGATCCTTATTGGACACTGAGGAGGGGCAGTTACATGTTATCTGTGCAGGGCATCAATGAGGGACAGGTGCATGTTATCTGTACAAAACACAGATGAAGGGCAGGTACGTGTGATCCTTATAGGACACTGGGGATGGGAAGTTGCATGTTATCTTTACAGGATTGTGATATGGGGCAGGTGCACGTGATTCATATAGGACATTGATAAGTCATGGGTGCATGCAATCCATATATGACACTAACAAGTTTTAAGCTCATGTAATATGCGTAGGACACCAATAATAGGTAGGTGAATGTAATGTAAATAGGACATTGATAATGGAGAAGGAAATGTGAGCCACATAACACACCAATGAGGGGAAATGTATGTCATTCATATCAGACATCGATGAAGGGTAGATGTACATGATCCATGCAGGACACCAATGAGTGGCAGGTGGTCGGTACAGGACACCAATGAGGGGTGGATGTACATGATCCATACAGGACACCTATGTACAGTAGGCTAGGTGCATGTGATCAGTCTAAGCCACTTACGTGATAGCTGCATGTGATCCACATAGGGTTCCATTAAGAGTTTTACGTCTATGATCCACAAAAGACACTGATGGCAAGTAGGTTCAAGTGGTCCGTATATGTCACGAGGAGGAGCAGGTGCAAGTGATCAATATAGGACAATGATCAGCATTTGGGGCTTGTCGTCTGCAAGATACTGATTCACAGGGCACTGATAAGGGGTAGATACTTGTGATCTATACAGGACACTAATGAGGAACTGGTGCAAGTGATATGTATAGGACATTGAGGAGGGATGGGTGCATCCGATCCTTATAGGATAGCAATGATGTGGAGGTGCATGTAATTGTATAGGACACTGATGAGATAGGTGCTTGTGATCTGTACAGGACAATGATGAGGGGAAGGTGAGTGTGATCTGTACAACACACTATTGAGGGGAAGGTGCTTAGGCTCCATATAAGGCACTAATGAGGACAGACACATGATGCAAAGGACACTGATGCGGGGCAGGTGTATGTGATCCATTCTGCGTAGGATACCGATGAAGGGTAGGTTAGTTTGATCTGTGTAGGCCACAAAAGTGAGTGAATATGTAATATGAACAGCAATCTCACCTGCACTCACAGAATGAAATTACTCAGTGAGAAGTTATGGTCGCATGAATGAAATAACCAAGAAAGGAAGAGTTTAGAAAAAAGAGAACAGAAGAGGAGTAGGGACAGAGTGTGGAGCTCACACTAGATTCAGATTTATACAAATGCCACAACCTCCTGCACAAAGGGGAGGACCCATGGGCAAGAGAGCCCACTAAGTGTTCAACCACTAAAATGTGAATACTAACAAGGAGTGAACCCCCACAATACCCTATAACTAAACAACAGGGCAAATCACTAACAACCACCAATTAACACATGAATAATACTCATGTGAAATCAGGAGGACTGTAAAAACCTGGCTGTTCCCAAACTGGTGACATGATCATTTAGTGGTTAGATTGGAGGATGATAGTATGTATCATCAAACCTAGCTGAATGGGATTTGCTCACAAAGGTATTCATGTGAGTGTGAGTACTACTTCATGTACCTGACTACCACAAGAAAATGTTGTTCCTCAAGGAAAGAGGGAAAGAGGGAAAGAGGGAAAGAGGGGAACCTGTCAGTTGGAAAAGGGGACTTACCAGCTCGATCAGGAGTTCGGACTTATCTCAATGGCTCAGACACACACAAATGGGTGTCATGCTTCATCATTGGGCTGCTCCTCATTGGTTCGGCACTGTAATACCCAACTGGCTCCTGAACGGGAACTCTTTACCACAGATCGTCACTGAAAAATGCTGTGATAATGAATGCAAATGAGGGGGTTATGTGTGTGCCTCTAATAAGTGCTTTTCGACCAATTGGCAACCAACTTTAATGCTCAACCTTACAACTCCTTATGTCACTGCATATCCTCACCTGAAACGAATCAGATATGCTTTAAATAACCCTTTCTCCAGCAACCTCATTATCTCCAGGCTGTCAGAGGAGAGTAGGTCACGGGCAATTTACAGCGACAAACTATGTGAGTATAATGACATGACACTTTGGCCCTAATTAAGACTTTGGCGGATGGAAAACGCTGTCTGCCGAAGTCCCGCGGTCAGGTTAGTGCTAGTGTGGTCCCATTCCCATGGCCCCTATTAGGAGTTTCCCGCTGGCCCGGCGGGAAACAGCCCACAACATTGCCCGCAGCAATGTTGCAGTGCGTTGGGTGCACCAGCACCAGTCGCGCTTTTCACCGTCTGCTTTGCAGATGGGGCTGGCCATGGAGGCCCCCTGCACCCCGTCTTCACCAGCCTTTACATGGCAGTCCTACCACCATGTAAAAGCTGGCCGAGTCTCTGCCCTGGTGTATTAGGAATGCCAGTACTGCCAGCTCCTCCAGTAGAGGAGAAATGGCAGTGCTGGCGGTCCAACCAAGGCACAATCGCCACAGTTGTAATGTGGCTGTCGGACCTCCACATTGGCGACGGTCCGACCACCACCACAGCTCTGGCGGTCTTAAGACCACCAGGGTGGTAATGAGGCCCTTTGTGTCTTTTTCTTTCCTTCTTTTTATTTTCATTTATTTTATCGCAAATTCCCTCACAGTACTGAAAAAGGAATTTAGACGTTTTTCACTACAGGACAAATAAAACTTAAGAGTAAATATCCAACCTTTTAATTACACGGCACCCTGCCCTATGGGCTATCTATGGCCTAATTTATGGCTGACATGTGTAATAAAAGGGGAGTTTAAGGCATGCCAAGTCGACATGACAATTTAAAACTTCATTCAGGGGAGCGCACGAGCCGCCAGCCAAGATGGCCGCTAGCTAATGGAGCTCCGCACATCGTCGGACGCATTTCCAACACCGGAGCCATTTTTCTTTAATCTTTCATGATGTCCTTTATATAATTGCCTGCTGGATGTGTTGGTGAGCATTTTTCACATGTTATATGCCGTCTAGCTTCTTTTTTGTGACTTTTAAATAGGTTTCTACATTTCTCCTCATGAAATGCGGCCATTTTCAATAACTATTACTCAGCACTACGATGTACTTATGTGCTTGTTTTTTTAACCTTTGATGGATTTGTTTGCAGTTTTCTGTGCAAGCCATGTAATTTATTTTTAAAATCTCATCAATATATATTTGGAGTTCCTGGGCCACTCGTTTCCTTATTGAAGGATTTCTATTTTTTATGGACACAATTGGATACTTCTGCTGCAGTGTCTTCTTCTGCCATGTCAAAGATGTCTTCCGCATCTTCTTCGCCTACAGTCTCTCAGAATATTTCTACAACTACTCATAAGATGGTCAAACAAGACCCACCTTCACCAGTAAAATCTCCCTCACCGATCTCTCTTGAACTTGTGCTTGATGAAATATGTGCACTGCGCCCTTTTATTGAAGAAACTCATTCTCGGATGCAAAATATTGATACTAAGTGGTCTCAAAGGGAAGTGAGAGTTTCTGTTTTGGAGCAAAGAGTCAGTGATCTGCTAGATGAAACAAATAAAATTGCTAACTTGGAGAAGGAAGCGGCCACTTTGAAGACACTTGCAGAGTTGTGTAAAAAAACAGGCGCAATAATCTTTGCCTTTATGGATTACCGGAGGGTCTTGAAGGGAGTGACCCAATCTCATTTTTTGCTTCATTCTTTCCAAAGTTAGTGGACCTACCAATCTTCTACAGTATTGAACATCCAAAGGGCACACTGCATTGGACATTGTCCTCTACATTCCTCCATATCTAAACTAAGAGGTTTGATTATTTTCTTTCTTGAATTTACTGATCTGTTGAGAGTGCTTAATGCTGCAAAAGTCCAAAAACAGATTTCTTGGCAAGGAAATAAAATCTTCATCTCACAGGATGTGTCCAAAACTACAGCAAACAGAAGGAAATAATTTTTGGACCAGCGCCCACAGCTTCGTGACATGGGAGCTCGTTTTGGATTATTCCATCTGTGTTTGTTCAAAGTGACATATCAAAATAAGACCACTTCGTATACCTCTCCTGCAGCTCTTCTCGATTTCCTACGACTACATTCTACAAACCCTGTGGAAACGGCTGGCCCTTCTACACATTGACTATGTACGTCTTCTTAATCTATTATGTCCTTGTTCATTACCATTGCAATACAGTTGATGGTCCTTCATATACAGTATAGTCTATAACAGAATATAATTATATTGGGGTGTCTCTAGGTCTTTTTTGTTAATATATTGTTTTCTTTCCATAGGTTCCTGGTGTTTTATAAATCTATATTTTTGCTTGTATCATTTGTCCGTTGATGCGTTCCGTTTCCTTGCTGTGCCATCTTCAGTCTTTGCTGTCACCACCCCTGTTCCATTGTTCTTTCATCTCAGGTATGTTTTTGCAGTCGTCTTTATTTGACATGTACTGTCTCTTCTTTTTCTCTTGAATATTTTCTATCCTTTCTCTTGTTGTTTCCCCTTTACTCTTATCTTTCTCTGTTTTTCCTATCCCCTATATGTATTTTCAGTTATTTATGGTACAAGACCTTGCATGTATATACATGGTTATGTGAGGTAAAAATCAGAGTTATTTCTTGGAATGTCAAAGGGTTTATTAACCCAATAAAAAGGCAGAGAATTTTATCACATTTAGCTAAATATAGTCCAGACTTGGTTCTTTTACAAGAGACACATTTGACGGATTCTGAAGCTCTGAAACTTAAAAGTGGTTGGGTAGGCAATGTTTTTACTTCTCCTACATCTACAAAGAAGAAAGGTGTTAATATACTCTGCCATAAAAAATTATCAGTTAATGTTATTTCGCAAGACTCGGATTCCGATGGTAGATGACTCTTTGTGAAGGTAAGTATTAATGGGATTACAATGACCATTGGCAATATTTATGGTCCTAACCACTCAGATTATCTTTTTTGGCCTAATGTTACTAAACAATGTTTGCATTATGATGATGAATGTTTTCTTCTTGGAGGGGATTGCAACCAAATTATTGACCCTTTTATAGATAGGCAATCTATAATAAAAAAAAATCCTCATAAAATGCATAAACAATTTAAGGCATTTCTCTCACAGTGTAATTTAATTGATTCATGGAGAACTTGTAATCCTGATAGTAGGGATTTCGCATTTTATTCTCCACCACATAGCTCCTTATCGAGACATGACCATATTTTTGTTTCAAAATCACTTTCCCAAAATCTTATTAATTCCTCCATTGAACCTATGGTAATCGCTGATCATGCTCCAGTCATCACAGATTTTGATTTACTCCCGGTGCATCCCAAATTCAATACGTGGCAATTTAATAATTCATTGTTGCTTGATTCTAAATATTCCACATCCTTTGCTGCCTTTGCAGAGGAATTTTTCCGATTTAATGATGTTCCTCATGTTTCCCCACAATTGCTATGGGATTCGTTTAAGGCTGCAGCTCATGGTCATATACTAAATTTTATCTCTAATAAAAAGAAAACTTTTAATGCACAGCATCAGACTCTACTTCTCAAAGTTAAGCGTTCAGATCATCAATATTATTCTTCCTCTTCAAATTTTAATCTACAAGAACTTATTCAGGCAAAATTGCAATTTAATAAAACCTCAATGGATAATGCCTCCTCTTTTCTTCTACGTAGTAGCGCCCGCTATTATGGGGGTCAAAATGGATCAGGGAAACTTCTGGCTAACTATTTAAAAGTACAAAAGCACTGCCACACAGTGAAGTCTATAATTACAGATACTGGTGAGCCCCTTTTTAAAGATGATGATATCATAGCTGAATCCATCAATTATTATCAGACTCTTTATACTCCTGAGTCAGTCCCGACCTCCTTACAGATTGATGATTATTCAAAGAAAATTCCACACCCTAATAAGACTCTAATTGATGTTTCTCCACTTGAAGTTGATATTTCTGTGTCAGAAATTTTTAAAGCTCTCCAGTCTCTTAAAAAGGTAAAACTCCTGGTCTGGATGGATTTACAGTGGATTGTTTTCTAAATTTTTCTGACTTTTTGCTTCTCAAACTTTTACAGCTTTTTCGATTCTTCACGGGCTCTGGGTGTACAGGGGGAACATTTCAAGAAGCTTCGATTTGTTTAATGCCAAAGGAAGGTAAGGATCATACTTACTGTAAAAATTATAGGCCAATTTCTCTACTCATTACCGATAATAAAGTTTTTGCAAAATTGTATGGAACAAACTGGTTTTGTCAAAGGTAGACTTGCTTCTGACAATTCTAGAATATTCATCAATGTACTCAGCAAGGCTTCTGCTCTTTTGTACTCTTTGGCAGCAATTTCCATAGATGCTGAGAAAGCGTTTGATCGGTTAGACTGGTCTTTTCTATTAAAAACTTTAGCCTGGCATGGTTTAGGGCCTCATTTAATTTCATTTATCTCTTTGCTTTATCAATCCCCAATGGCCTCGATTTTGGTGAATGGGAAATTGTCCAGATACTTTGTATTACGTTGAGATGTTCGTCAAGGGAGTCCACTTTCTCCACTCCTATTTATCTTAGCCCTAGAGCAGTGGTTCTCAACCTGTGGTCCGGGACCCCGGGAGGTCCGCAAAGCTTTCTCAGGGGGTCCGCGACTGCTTAGAAAATAAAAAAATATTAACAAATATTGACAAATTAGGCCCCAAGCATCCAGTAATGACTCAGTGTGGGGTCCCCAAATTCCAATGATGATTCAGTGGGGGTCCCTGGGTTACATTAATGATAAAGTGGGGGTCCACAGAAGTCAAAACGTTGGGAACCACTGCCCTAGTGCCATTTCTATCTTGTATTAGAAATAACGTTAAAATTGAAGGATTCCAATATGGTGAGAAACATTTAAAATTAACAGCATATGCAGATTATATACTTTTATATATTTCAGACCCTGAACTCTCGATTCCATCTCTACTTCAGGAGATAGAAGACTTTTCTTTGATTTCAGGTTATAAGATAAATTCGGATAAAACTGAAATCCTTCCTCTAACAAAATTTTGTTTTAGATCATCGTTCGATATTACTGGCTTCCATTGGAATACTTCCAAGATTAAATATTTAGGTATTTGGTTCCCCTCTTCCATTAAAACGTCCATTGAAGTAAATATTTCTGATGCTTTAGAGAAGGTTGATAGAGCCCTTTTGTTATGGAATCTCTTATCTTTATCTTGGTGGGGCCGTCTTGATTCTATCAAAATGATGATTTCTCCTAACATTTTATATATCCTATCCATGATTACGATTCCTTTGCCTGTTACTTTTTTTAAACAACTGGACTCCAGATTGTCTAAATTCCTTTGGAACAATCAGAAATCTAGAATTTCTCTTAGTCACCTTCGCCATTTTAAATAGGAGGGGGAGCCAATTTCCCTGATTTTAGACTGTATCATAAATCCTTTTGTTTGCATCAAGTTTCTAGATGGATCTCCTTGTCAAGCTCTGTGTTTATTCCCTTATGGTTGGATATTGAATGTTCCTTTCTTCCACCCTTTTCTCCTTGTGAGGTGGTATCCTTTTCTTATAATATTTAGCTTATCTCCTCCCCGCTTCTTAAACATACTTGTGCTCTTCTGAGTTCTCACTATTTACTTCCAACCGTCACCTATTCCTCTTTTTTTAATTCCCCTATTTGGCATAATTGTCTTATCACTATCAATAAAAAGTCCTTATTTTGGAAACCCTGGCAACAAAGAGGCATAGCATGGGTCAAAGATGTATTTTCCAATGATAATCCACTTTCATTTTCACAATTCCAACTTCTATTTCATTGTCCTAATTCATTTATGTCTAAATATCTTCTTCTTATTAATGTCATTCTTGATGTACTTTTTTCATTGCCTTCCCTTCCTTCTTCTTCGGAATTACCTTTTCCTACCTCATTTCCTAAGGCATCAATTATTTATAAACTTTTTCAATCTCCTGTTTTGACACGGCCTAAGTCTAAAATTGAATCTCAATGGGAATTGGATTTGGAATGTTCCTGACTATTTCTTTCTGGAATACGATATGGAATAGATCTTATAGAATATCTAGATCAGCTTCTACCACATAGTCACTTTTCTTTCTTTACCACAGACTTTATTTTACCCCCTCTACTATAGTTACATTTTCTGTATCTTCAACTTCAAATTGTTGGTTTTGTGATAGCCCAAAGGGAGACCTTCTGCATCTCCTCTTTGAGTGTCCTCCCACTGTCTCCTTCTGGAGAAAAGTTTGGCGTCAGCTTACCTCAATTTTTCATCTGCAATCCCAATTATCCCCCTCAGTGCTTTTTCTAGGTAGCCTCCCTGCCGACATTGTTTCAGATGATGATAATATAAAGTTGTTGCATCTCATGTTAGCTTTAGCCTTTCAGCAGATTACTCTTAATTGGAAAAATTCATCCAACATTTCCTACAAGGCTTGGTGGTATAATGTCTGCCACTATCATAGACTAGACATTGCTTTTACCTCTTTATGCTGCCCCTCCATAAATAGAGATCTGTACTGGTTACCTTTGACTGATTATCTGAATGCTGTTGCTTGCAATTCTACTAATCGTACATTATCTGAGAATTTTAAGCCACCATGAATTGTTTGTTATCTCTGTTCTTGATTTAATCTAATTTTAGTTCATTTTATGCTTTTACTGAATATCACTGTTTTTCAGCTTTTCAATACCCATTGTATCTTTTTTATTTTCATTGGTCTTGTTCCGTTTTTTATGATTTTCTCCCATTTTACACTTAAAAATGTTAAACAGCTTTTACAATTCCTTTCACATTTATCTCATTATCGATGTGACAGATATCTTGTATTGATATTATTAGGTCCATATGTAATTAGATTTTAATAAAAGCTGATTTACCTTAAAAAAATCATTCAGGCTGCAATGGCCGCATGTTTTACAGTGCTACTCAAGTGGGTGGCACAATAGGTCCTGCAGGTCCACTGGTAGCATTTAATTTACAGGCCCTGGGTATACGGCATACCACTCTATAAGGGACCGATAAGTAAATTAAATATGCCAATTAGGTATAAGCAAATGTAACCATGTTTTAGAAGAGGGAGTGCAAGCACTCTAGCACTGGTTAGCAGTGGTAAAGTGCACAGTGTCCTATGGCTAACAAAAATAGGTTCCTCAAAATGGAGAAGGAGAGGCAAAATGTTTGGGGGAAGATCACCCTAAGACTAACATGTCTAACATAGAAACTCCCAGGACTCTGGGTAGCTGCTACTGAACTCTTGCCGAAAACCCCAGATCTTCAGGCAACTCCAGAGAGTGTGTATCAAGGACCCTGGCATTTGGCATCCTCGTAAACAGGTATTAGTGACTATTCTCCTCCTTTTTATACAGGTGTGTTTTAGTAAAGTAGGCTCTGTGGAATATTTAAAGTTGTATTAGCAGGAAGAATGCTCTAATTGCCACCTCCCTGGGATTCTGACAGGCCTCCCCCAGCCCCTGTCCCCCAGGTTTCCAAGATCACCCTCCCATTTATATTTAAGGTTTGCCGAGGAGCCATTAGTGTTGGTGATCAGTGTCCCATATATTTGGGATATTGCATGTTTATGTATTCGAGCCAACAACACTCTGTTCTTCAGGGGGACTCGTCTACAAGCAGGTCTAGGTGGGGCCCATAGGAGCACGCGTTTAAGCTGTAGTTAGCATAACTGCTAGGCCTTGGGCAGATTGTACTGCTGTTGCAGTTCTTCGAATGTGAACAGTCCTCCAGGACTCAATATGTTGCCCAGTTTTTATATGCCCAGAAGGTGTCATTTTTGAAAGCCATCCAGTGTCATTACGTTTGCCAGCAGGGTTGAGTTCCATTATGGCATTTCTAGTGTGAGTTTCCTCCCCCCACCCTAGATCCTTGTTTGCCTCCCTCCATAGTTGAAAAACTGTGGCTGTTTAGGCGGGTGTCTGGCGCAAAGTAGTGGCACCATACAGATCGCTAAGATCCACCTGGGTACATGGCTCTACTGTCCACTCTCACTGAGGGTTCTTGCGGATCAGCAAATGCCCAATTATTAACGATCAGAGATTAAAGGCCCAATAGTAAAGTCATAAGTTTAGTAAGGCTATACCATCATCGAGTGGAGGATCTTGTCAGTGGGTACAGTGCTATTCTGGTGGTGCTTATTTTCCATAGGAGGGCTCTAGTGATGCCACCCACCTACAGGAAGTAGGAGTCTGGTGCCCCGTAAGGTGCATTTTTCAGCATATAGACAAACTGCGGCAAGAAGATCATTTTATACATGGCCACCCGATCCATTAAGAAAAGGAGGTGCTTCCTTCAGTGTTCCATATCCTTATAGTTCTCCAGTATTCTACCCAGGTTCCTACACATGAAGACTGATTGCCGTTGTGTGATGTACAGCCCTTAATATATGAACCCCTCCGTAGTCCACTGCAGAGTACCCACCCATGTCACCGGAGGCCAGCAGGGCATAAGTGGTATACCACTGATGTATGCCGATTAGTGCAGACCACTGTGTACTCCCTGAAAGTGTGTAGAATCGTCAGCAATTTGGGGATAGAGCACCATGGGTCTGTTACCGATAGAAGCATGTCATCCACATATAAAGCAGCAACATCTTTCCGTCCCCATTCAACAAAAGACCTCCCAACTGTGCGAGACAGGGAATCCAGTTGGCCAGGGGCTGCACTGCTAAGGCATAGAGTGGAGGGGGACACCCATGCCTTGTTCCTTTCCCCCAGTGAAAATTACGGGACATTATCTCTTTCACCCTAACCCATGCCATGAGATCTACATATATTAATCCGGTCCACACCAGGAATTCCACACCAAGCTCCATTTTTTAAAGTTGTGCCATAAGTTAAGGCCACTCCAGGGAGTCAAAGCCTTTTCTGCATCACGGGCCAGCACTACTCCCAGTTCCCGGATGGCCCTTGCCCTGGCCAAGACCCTGAAGAGGTACCACAGGTTATGTTGTGATAGATAAACGTATCTATCATTTGGTAGAGGCGACTGAGGAGTGCTTTAGGCAGTACCTTGTTCTCTGTGTTCAATGTGATATTGGTTGATATGAGGAGCAATCTTACTGGGGCTTACCCCCTTTATGTTTGAGGGTGATTGTGGCCAATCTAAGGTCTTATGGCCTCTCTATCCAGAGGTGCATCTGTAGTGGTTCCCCCAATATGCCTCCCAGGCACATGACACATTATGGGGTATAACCACTGGGGCCAGGAGTTTTTCCTGAGTGAATTTGCTTATTGGCTTCTTGAGTTTCTGCCACCTTAAATTTTGGTCCAGCCTGGATGCATCCTCTAGGAAAAGTGTCAAAGTCCGTAGATTCCCCATGAACTCCTCCATCTCCAGAGAACTGCACCAAACCCTGGAGCAATGCAGGGATTCAAGATGAGAGGCATAGGCCTTTGCTATATCAAGCCCCATTTCAATGAAGCACCCGCCAGGTGTCTGTAGGTTTCTGAACTGCCACTGCCCTTCTTTCCTATGTGCTAGGCAGGCCAATAGCTTGTCTGCTTTATTGCCAATCTCATAGTGGTTATGTTGCTTGCTACGGAAGAGTGCTCGTGCTCCATCTTCTACTTTTTTCTACTCCTCTCTCAGGAATTCTATATGGTGTAAGTGCTCAGAGTGAGAGTCCCTCTTCCCGTCCAGGAGGCCCAGGGCCGTGAGTAAGTGTTGCAGGCATTTGTCGTCTCTGGGGGCCAGTCAGTTCAAATCTGCCCAGTTCTATTGCAGTGTCAGGTTTATATCATCCCCTAACATTGACACCACCACCACTAGCTTTTAAGCATTCCATACAGCTCTCCTTTTCTGCCCAAACTCATTCCACTGCTAATGGGAGTGACCTGTGCATCATAATGGCTACTCCCCATGAACTGGAAATTAAAGCTTTGTGTGTCAGCACTTTATATCATCCCCTACCTACGAGCTCATTCACATTCCAGGTAAGGACCTTTAGATTCAAGCTTTGTTGTAACTCCATTTTGGTGGTTGTATGAGTGTTCTGGTGCCCCATGATGCCCCCTATACCTATACTGTGCCTGTGACCCTTTGGTCCTCAAGATGTCAACAACCACCCACCAATCTCTCCCCCCTCTAATCCTTAACCCTACTGCCTCATGCTACAGGCTTCGAACTGCCCACCACCCACTTCATAAGGTGCCTGTCACCTACCCTCATAAAACATATTAATTAAATAAACAAAGATATTGGAGAAAAGAACAGTTCCGCTGCTATCCCCTGTGACCTAACTAGGTTCAAAGGGGAAAAACTAAGAAAAGAAATAATTAGAAAAAGAAAGCTTGGGAGGAAAGAATACTCTTGGTTCGTGGCTGCATTATACCCAATGTCCATTGCTTCTAGGGCAACCTAGCTCTTCAGGAGAGTATCACCGCATAGATATCAAGGGCGCAGATTTGGGAGAAGCTCCAGGTATCCTGGGTGTTCTTTTGACCACAAAATGTCCAGGTAGGGCACTGGGGCAGCGTACCTTTCAAACAAGGTCTTTTAGAAAGCTCTCAGAGTCTTTGCTTTGACAGTGATCTGGGAAGCTCATCACCCAGATATTGTTGCGTCGTGACTGCCCTTCTGCATCCTCTGCCATGGCATGTAGCCTTTGTGAGGTCTTCCGCAGTGATAGCATTCAAGTGCTCAACAACCATTTGTTGCACCGTGGTGACCATGGATGGCAGTCTTTTACAGTCGGATCTTATGAGGGTGATATCAAGTGCCACCATGTCTATTTTGTGCTGTATCCCAGTTTTGGTGTCTTTAATGGCTCGGAGGCGCTCTTTAAGTGAGGGGTCCGGTCCCTGGTCCTACTCTCGTCTCTTGTCCTTCATCTGAATCAGTCACCCGACTTTCTATCTTGCTCCTAAAGCCATATTTCTTGAGGTTGTTGGCTTGTGCCGGTTTGTGCCCTTTCTCACGTCTCATATCATTTCCTTGCAAGGGATAGGCATTCCCCTCCAGATCAACAGAGTCAGCCTGGGAGCTCCCTTATTTTTAGGTGGGCCATGCTCTCTGCTCACAGACAGGCCCACCCCCACCACTGCTGATGTGGGCTGTGTGTCTCTTGCACCTGCACAGGGGGTATAACCACCATTGTGGTCTCAGCTGAGCCCCACCTATAAGCCACAGGCCCCCACAGCCACCTGTGCTGCAGTGATGCTCCTGACAATCAAGTTACCATCCAGACAGCCATCACTCCGTCTGCTTTCATCTTATTTCCCCCCTCCGGTCCCCAGTGCAGACTCTTGGGGCTGGTGCTTCTGTCTTGATGCTGCCATGACTTCTCGGTGGAGACCGGAGGGGTTGGTCTGGCACTGTGCCCCTGAGCAAGGTGCCAGGAACTCGATTAAAGGCAGATGGGCAGGGGCGTAGCTTCATGGGGGTGTTTCGGGTGTTACACCCCTCCCCTTTGTAAATGTATTTTCTGATGAATAGTTGGGCACAGGTGCTTACAGTCGGGTATGTTGAGGTCTGCCAGATTTCACCTTGGATTTTTGCATGTACACTCTGACAAAAACACACCCACACTCTCATCTGTTTTGAAATCTCTAAAAATGTTGATTAGATTACAAAATATTGCTTTTTCACTTAGTACTCCTACCAATCCGCATTTCTCGCCATTTCCACTCCATTTTAAGCCCCTCTTATGTGCCCTGCTGTGTTACATAATGTATTTGACATTATATGTCACTGTGATTGTCGGGAAATGCTCCCACACCTCCAATTTTACTGACCAAGCTATGCCCCTGTGGATCAGCACTGGTTTTACCCTGTTCGCGGCAGAGCAGTAGGCTAGAGGGTGATCTTATCTCTTGCCTTTTTTGTGGCAGTATTTCTTGCTATGTTAACATCTGAATACACAATGATACAAAAAGAATCCCAATGCAATGCAAAATATATACATTTTGAAGACAATAGTAAATACATTCATGCGATTTTATTGAAAATGTCATTTACAGTCAGAAATTTATTTTTTCTTGCCAAGAAGCACAGTAAACCATTTTTATGAGATCTGTCCTTTCTAACACCAAGAGAAAAATAATGTTTGTAAAACATAAAAGCTTATATGCGCCCAGTTTTTGTAAAAAGAGGAGTGCCTCTTGTGGTCTTTATATCTCTTTTTTTTTAGAGTTGGTCTCCAGATGTGGGTGATGTGTTCATCCAGCCTCACCTTTACATTAAGAAACAGCCTGACAGAGTAGTATTGCTTATAAATGTATGTTGTAAATATCCACTTGGAAATATTTTAAAATTGAAGACTTCATATTTGTTATAGACGATTATAGAAGAACTGTTTGGGGGATTTTTCTGCACTCTAAGTGCCCGCTCAAAATCACTTTTTTTTTAAGCAAAGTGCCTATGGTGAATTTGCCGATTAAAACAACGCAGGTGTTTCATGAAAAAAAATCATAATTATTTTCATAATGATTAAATGTCACTTAAGTATGTAGACATCTGTCTAGGCTGCAGACAGAATCCTGCCACACTCCATTAATTGCCAGCTTACTGCCGGGGCAAATGTTTCACTTCATTAGCACCTGTGCTTAATTTGTAAAACAATAAGTGCCAGGGCCATCGTCGGAAGGCCACTGCAGCTTTCACCACCCACTGTTACTGTTGAGACTGCTAATGACTTTACCAGCACAACTACTAACCATCACACTCCTATAAGTGTGACAATTCACACTATTCTAGCGCCCAGAACACTATAAGGATGGCTTGGCAGCAGGTATTTGTCCTTTGTAATGTAAATTGAATTAATAAATGACTGTTGTAGTGTTCATTTCTGAAATTAGATAGTCAGTCCACCATGCGGCAGACTGTCATGAGTGCCGGTGTTGACATTAAAGGGCTGGTGCACAGCACTGGAAACCATAGACACTGATTTGTACCTGTTTAACACATAGAAGCAGCAATCACTACCTTAAAGGGACCGATTGTTTAGTTACTTTTGAAACATTTGAAGCTAGGAATGCATTTTTGCAAGTTATAAAATACAGGTACAATGTGTGTTGTGCATCTCTTAGAAATAGGGTCTCTAGTTGGCAGAGGTATACACCCTTGTCCAAGTAGCGACCATAAACCCAGTCAGGGTAACTCGCACATAATCCAAATGATCCTGTGCCCGCCCTCTAGTAGGTTGGCACTGAGCAGTCAGGCTTAATTTAGAAGGCAATTTGTAGAGTATTTGTGCAATAAAACATTCAGTAACACAGTGAAAACACCACAAAAATACACCACACAGGTTTAGAAAAATATAGGATATTTATCTGGTTAAAATAAGGTCAAAATGATAAAGATTCAATAAGCACAATTTGAGATATCACTTTTACAAGAATAGAAAGAGTCTTAAATCTTAGAAATCAATAGTTGTCTCTTGATTACACAAAGTACCTGGTTTGCGTGAAAAATAACACGCATGGAGACCACAGAGGAGGAAATGTGTAGAAAAAATAGAGTGTGCGTCGGATTTTCTGACGTGGCACAGACGATGCTTTGTTTCTTTCCACGCTGCAAGGGGCTTGCATTGTTTTACGACGCTCAGCATTGGTTCCTCACTGTGATGTGGGGATCTTTTTGATGCCCAAAGACAATACAGGGAAATCCTGGGCATGCTGGAAGAAGTCACAGGAGTTGCGTCGATCCGGTAGGACAATGCATTGAATTTTCTGCTGTACGGCAGGCGCTGCCTCAATTTTCCACTCAGGGAATCGACTGCGTCGTTCCGGTTTGGCTATGCATTAATCCGGTAGGGCCGTCTGTCGGATTTTCCATCGCAAGGCAGGCACTGCGTCGAATTTCCACTCCGGAAGTCGGACTGCGTCGTTCTGGTACGGCTGTGCAGCGATTTCTCGGTCATAAGGCAGGCTGTGCATCGTTTCAGGTAGGCTGTGTGTCGAATTTCGGTGCACAAGGATTTTCCTGAAGAGATGTAGGCCCTCATTATGACATCGGTGGTAAATCCCACTTACCGCCACGCTGACTGCCGCCAAAATACCGCCGCAGCGGATATTCGTTCACCATATTATGACACACACACACCAATCCGTCACTATTCAGCCACAGACAGAAGTCCGCCACACCAAAGGTCAGTGATAAACTGGCGATATAAAAACCCACACCGTTACGCCAACAGAACAACGCCCACCACATTATGACCCACGAATCACCATGGCAGACATTCAGTGGCGGTAAACCATTGGCAGTACATACCGCTGCACTCAAAATACACACACACAAACAAAACAGCACGACATTGGACAATTCAAACAACACACACCTAACACCCATACACACACCACACCCACACACCCACACCACTATAAAACACACACCCACATTACCCACAACCCTTTACGAATACAAACCATTGCAACAGATTGACATCACGACTACAGACAAGACCAGACCCACACACCAACATCACCTATACACCACCCACGCACCTTACATCACACACCCCAACACATCACCCTACACACCCTCACCCACACCACTCACACAACACCCATGGCGCAACAATGACACCCCAGATTACCTGAGGAGGAACTAAGGGTCATGGTGGATGAAATCATTCGGGTAGAGCCACAGCTATTTGGAGCAGTGGTGCAGCAGATTACCATTGCTAGGAAGATGGAGCTATGACGGAGGATTGTGGACATGATCAACGCCGTGGGATAGCACTCAAGAACCAGAGATGACATCAGGAAGAGGCGGAACGACCTAAGGGGGAAGGTACGTTCCATTGCAACAAGACACCAACTAGCTGTACAGAGGACTGGCGGTGGACCCTTACCTCCTCCCCCACAACAAACAACATGGGAGGAGCAAGTCTTGGCAATCATGCATCCTGAGGGCCTGGCAGGAGTAGCAGGAGGACTGGACTCTGGTAAGTCAACTCTCTATTTCTATCACCCCCCTACCTGCATGCCATCACATACCCTCACTCCCATCACATCACCATGTCCCACATCCCCTACCATCACACCTCACTCATCCCAATGCCAAGCCCTGCATGCCATACCAATGCATGGACACCACTCACAGACCTGCATGGACACATATCACTAAAGCATGCAAACTAGAGAGAATCAGCTAGCCCACCACATACCAACTCACACAAGTGAAAGCTGCCAGGGCAAATACAACCAAAGAGGGCAAGCCACCATGCACCATATGTCACACACAGAAACAATAGCACTGTATCTACATCCCCATTGGTATCCCAGCCAATGTCAGTGGAGAAGAGGTGCCAGCAACTTCCCCACAGAAGAGGCCCACAGTGATGACAGCAACTCTGGTGGCCTGGATCTGGATGGCCAACCCGGCCCACCAGGGACCTCTGGACAGTCGGTTACCCAGCCACAGTCACACACCGCCACAGTCTCCCCCTCAGGAAACACCACCACAGCACCCACCCAGCGTACCCATACCTCTGTCCCCAGGACAGGCCAATCAGCAGTGTGTCCACCACTACATGGACCCCAGGGCACACCTCGCACCCAAGACAATCAGGGACCTGGGGTCAGTGGGCACACGGTTCAGGGGACAGAGGCACAGTACAACAGGTAAACTGGGAGGAGTGCTGTGCGCCAGGAGGAGGACAGGCCCAGGGAACCGACTCTCCAGGAGGCACTCACCAAGATCCTGGGAGCATACCTACATTCCCAGAATACGCTGGGCCAGATCCTGGACAATGTGCAGGAGAGCAGGCGGCTGCAGGAGGGACAGTACCAGGGGATCAGGGACGACTTGCAGGCCATCAACACCACCCTGGTCTCCATAGCAGGGGTGCTGGTAGACATAGCCAACATTATGAGGGATACAGTCTTATAACAGCGGGCCCCTGCCACTAGCCAGACTACTGAACTGCCCTCCACCTCTGCTGCCGCAAGTGGACAGGAGGCCCTGCCACAGGACCAACAGGCCACCAGCACCCCTCTCCCTGCAGAAGGAGAACCACCCCGCAGACATTCCCTGTGATCCAGGCAGAAGCCAGAGACTATTGCCACGACCCCACCAGGAAACAAGACTCTCCTGATTGTCACCCTTGTGTCCCACTCTGTCACCCTGTTCACCTTGAACTGCCATTGCTCCACTTCCTATGCCCCCTTGGACAATGCACCTGTGTTGCAAATAGACTGGAACAATACCCTGGACTTTCCTCCATCATCACCCAGCCCATTGCACTACCCCCTTTTCTTCATAGCACTTCAATAAACACACTTTGAAAAAATACAACTATGGAGTATGTCAAATGATTTAAGTATGTATTCGTTTAACAAGGTTCGAACATTGCAAATCAACTGTACTGTAATGTGCACATAGGATAGACCTGTAGTGGGCTGCAGTGAACACACCAGGAGCGATAGTGGGGCACCAACATCTGCAAAAAGGGTGTCCAAAGGGTACAGTGAGTGGGCATAGAAGTGGGAAATTACAGCCTGCCAGTGACAATGTGAAACAAACAAATGACAATGAAATGTGAAGTTACACTGTCTTACCTGTGTGTCATTGGAAGTATTGTCGAATCACTGCAGTTCTGTTGTCCTCATCCTCATCCTCTGCCTTCTCATCCTCAATGTCCCCAGGGTCCACTGTTGCCACAAGGCCATCTCAAGCCTTCTCCTCCTGCAGAAAAGGCACATGGCGTCTCAAGGCAAAGTTATGCAACATGCAGCATGCCACGATTATCTGGCGGGCCTGTTTGGGTGAGTAGCACAGGGATCCACCTGTCAGATGGAGGCACCGAAACCTGGCCTTCAGGAGGCCAAAAGTACGTTCAATTAGCCTTCTTGTTCGCCCATGTGCTTCATTGTAACGTTCCTCTGCCCTTGTCTTGGGATTACTCACAGCGGTCAGTAGCCACAATAGGTTGTGGTAACCTGAGTCACCTGCAAATATTGAGGGACAACATTTAGCCACACACTATCCCACATGGTCCACACCATACCCATACACCAACATCCACTGGGTGGGAACCAGGGCTCACAGATTAGCCACACACCCTGTGCCTCTGCAGTTGGGCCATCACATTTGGGATGCTGCTATTCCTCAGGATAAAGGCATCATGCACAGGCCCAGGATACTTAGCATTGATGTGGGAGATGTACTGGTCCGCCAGGCACACCATCTGGACATTCATTGAGTGAAAACCCTTTCGATTTCTGAACACCGGTTCATTTTGCCGTGGGGGAACAAATGCAATATGTGTGCCATCAATTGCCCCAATTATGTTGGGGATTTGTCCCATTGCATAAAAATAAGCTTTCACTGTTGCCAAATCCTCCACCTGGTGGAAAACAGTGTGACTGCACATGTGTTTAATCAGGGCATCCAGCACTCTTGTCAGCACTATTGAGAACATTATCTGTGACATTCCTGCTGCCAAGCCCACTGTCACTTGGAAAGAACCAGTTGCCAAGAAATGGAGCACAAATAGGACTTGTACAAAAGGGGGGATACCAGTGGGGTGACGGATAGCAGATATCAGGTTGGCTCCAATTGGGCACACAGCTCTGTGATTGTAGCCCTGTCAAGTCTAAAGGTGAGGATAATGTGCCTGTCCTCCATTGTTGCCAAGTCCACCAGTGGTCTGTACACGGGGGTATGTCTCCATCTCTTATTTATCCGCAGCGGACGCAATCTATGGGGCAAAAGAGTGAGGAGCCGGTCACAAACTGTACATTGTAGCCACAACAGTACAATGCATGAAGTTAATTTGAAATGTATAAGTGGCATCTGTCCTGTATGTACAATTGTGAACTGTGACGCAGTTATAATACAGGGTCTGCCCCCCCATGAAATGGCATCCGCGTGTCCTGTGTGGGGGATCAGGTGGAAATGAGGTAATTCCGTTGACGTTGTGGGAGGTGGTCGAGAACCGCAGTGCAACGCCTCATTAGATAATATTGGGCCCTATGGGGTACAGTGGATAATGGTGATGCTGCTGTGGACGTCACCACCATTTTCTATTTGTTCACTCACTTGCTACCTGACCTTCAACAGGAGAGGACCTACACTGCATGTGCTGCTGTGACCTGTGTCTGGAACCTACCATAGCATGTGTGACTGGGGACTGGGCCTCTGCCTTCACCTCGGTGGAGTTGGAGAGGCTGGTGGATGGGGTCCTACCCCAGTAGCGACTTCTGCATGGGCCTCCAGACCAACAGGTGAGTACACTGTGAGCACAATGCATGGGGCATTATTGCATGGAGTGGTGTAGTGTGTGTGAAGGCCTCGTGTAGAGGGGGTTGGTGGATGTCCCCTGGGCAGCATGCTGCTTGTGTGCTGGGCCAGATCTGTGCAAATGGGCATGGGAAGGGGTATGGTGTGCCATGAGTGTAACAGGCAGGACGGTCTGACTAATGCCTTTCCCTGTGTGTATTTCCTCTGCAGGTCAGCGCCCATCAAAAGAAGGGTATATGGCGTGCCATCACCAAGGACGTGCGGACCCTGGGGTCTACAGCAGGCAGAGTACCCACTGTTGGAAACTGTGGGAGGACCTGAGATGCTGGGCACGGAAGACCACAGAGGCCCAGATGGGGATGGCCTCCCAACGAAGAAGGAGAGCCCTTCAAACCCTGACCCCCTGATGGCCCGTATACTGGTGGTGGCCTATCCGGAGCTGGATGGGCGATTGAGGGCATCACAGCAACCACAAGGGGGTAAGTACAGTGGCCATCATTACTACTTATGCCTGGTGGGGTGGTATCCGGGTGGGGGATGTGTGTCTGTGGGTGCCCCTAGGCCTGGCCTGACATTGCAGAGTAGGTCCCATGTTGGCCAGGGTTCTGATGTGATAGTCCTCCTACCCAGCTTGTAGGCATCCACTACTGGGCAGGGCTGTGTGGGTCCCAGGCATGCTGCAGTTGGCGGTCTGTGTCCCTCTCCATGCCCTGGTGACTAGCATTCTTACTGGTAGTGCATTGCATAGTGTGTAGGCCTGTTCCCTGTGTGTGAGGGTGCTGTGTATGCCAATGGTGGTGTTGGTGCAACCACTGACCAAGTGTATCCTTTGTCTCCCTCCCCCTTTTTGTTCTGTCATCCTGTCCTTATGTCCATTAGCATCATCTGGCGGAGGAGCAGAGGCACCGGTGACGGAGGGAGCTGCATCCCACAGGACCCTGGAGGCAGAGTCCACCAATGGTGAGGGCACCAGTGGGACGGAGGGCGAGGGGAACTCCACGGCGGAGAATGGAGGGGACAGTTCAGACACAGATACCTCCTCCGATGGAAGCTCCCTGGTGGCAGCGGACACCTCTGTCCCCAACCCAGCTACAGGTACATCTGCCACTCCCTGTACCAGCACTGCCCTCCCAGCAGCCCCTCATTGAGTTGCTCGTGCCTGCTCACCCAGGAGAGTGGGCATCTCCTTTGCCCCAGGCACCTCAGGGCCTGCCCCAGTTAGCCCTGCTGCCCTGAGTGAGAAGGCTATTGACCTCCTGAGATCCATCTCTGTTGGGCAGTCAACCATTGTGAATGCCATCCAGGATCTGGCAGCCCAAATGCAACAGACCAATGCATTTCTGGAGGGCATTCACACTGGCTTGGCGGCCCGAAAGAGATAAATCCAGGCTCTGGCCTCCTCTCTGATGGCAGCCATTGTCCCTGTTTCCACCCTCCCCCTCCAACTTCCTCTACCCAATCCCATTCCCCTCAACCCCAACCTATCCCAAGCACACAGGCAGACAAGCATGCACACAAGACAACACACAAGAGTGGTACAGGCAAACACAAGCACCACACATCATCCCACAGGCACTCACACAAACACCATCCAGATGCAGACATACCAACATCCACTGCCTCCACTGTGTCCCCGTCCTCCTCCTCCTCCTCCACCTCCCTCCCAGTTGCGTCTACACTCACACCTGCATGCACTACATCCACATCCACTACCACCATCACCAGCACACCTATCAGAACACACACCTGACTGGCAGACACCTCCACAACAGCCATGCACACGTCCCCTGTGTCCTTTCCCACTGTGTCTGTCCCCCTCCTCCCAAGGTACACAGACGCAAGCACTCAGACACCCAACAGCCATCCACCTCACAACAGCATCCAGCCCATTAACCTGCACCTAAACACAGCAGAAAGACACCTCCCACAACCACTCCCTCTTCCTCCACTCCCATACCTTCTCCCTCTCCCCGCCCCAATGTCCCTAAGCAGCTTTTCCTCTCCACCATTGACCTCTTCCCTACCCCTCCCCCGTCCTTCATGTCTGGCCAGGGTGGCTAAATCCCAGGCAAGCTCCTCGCCACCCAGTCCACGGGCCCAGTAGTGTCCACATCCACTTGTGGTGAGAAAGGATCCAGGGCACCAGGCTGCCCCACGGAAAGGGTGCCTGCCCCAAGTGCTGCCAGGAAGGGCAAGGTGCCATCCCCAGCTGCTGCCAGGAAGGGCAAGGAGCCATCCCCAGCTGCTACTAGGAACGGCAAGGAGCCATCACCAGCAGGCAGGAATGACAAGGGGCCTGGTTTTGGGACTCAGTCGGAGCCCCCACCACCAACCATGGTTGTGTAGCCGTCCGGGGCTGCAGGGGATGGGCAGGAGCTTCCCCCCACAACCACCAGCAGCAGCACCACCACCACCAGCAGTTGGCAGCCGTCCGAGGCTGCAGGGGATGGGCGGGAGCTTCCCCCCACAACCACTGCCAGCAGCAGCAGCAACACCACCACCACCAGCAGTGGGCAGCCATCCGAGGCTGCAGCGGGTGGGCAGGAGCTTCCCCCCACAACCACTACCAGCAGCAGCAACACCACCATCACCAGCAGTGGGCAGCCGTCCGAGGATGCAGGGGGATGGGCAGGAGCTTCCCCTCACAACCAGCAGCAGCAGCACCACCACCCCCAGCAGTGGGCAGCTGTCCGAGGCTGCAGGGGATGGGCAGGAGCCCCCTCCCCACAACCACTGCCAGCAGCAGCAACACCACCACCAGCAGTGGGCAGCCGTCTGAGGCCGCAGGGGATGGGCAGGACCTTCCCCCCACAACCACCAGCAGCAGCACCACCACTGCCACCACTGAACAGCCGTCAACGCCGGCGGACATTCTGTAGACCCACCTCCATGGGCTGTTGTGCGGCCTGCCCCCTGCAAATCCTGTGGGAATGACACCCACTTGAGGGACTGTAACCTTGCACTCCCCAGGATCTGCATCACAGGGCACGTTGCCCCCAGAACCAGTGGGGAAGCCACCCACTCACCCTATCCTCCCCACGATGAAGACCACAGGCACAATGCCCCCTCCAGAACCAGTGCGGAAGCCACCCACTCACCCCATCCTCCCCAGGATGAAGATCACAGGGAACAATGCCCCCTCCAGAACCAGTGGGGAAGCCACCCACTCACCCCATCCTCTCCAGGATGAAGATCACAGGGCACAATGCCCCCTCCAGAGCCAGTGGTCAAGTCACCCACTCGAGAGGCTGTGGCCTTGCACTCCCCAGGACAGAGCAATGGGCATGTTGTCCCCTCCAGGACCAGTGGTGTTGTTCCATCTGTCGGCTGATGTGCCCCCCCATTCCCCGTCCCCCTGAGGTGCCTGCCTATTTTCCATGTGATGCCCCTGCAGTGTTCTCTCCGTGTTGTGGCAGGAGACAAGTGGGGCCTTGGACTTTGTCATGTGGCCCTGTGGCCCACGCACATTGAGGACTGGGCAGTATCCCTTGAATTGTACATACGTATATACTTTTAATTGGATGTATGTATTTCTACTGTATTTATATTATTACACTCTCTTTCATCTATTTGTGTTGTCCTTGCATTATTCCTGAGGGGTGAGGGTATGTATGTTTTCTTACTTCATCTGATTGTGTGCATGGTGTTGGGGATGGGGTTGTGTGTGGTTCTTGTGTGTCACTCTCTTTTTATCTCCCCCCACCCCTGTGTGCTAGGCGGCTGTACTCACCGTGGTCGTCTTCAATGTCGTTGGTGTTCGTGGTGGAGCAGTACGTAAAAGATAATCAGAAATATTTGCAGCTCGGGCTCCATGATGGCGTGGTTGTTCCCTGTGTCTCCAATGGTGGTCCTTTCTCTTCTGTGCAGTGTTTCCGCCAGGCTTTTGATGTTGTTGGTACCTCCCCGGAAAAGGTGGCGGATTGGGCTGTCATAATACGGTGGACGGAACATTGTCTTCTGCCTGGCTGTAGGCGGCTACCGCCGTGGTGGCTGTTGTTTCCGCCCTGGCGGTCAGTGTGGTAAAG
Organism: Pleurodeles waltl; assembly: GCF_031143425.1. Classification (NCBI taxonomy): domain Eukaryota; kingdom Metazoa; phylum Chordata; class Amphibia; order Caudata; family Salamandridae; genus Pleurodeles; species Pleurodeles waltl. The sequence goes on from NC_090447.1 coordinate 1,423,996,027, forward strand.
TGGCTGTCTATCTGAGCTCTTTCCGCCATGGTCATAATTTGGCGGTAATTACTGCCAGCCTGTTGGCGGTATTGCCGCCACTTTATCACCGACCGCCAGGGTTGTAATGAGGGCCGAAGTCTTTTTGGACCTGAGACTTCAGAAAACAGGAGGGCAAGCTCAATCCAAGCCTTTGGAGAGAACTTCTCAGCAAAATTAGAGGTCAGAAAAGCAATAGGGCAACAGCAGGGCAGTAGTCCTTTTCAGCAAAGCAGTTCAGATGAGTCCTTTGGGTAGCCAGGCAGTTCCTCGTGACAGGTTGCAGGTTCAGGTCGGAATCCGGGGCCTCTCCGTTTTGGTACTTCTGGAGCACTGAACTTGGCATGTTAGGATGTACCTTAGAACCAGCAATGGTTTCTGTTAGCTTTTGAAGGGCTATTTCGTGAACCAGTTGGTTATTAGCTATGATTGTTGATTGTGATTCTAATGCCTCCTGTAACCGCTCTCTTTCCTTTTGCGTGGTTCGGACCTGTTCCTCCATCACCTATTGTAGGTGTCCTTGTCCCTCGGCTATCTGTTTTATGACTTCGTCAAGGGTGACTGTGTCTTCCATCTTCCTGGTAGTTCTGTCAAACTCCTATCTGGCTCGCCACTGTGACTGGCCTGTTGACCCAGTCATTCCTGATCTACGGTAAGCAGGATGCTGTCACTCCTTCAATGGGTAATTAACGGTCTTTTATTTGTTAACTGATTAATGAATATATAGTAATGTCTTGTGTTGTTGTGTTCTTCCTCCTTGTTTTCTTGTCTTCCGCTAGTGTAATTGCCTCTCCTCTCTCTTTTAACCCCTTATAGCATAGTAAAGAAAGGCATTTTAGAACGACTTGGGTGAGATTCCGAGCATTACCGCTTAAGGTTTCAGAAGGAGAAATCGGGATCCCAGGACAGTCCCCAAGCGCTTTTCTAAGGAATTCAAGACATGGGCTTAAAATGGTTGCAACCCAAGGACTCCACCAAGGCGGACCTAATAAATAAAATATTACTGGAGCAATTCCTAGAAGCCCTTCCTGGCACTACCCGAACATGGATAACACAGCATACCGACATCTATGTCCCCATGGCCATTGAATTAGCCTGTGCTTATCACCGCTCCACAGAATTACAGAAGGGGTTTCCCCCGTGGGCCTTCCCTAACCCACCCCTACAGAGAATGAATGCCATTACTAAAATTCCTCCTAGGAAGTTTACAGAGGTCACGAAAACCTCCAGGGGCCTAAGAAGAGAGGTGGGACAAGTACCACAATGTTTCCACTGTGCAGAATGGGGCCATATCGCCCGGTACTGCCCCCAGAAGGGTCAAGAACCCAAACCCATGGAGGTGGGTCTTTCGCGTGGGAGGGTTTGTTGTGCAACCACTAGTGGAACCCCTTTTTCAAAGGGTTACAAGTCAACCATAAACTGGTCACAGCGTAATTGGACTCAGGGTGTAGACAATCAGTTATAAAAGCATCATTGGTATTCCCGGAGCAGTGGATAGAGGGAGAAAAGGCTGCGATAACTTGCGTCCATGGGGAAACCCGGATTTATCACGTGGTTTGGGTTGAGTTGGAGTGGAGAGGGCACAAGGAATACCACCGTGTGGGAGCCATCCCTCACCTGATTGAAGACCTCGTGTTGGGAACCAACAATAGGGACTTCTTCTCTCTATTACAAAAATTCAACCCTTCTGGGGAGAGATCCGAAGGGTGGTTGTAAGATGCAGGGCACATACTATCATCTCAGGGAGACAAGAAAATCTAAAATCTGGATAATGCCATTGAAAACCAAGGTGCACTCGATAAATACCACCCGACCCATCAGGTGAATGTGTTCTCTCTCTCTCCTATAGTACACCTGGATGAAGAAAACCCAGGATGTTTTTTAATCTGTCAGAGGGAGAACCCCTAAAACATGCATGGGCACAGGTTGTACCCGACAACCCTGAGAAGGTAGGAGTTTATTTTTCTGTGCAACAGGGCTTATTGTATTGGAATACCAATGTCCAGGGTTCTAGACAAACCCAACTGGTAGTCCCTGCACCCTATCGGATACAAGTGCTCCATTTAACCCATAGTCAAACAGGAAGGGGGCATTATGGTAGAGATAAGACTGAGGAATACCTGTTGTCTCGCTTTTATTGGCCCGGAGTCTATTCTGAGATACAGAAGTACTGTGCATCCTGTAGCAGGTGTCAGTGGATTAGTCCACTTGTTCCTCCGAAAGCCCCTTTACAACCCCTCCGTATCATTGAAGTACCCTTCACATGTGTAGGCATGGAACTAGTGGGATGCTTGGTAACCTCCTCAAATGGCTACCAATACATTTTGGTTTTGGTAGACTATGCAACCTGTTATCCTGAGGCCATTCCTCTGAAAAGCATGACAACGAAAACAGTGGCTCAAGCAATGGTGGAGTTCTTTTCTAGGGTGGGGTTCCCGGAGGAACTATTGACCGACCAAGGGACCCCATTTATGTCCAAACTGATGGTTCAGATATGGCACTTACTATTGATAAAACAATTCTGGACCTCTGTCTACCATCCCCAGACAGACCGTTTAGTAGAAAGATATAACAAAACCATCAAATATCTGTTAAAAAAGAGCATTTCCGATGACGGTCTAGATTGGGACATAAAAGTACCCCTCATCCTATATCCCATCCGTACCCATGTACAATCGTCTACCGGTCATAGTCCATTCAAATTAGTATTCAGGAGGAAACCCCGAACCTTGCTTGACATGGCTGCCGAACAGTAAGAGGGAAAAGGAAGAGAAAACCCTACTAGAATACACACAGGCTTTAAAAGATAAAATACATACACTTTCGGGGGAGGTCCACCAACACATGGAGAAAAGTCAGACGCGACAAAAACAGTCCTATGATAGGAACAGTAGATTAAGACAATTATCAAAAGGCTGTAAGGTACTTATACTACTTCCCACCTCTGAGAACAAACTCCTACCCAAATGTCAGGGCACCTACACCATCATTAAACAAGTTACTCCGGCAACCTACAGGGTGTCAATACCCAACACAAGGAGAGATAGACAGATATACCATATTAACATATTAAAAGAGTGGAAGGAACCAGAGCCCATCAACCCGAAACCATAATCTCACTGACACACAACGCTTAGATAGCCAGTTCTTACCGTCCGCTGAGCAGGAAGAAGCAGAGCTACCCTCCCTGGGTCCGTCAGTAACTGAAGAACAACGAGACCAGATCATAGTGTTAGTAAAACAGAACCGGTACATGTTTTCCCCAAAACCTGGACTAACACCCATTGTGCAACATAAAATACATACCGAACCCGGGAAAGTCATCAGGCTAAGACCCTATAGAATTCCAGAAAGCTGTAGAACAGGAAATAGACAAAATGTTAAAAGGCAAACTTCTGGAACCCTCCAAAAGCCCCTGGTGTGCCTCTATTGTTCTGGTCCCTGAACCTAATTGGATGATTTGATTTTGCATTGATTTCCACCAACTGAACGAGATAGCAAAGTTTGAAACATTTCCCAAGCCCAGGGTAGGTGAACTTGTTGACCAATTAGGAAAAGCTCAATATCTTTCTACCACAGACCTTACAAAGGGGTGCTGGCAAATACCTCTGACAGTAAAGGATCGGGAGAAAACTGCTTTTTCCACTCTTTAGGGGTTGTATCATTTCCGGGTGATGCCCTTCGGACTTCATGGAGCACCAACCACTTTTCAAAGATTAATGGACATTGTTCTACAAAAACACAGAACCCATGCAGCCGCTTACCTGAATGATATTGTGGTATTTAGTCCATCTTGGGACACTCATCTGTCCACCTAATGAATGTCTTGATTACTCTTCGCAAAGCAGGCTTAACAGCCAATCCAGAGAAGTGCCATCTAGCCAGAGATTCTATACAATATTTAGGGTACAACATTTCAAGGGGTCATATTCGTCCTCAGGTAGAAAAAGTACAAGAACTCCCTTACCCCACAAAAAAGAAAGAAGTCTGCTCTTTTCTGGGGTTAATTGGGTACTACCTGCGATTCATCCCACAATTCTCCGAAAAAGCCACCCCTCTCACGGATCTCCTAAAGAAATCCCTTCCAAACAAACTAGTGAACCTCACAAACTTACAGCGTGAAAGCTTTGACTCACTTAAACCGGTCCTATGTACTAACCCCGTTCTCAGTTGTCCCAACTGTGACTAACCCTTCATATTGCAGACTGATGTTCCCAATCAGGGACTCGGAGCGGTCCTCTCCCAACCAGAGAGTCCCATCACCTTCATCCTGTGGCCTAAATTAGCCAGAAGCTATTACCTCATGAACTTTGCTACCCAACCATAGAGAAGGAATGTTTATGTATTAAGTGGGCTATTGAGGCACTACAGTATTATCTCTTAGAACGTTCCCTTATGCTCCTAACTGATCCTGCTCCGCTAACCTGGCTTGCTCAGCATTAGGATACCAACTCAAGTGTGTTAAGATGGTTTTTGGCTCTCCAACACTTCTTGTTTCAGAGCGTGCATATTCTAGGAAGAAGACAAATTACTGCAGATTTCCTCTCCCGCATGCTGGCCTCATAACCCGATCAGCCATGCTTAGGAGGGGATGCAGTGTTGCCAGGAGACCGCACTTGGGAAGACGCCACGGAAGAGGGATGTTTTCCCAATGCTCCTGAGGTACCATGGGGAGAACATTTCCCAGAAGTCTCTATGACTTCCCGGTTAAAGAGGACATCGGGGAGAACACCGGAGACAGCAATAGCATGGAGACAAGGACGGACAAGAGTGGCGAGACGTGGAGCAAAAAGAGCAGGAGAGTGGAGGACAACGGGAGTATGGAGGCATGGAGCGAGGACAGATGGAGTCCGGATGTGAGCAGGAACAAAAGCAAGGGGAGAGAGGCCCAAGTGAGCGGAAGAGTCGGACGAACTCCAGAGGGATGACAGACGCACTTCCCCAGCCAAGTTCCTGGAGGAACGTGGCTCAACAAGGTACGGTCCTCCTTAGGGAGGGGGAGAGGGAAAGAGCAGGGAAAAAGAGAAGGGAAGGGGCTAGGATTACATGAGAGTGCATGTCAATAGAACCACCACCCTAGAAACACAGGATTATGCTTTGATCCACTTGGGAGCACCAACCAGTCTGTCAGCACCCTGAAGGGCCCTTCTTGATCTTCCCTCACTAAGCACTACCCCTTTCTTCCCTAATTAATCCCAGAAAGCACTTACCTGACTCCTTGTGGCCTTTTTCTCTTTAACTGAGGAGATGTTCTCCGACGGATCCACCACATGGGGAGAAGAGAGAAGGGAGAGGCAATTAAACTAGCGGAAGAGAAGAAAACAAGGAGGGAGAACACAACAATTCAAGACATTATTATATATTCATTAATCAATTAACGAATAAAAAACCCGTAATTACCCATTGAAGGAGTGAGAGCATCCTACTTACTGTAGACCAGGAAGGACTGGGCCAACAGGTCAGTCACAGTCTCATGTGGAATATAAGCCTTATATGTAATTGTTATCCTAGTAGAACGCGTGTTTAGCGTGACAGCACCACCGAGTGTGGGAGACAGAGTGAAATCTGCGACACTTGGTAGCTGTCGGCCTAACCCCTGACTAGCTCAAAGTGCCTCACCCAAACCTCCAAACCTGTTTGGCTGAAAGGTGATCATGGCGACCTCAACATAACACTCTGACTCCTCAGGGAAGTCGTAGAAACAGATCATACAACTTTCGCTCGGTTACACGGGCAAGCTAAGGCAAAACAGGAAATGCAAACTGGATTTCAATGCATTTACTGAAGCAATCACATTTTGATATAAAAGGTATGTGCTGCAATAATTAGGCAGATGAAATAAAACAAGGTGATCAACCTTCTTCAAAGTGAAAAAGATAAACACCTCCACCATGTTGCACGTTTCTAGAGGTTCTAGAGTTTCCTACCTCCCCCTTTGTCTACATCTGAAAGCATAGTGGTTGTAAACTTTTGCCTGACTCGACCTAAGGGATTCGCCCCAGCCTCAGCCCTGGATGTGATAGCAAGAGCCTGCCTGTTGTGTAGATGGCAATCTTTTTGAGAGGCTGAGAAATCAGCACCAGCAGAGCTGTCTGCCCTGTAGTACGTGTCCTAGGATGACATGGGAATGCCCTTTACCCTCCTTGGGCTTATGTGTAGTTAATATAATGACTTGTGTATCGGTTGGACAACAGTTCTGATGTAATGCTGTGTCTCAAAGATAAAATCTGGCTCCTGGACTGGCAACAGTAGTTAGCACATCATGTACTGCATGTAACAGCCTTGGACAAGAAGTACATATTATATGTGGTACAACGGCTGATTAAAATGTGTAATGTGAACCTTGCCTTCCTAGAATGAAGCAACTGATAATATATGTAAAAACAATTGCTAAAAAGCAGCCTTTGCTAAAAAATGAATAAAACGTGTAAATGTAAACTAAGGTACAAGCCATGAAACTAAGCTAAAACAGGGGTGCCCAACCCACGTACTGAAAGGGTCCTCACAACACTCTCCCCTTGCCAGTTATGGAGTGCAGATTCTAATATCCCCTAAAAGAAATAAAAAGATACAAGTGTTTGGCCCTCATTTAGACATTAGTGGTATAAGCCGCCGCGGTGACGGCCGCCAAAGGACCGTCGCTGCGGCTAACATCCGTCCGCCAGATTATGACCACAGCCGAATTTCCGCCTCAAGAAGGGCGGAAATCCAGCTGTTGCCATACTGGCAGATGGTGTTAAGGTGGCGCTGCTACCACCAGCACCGCCACGCCAGTAGACCGCCGCCAGCTGTATCATGACACATGATATGGCATGGTGGTGTTCTGTTGGCAGGCGCTGCTGGCGGTAGCAGTGCCTCATCCCGTTCCCTGCTGGAAGACCCCCTGGATACAGATAAGTTGTGCTTCCGACAAAGGGGAGGTGGGGGGGTGTTGTGTGTGTGGGATTGTGTGCAAGAATGTGAGAGTGTGTGCGTGAATGTGACTGTGTGTGTAGTGTTGTTTGTGTGGGTGTATGCATGTGTGAGGATGCATGTACAAATGGAAATGTGAATGCATGTCTGCGGGTAAGTGTGAATGTGTGTACTGATGTGTGCGAGAATGAATGGATGTATGCGTGAATGAATGCGTGCATGCCAGTGTGAGTGAGTGTGTGTATGCGTGGTTTGTGTCAGCGATTGTGCGTGGGTGGGGAGTGGGTTGCATCTGGGGAGTGTTTGGGGGGTGGGTGAGCCTCTTACCAATGACACTGAAGGAATTCCCTGTTACTGGTAGGGCCTACTGCCATGGTTTTCGTGGTGTTGCGAATGCCACAAAAACCATGGTGGTAGGCAGGGTCAAAATGCTGCCGGTTGTACAATAGTGGCCGCCGGGCTGGAGCTTGTCATCTCTGGCCCGGCGGCTGCTACCGCCATGGCGGTAGGAATGGTAAATTGGCGGGTTGGCAGCCAACCCGCTAATGTCATAATGTGGCGGTATGTACCGCCAGCCTCTTGGCGATACTACCACCACATTATCACCTACCGCCGGGGTCATAAGGACCCTCTTTGTTGTTTTTATATAAGGAGTCCTAATCAAAGGTCACCTGAATCCCACATGAGGTCATCGAAAACATCAGTGGAGATGGAATCCAAGAGGGACCCACTTCAGTAGACAATATCTCCACCAAAACCTCATCCAAAAGGTCAAAGGTGCACACATGATCTGTAGCCTCAGTGCCCTGAAGGGGCAGCATTCCATGCCATTCCAGATGGAAGGACTCCTGGAGCTGAGGCATTCTGGTCCATGAAGGATGAGTCACAGAAGGCATCATGAAGTAACACAATCTCATAGGACAACTCTGGAAATGAACCCTTAATGGGAACACCATCAGATTCATGTCAGTAGAAAGTATCTTTGGCTGGACTTCCATTGCATTCTTGAAATGGTACCATAAGTGTAGGAAGTTGGCTCTGTATGTACTATTTCAAAGTAAGAAATAGTATGCACAGAGTCCAAGGGTTCCCCTTAGAGGTAAGATAGTGGCAAAAAGAGATAATTCTAATGCTCTATTTTGTGGTAGTGTGGTCGAGCAGTAGGCTTATCAGAGGGTAGTGTTAAGCATTTGTTGTACACACACAGGCAATAAATGAGGAACACACACTCAAAGACAATTCCAGGGCAATAGGTTTTTATATAGAAAAATATATTTTCTTAGTTTATTTTAAGAACCACAGGTTCAAGATTTACAATCAATACTTCAAATGAAAGGTACTTCACTTAGGTATCATAGGAGCTTTGAATCAGCAAAATAGCATGTACAGTTTTGGCAAAAATGGCAATAAGCTATTTTAAAACTAGACACAGTGCAAATTTCAACAGTTCCTGGGGGAGGTAAGTAGCTGTTAGTTTTGCAGATAAGTAAACCACCTACAGGGTTCAAAGTTGGGTCCAAAGTAGCCCACCGTTGGGGTTTCAAGGCAACCCCAAAGTTACCACACCAGCAGCTCAAGGGCCGGTCAGGTGCAGAGGTCAAAGTGGTGCCCAAAACACATAGGCTTCAATGGAGAAGGGGGTGCCCCAGTTCCAGTCTGCCAGCAGGTAAGTACCCGCGACTTCGGAGGGCAGACCAGGGGGGTTTTGTAGGGCACCGGGGGGGACAGAAGTCAGCACAGAAAGTACACTCTCAGCGGCACGGGGACGGCCGGGTGCAGAGTGCAAACAGGCGTTGGGTTTGCAATGGAGTTCAATGGGAGACCCGGGGGTCTCTTCAGCGAAGCAGGCAGGCAAGGGGGGGGGCTCCTTGGGGTAGCCACCACCATGGGCAAGGCAGAGGGCCACCTGGGGGTCGCTTCTGCACTGGAGGTCGGATCCTTCAGGTCCTGGGGGCTGCGGGTGCAGTGTCTTTACCAGGCGTCGGGTTCTTAGAAACAGGCAGTCGCGGTCAGGTGGAGCCTCTGGATTCCCTCTGCAGGCGTCGCTGGGGGGGTCAGGGGGGTCACTCACAGGGTCGCAGTCGCCGGGGGAAGAGTGTTGAGACATCCAAGCGAAAATCCAAGCAAGATGGAGGATTTCTAAAAGTCAGAGTCACCTCAGCTCAGGACACCTTAGGGGTTGTCCTGACTGGCCAGTGACTCCTTTTTTTTCTCATTATCTCCTCCAGCCTTGCCGCCAAAAGTGGGGCCGTGGCCGGAGGGGGTGGGCATCTCCACTAGCTGGAGTGCCCTGTGGTGCTGTAACAAAGGGGTTGAGCCTTTGAGGCTCACTGCCAGGTGTTACAGTTCCTGCAGGGGAAGGTGAGAAGCACCTCCACCCAGTACAGGCTTTGTTACTAGCCACAGAGTGACAAAGGCACTCTCCACATGTGGCCAGCAACATGTCTGGTATGTGGCAGTCCTCCCTGTAGTGTTGGTTCTCCGCAGGTCGAGCCGGGGTGTCGGGTGCAGAGTAGAAAGTCTCACGCTTCCGGCGGGAAACGTGCAGTCCTTAAAAGTCTGTTTCTTTGTTGCAAAGTTGTTTCTTCTTTGGAGCAGAGCCACTGTCCTCAGGAGTTCTTGGTCCTTTTAGATGCAGGGTAGTCCTCTGAGGCTTCAGAGGTCGCTGGACCCTGTGGAACGCGTCGCTGTTGCAGTTTTTCTTGAAGTGGGGAGACAGGCCGGTAGGGCTGGGGCCAAAGCAGTTGGTGTCTCCGTCTTCTCTGCAGGGCTTCAGGTCAGCAGTCCTTCTTTGTCTTCAGGTTGCAGGAATCTATCTTGCTTGGTTCTGGGGGCCCCTAAATAGTCAATTTAGGGGTGTGTTTAGGTCTGGGTGGTTAGTAGCCAATGGCTACTAGCTCTGGGGGTGGCTACACCCTCTTTGTGCCTCCTCCCCGAGGGGAGGGGGGCACATCCCTAATCCTATTGGGGGAATCCTCCATCTGCAAGATGGAGGATTTCTAAAAGTCAGAGTCACCTCAGCTCAGGACACCTTAGGGGTTGTCCTGACTGGCCAGTGACTCCTCCTTGTTTTTCTCATTATCTCCTCCGGCCATGCCGCCAAAAGTGGGTCAGTGGCCGGAGGGGGCGGGCATCTCCACTAGCTAGAGTGCCCTGTGGCGCTGTAACAAAGGGGGTGAGCTTTTGAGGCTCACTGCCAGGTGTTACAGTTCCCGCAGGGGAAGGTGAGAAGCACCTCCACCCAGTACAGGCTTTGTTACTAGCCACAGAGTGACAAAGACACTCTCCCCATGTGGCCAGCAACATGTCTGGTGTGTGGCAGGCTGGGAAAACTAGTCAGCCCACACTGGAAGTCGGGTATGTTTTCAGGGGGCATCTCTAAGATGCCCTCTGGGGTGTATTTCACAATAAAATGTACCCTGGCATCAGTGAGCATTTAGGCCCGTATTTATACTTCTTTTAGCGCCACATTTGCGCCGCTTTTTGGCGCAAAACAGCGCAAACCTACAAAATACAATGGCATTTTGCAAGTTTGCGCCGTTTTTGCATCAAAAAACGACGCAAATGCGGCACAAAAAAAGTATAAATACAGGCCTTATTGTGCTGAGAAGTTTGATACCAAACTTCCCAGTTTTCAGTGTAGCCATCATGGTGCTGTGGAGTTCGTGTTTTACAGACTCCCAGACCATATACTCTTATGGCTACCCTGCACTTACAATGTCTAAGGATTTGCTTAGGCACTGTAGGGGCATAGTGCTCATGCACCTATGCCCTCACCTATGGTATAGTGCACCCTGCCTTAGGGCTGTAAGGCCTGCTAGAGGGGCGACTTATCTATGCCATAGGCAGTGTGAGGTTGGCATGGCACTCTGAGGGGAGTGCCTTGTCGACTTAATCATTTTCTCCCCACCAGCACACACAAGCTGGCAAGCAGTGTGTCTGTGCTGAGTGAGGGGTCCCCAGGGTGGCATAAGACATGCTGCAGCCCTTAGAGACCTTCCCTGGCATCAGGGCCCTTGGTACCAGGGGTACCAGTTACAAGGGACTTACCTGGATGCCAGGGTGTGCCAATTGTGGAAACAAAGGTACAGTTTAGGGAAAGAACACTGGTGCTGGGGCATGGTTAGCAGGCCTCAGCACACTTTCAAATCCTAACTTGGCATCAGCAAAGGCAAAAAGTCAGGGGGTAACCATGCCAAGGAGGCATTTCCTTACAATAAGCAACTGAAAACAGGCTGCACACAGTAGAACACTGGCCTCAATGAAAGGGACCAGTCTTTATTAAGCTTCTCCAGCAGTGATACTCCAAAGTACTGATTCATATGATCATGACACAGTTGGGCTGCTGGTATCTCCATCAGTCCTCTTGTTTGAAATGAGAAGCCATTGTGAATCAAAAATAGCAACAAAGGGATACCACAATTAATGATAATGCTAGCAGGATGCCTCCAAAAACATTTGAAAAAACATGAGTGTGTAGCTGATATCTAGAATACACTAACACATCCAGGACCTTTAGCCTTAAAGAAGTGTACAACCCCCACTGTGTTGGATACATTAAAAATGGGACTCACCAGTTCACCAACGTGTCTTGGGAAGTTGGTATTTGGGAGGGATTGTATGTCTGTAAACTTTGCTACTTGTAGGCCATAGGTTTCACGGGCGGATGTAAGTGCCACATATTTTTGAAACAATAATGCTTTCAGTCTGCTCGGCTTGTTGAAATTGACATTAGAAGTAGCAATGTGAGCCCACAAATGTGCTACTTTTATATCACGCATGGTTGGGAAAAGTACATTTCTGCAGCAGGTCATTATTTGAGAAACAGAAATCACATATGTGACACTTGATTTCATCCCACAACAGCCTTGATCACTCAGCATCAAGTAACTCTCATTCGAAGGTAATGGAAATACTGGGTGAATCAAAGAGACCGGAATACCCTTTAAGTATCAGGCTAAGTTAGCCGCCAATGCACTGTGCAATGCTACCTGTTTACAAATCATTTATTGGCTATAGAAGTCTCACAATCACTTCCACAAAGAAAAACATATTTTTCCCCACTCATACACTTGTAATGAAAAGGCAGTTCCCACACCTCATGAATATAGGTCTCCCCTAGATGTTCAAACCTGCTGATTTGAATATTTTTCAGACATGAAGTGAATTGGACTGTTGATATCGGCTGGGATATTAACTCATGTATTCACCATATTGATGATGGTGTTTCAGCCACTATGAAAGGCAACTTTTCTAAATTCTCTATGCTAAGCATGATGTAACTGACTTCCTTTATGCCATTATCTGTTGTTTCCTTGTAAGGCTGAAAGGCGCAAATAACTCTTTGAGTTCACATGCTTCCAGGGCACCAGATTCACCTTCATAACATGTAAAGTCCAACTCAACTGCATAATGGACCTCAGCTGACTTTGTCCATATTGTAATAATGACATGTCATTTTGAATAATGTCAATTGCAGATGACACAATGTTGTTTAGTGTGTAAATGCGAGTGGACAGTGTGTTTGTACCCTTATCGACAGTGGACAGTGCTTCCAAGTTTGCCTGATCTATGTGCTTTAAACAAGCAGCAGCTTCCATTTATGAAACCTTCCATATTTCGTTGTATATTGCATACAAGAATCTTTTGGAGCGTGGTAGCCTGGTACCTAGCAAGAAATCGTGAAATTTACATCCTCAGATAAGAGAGAGAGATGTTCTTCAACAACTGTCAATGTGGAGTGTTGCAACCATTGCTGACATAATTTACTCACTCTATATGTGGTGAATATACTTGAGTGTTGTGTGGTGACAATATGAGGATCTGATCTGCTTGCTTTAAAACCCTGTGTAGAGTTTATAAAATGTGAAGGATAACCATTTGTGTCCACTGGCCACAGTAACCACCCATTGGGAACTGAAATCATTGAATTAATCATACCATTCAGCTGTTCTTTTGTAATGTTTGCAATCTGTTGACAATTCTCGAATTTTGTTATTGAGGAAATACTGGGCACATTCAAATCTTTAACTTTTGCTAAACCAAGGCAAGTTGTTTTGTTCAGAAACATAATTTGCAATGGTATTAAGCACTCTACAAATAAGGCATTTGGACCTTGCACCCTCCAATCTTTTGTTCCCCAAACTGATTTTAAATCAATTGTTTTTTTCCAATATCACAGCCTTGTATGGCCAATTGGGGAAACAAATACATTTGAATATATCAATTTAGTGCTTGTGAGCAAGGCTTCCCTTGCATTTACTGTTGGTAATTTAAATAATAAGACTTGGGATAAGTAGTATCACGGCCAGAAAGATACGTACATTTGTATACCGTTAGTTTAGAACTCCCCACTGGTGGAATTGAACAATGTTCCCATTGTGTGTGATTAAAAACTATGGCCCTCATTACAACCCTGGCAGACGGGGGAGAAGTGGTGGTAATACCGCCAACAGGCTGGTGGAAACAAAAAATTTAATTATGACCATGGCGGTTACCGCCATGGTCATCCGCCACTTCTCCACTCCGACCGCCAGGGCGGTGATGACCGCTGGGCTGGAGACTTTGGTCTCCAGCCCGGCGGCTGTCACCAGACCGCCGGCGGTATCATGACCCTGCATACCGCCATGGATTTCGGGTGGTTTGGAACCGCCACAAAATCCATGGCGGTAGGCACTATCAGTGCCAGGGAATTCCTTCCCTGGCACTAATAGGGGTCTCCCCCAACCCCCTCCCCCGCCCCTGAGTTTTCCCCCCACACTCTCAACCCCCCTGCAATCCCCCAAAGGTGGAACGACGCCCCTCCCCACCCCCACCCTCAACATGCACAGACACACACCCCTACACGCACACATACACTGCAACAACACATTCCCGCACATATACAAACAGACATGCACACAGACTGACCCGCACACATTTCCCATACACACAACACCCCCTGCATGCATACACGCACTCACACCCCCCTCTACATACTCACACGCACACCCCCATGCACTCACACAACACACAACACCCCCATCCCCCTCCCCTAACGGACGATCAACTTACCTTGTCCGTTGATCCTCCGGGAGGGGACAGGATCCATGGGGGCTGCTCTGCCGCCGGCACTCCATCACCAGAACACCGCCACACCGAATCATGGGACATGATTCGGTGGGCGGTGTTCTGATGACGGGGCGGTGGAGGTGGAGCAACCTCCACTTCCCCGCCGACCGCCAGTATGGCTGCTGGCGGCTCTCCGTCCGAAAAAGGACGGAGGGCTGCAAGCAGTCATAATACTCCGCACGGAAAACTGCCTGCACTGGCGGTCTTCAGCATGGCGGTTCCTCTGCGGTCTTTGAAAAAGACCGCTGAGGTCGAAATGAGGGCCTATATGTGTAATTGTATGTAATTAAAAACTATATACGGGGTGCTAGCTCTGTGTAGGTAATGGTGTCCTTTTTTTAAAAATATTTTTTTATTAACATATTATTATTTAATAAACAGTATCATGTTTACAGCACCATCTTGTTTGCTTCGTGTTAGTGCATAACAGTGTTAATATCACAACTGTCTACATTGTTTGAATGGTCTACTTCATTATTCGATAACCTTTATACTTTAAACTTATACAAGAATAGAACATCAGTGGTGCTTCTTCTCGTATGGGTTGCCCAATTGGCCTGGTGTAGCAGAGTCATGTTTTTCTAGTTATTATACAACACATTTAACTCGTTTCAAACATTAATCAACTTAAACTTAAACACAATGGCAATGTAGGGGGTGGAGGCTGCTAATGCAGGGGGATGCCATTTCCTGGCTTTTCCAGTATATATGGTGTCATTACTCATAGGCTTGTCTGGTTTCAGGTGGGTGTGGCGTCTACCGGGTCCAACCTGTTTGTTACTCAATGTCCTGGGCTCTGTCCCCTGTTGTCAGCCTTTTATTCAATCTCGGCCTTATCGTGTCTTCCCTTACCATGTCCTATAGGGTGAGGCAACATCTCCTCCCTTCCTATGTTTATCCAGTCTCCACTCCTGTTGGTGTGTCTGTGTCCGCTGTTCTCAATATATTGTCCCAGCTTGTCATTGCTACTTCCCATTTCTGTGCTATAGGGTGGCGACGCATTCCCCTCCCCTCCTCGCTCTTCAGGACCTGGAGTTCGGCTCTGGCCCATGTTGTAACATCTTGTCTCCACCCAACCCGGGGGGGCCGAAACTGTGCCTTCCAGTTCTTTGCGATCTGTCTCCTGTATAGTACCAGTGCCAGACTCAGAAAGCGGGTCTCCACTCTTCCCCGCGGCAATCCATCCCCAAAGCCCATCAGACATCTGTCAGGGGTCGGAGTCAGGTTCATATTAAGGAGTCTCGACAGGTCGGACATCACCTCTTCCCACCCCAGTTGGATCTCTGGACAGGTCCATACCATGTGGTCAAAATTTGCATCTACATTTTTACATCTAGGGCACACCCTAGGAACCCCCCCATAGATTACTGTTAGCCGATGTGGGGTGAGGTACGTTCTGTGGAGGTAATTATATTGTATATATCTCAGTCGTGTGCTGCGAGCGACGGTCCGGGGGTAAGCCAAAGCTCTGTTCCATTCCGCATCTGACGGTTCCCTACCAACTGTCCTCCCCCATCTCTCTCTCAGTGGCCGCAGGGAATCTAGTGCATCCTCAACTTGAACTCGGTATAATTTAGATATCAGATGGGACTCATCTCCTGATGTCAATAGGAGATGCAGCACCCTGTGGGTGGCTGGTTCCGCGTTGACCGTGATCCAGTGCGTTTTCAGCACATGTATCAGTTTATGATACATGAGGAACTGCCCCGGGGAGACTCCACTGTCAACAAGATTAGTGAAAGACCTCAACACTCCCTCCTGAAACAGGTCTCCCACCGTTTCTATTCCTGCTCTCCTCCAGGTTCCGAGGCTCATGCCTCCCAGGTTCCTCTCACCTGCCTAGATCGTGATTACCGCCAGGGGTAGGGCCGGAGAGTACGGGGGGACAATGCCATCCCTTTTCATGCACCTCTTCCAACATGCTGACGCCACTCTTGTCATCGGGCTGTGCATGTGGGGATTGAGCTTCCTATTTGTCATTCGAGCAATGAACTGATTTATGTCCTCCACTACTGGGTCGGTGTACCTCTCCAGGTGACCCTTACCTGTGAGCCACCCGGCAACCCATTGCAGCTGGGATGCCAGGTAGTAGGCTTCAAAATCTGGTGCTCCTAGACCCCCCTGGTTAGTTGGCCTGCATAGTATTTGGAGCGAGGTGCGTCTACGACCATCATCCCATATAAGTTCCCTGAGTAGGGTGTTTAGTTCATGAAACCACGCTGTTGGAATCAGAAGGGGCAGGTTAGTGAAGTAGTATAGAAGCCGGGGCAGCATGACCATTTTGGACAATGCTACTCTGGCCATTATCGTCAATTTCAGCGATCGCCAGAACCCCACCGAGGACTTTAGGGATCGTAGAGCTCTGCCCAGGTTACCCTCGCGCAAGTCTGCCCTGTCGTGAAACACCTGTATACCCAAGTACTTAAAGGTTTGAGGGGCCCAAATCATATCCCCAGGGCATGTTGTCGGGCGTTCGCCGCCCGGAGCCATAGGGAACACGCATGTCTTGCTACGGTTGAGGCAAAGTCCAGATATGTTCCCATAGTTCTCCAGCACTCCCAGCGCCCATGGGAGATCCTTCTCTCCGTCCCTAAGGTAGACAAGTATATCATCAGCATATAGCGAGATGATATGTTCTTGGTGTCCCCATTCCACTCCTCTACCCACGCCCTCCTGACGCATCTGGGACGCCAGCGGCTCGATGGCCAGGGCGAATAACAGTGGGGACAATGGGCAACCTTGTCTGGTTCCCCTGTGAATTGGGTAAGTTCCGGACACCGTTTTACCTGTTCTCACTCTTGCCAGCGGTGACGTGTATAACAAGTCCACCCATTTGACCCAATCTTCACCCATTCCCATACGGAGCATCACTGCTCTCAGGTAGTCCCATCTGATCGAGTCGAATGCCTTCTCAAAGTCCACCGCGAGCAACACCCCTGCTGCAGGTTTCGTGTCGCTAGGCATATTCAGGACCGCAAAGAGACGTCTCAGGTTTAAGGAGGTGCTGCGATTCGGGACGAAACCATTCTGATCTACATGTACCAGAGTTGGAACAAGAGGGAGTAAACGGTTGGCCAAGATCTTGCTTAGTATTTTAAAATCACTGTTTAGCATTGACAGTGGGCGGAAGTCAGTCACCGAAGGTTGCCTAGATTTTGTCTTAGGGAGTGGGACTACCATTGCCTCTCTCATGGTGCACGGCATTATCCCATTCTGTAGCGATTCTGTATACATCTCTACCAACTGGGGGGTCAGTTGCTTCTCGAATTTTTTATAAAAGTCCATGGGGAGGCCGTCTGTTCCCTGGGTCTTCCCTGAGGCTAATTGAGCTATAGCTTCACTGACCTCTGCCATCGTCACTGGGCCCCCCAGCCTATCCCTGTCTCCGGCCATCAGGTTCGTTATAGGTATATGTTGTAGGTAATTATCAAAGACCTCCGTACTGATTTCAGCCGGTTTTCCATATAAAAAGGTGTAATATTCCTTGAATGCATCATTTACAGGGCCTGGTCTACTCCTGCATGACCCTTCCTTATCCAGCACATTTGTGATGGGCTCGGCCTCTCCACCCGGCCTCACCAACCAGGCTAACATTTTCCCAGACCTACCCTCTTCAGATTGTAGGGAGGCAAAGTATTTTTGTGTGCTGTGGCATCTGAGTTGTTCTTCGATCTGGGAATGGTCCCTCTTTGCCTGATTATATTTCTCATTTACTAGTGTGCCAGCCCCCTGATTAAGTTCTCCCTCATGTATTATCTTCTCTAGCTTAGTCAGCTCCCTTTCAAGTGTGCGTCTCACTCCGGCCGATTGTCCAAGACAAAAACCCCTTGTCGCCACCTTGAGGGCCTCCCATTCCGTAGATCTAGAGGTGGTGGATCCACTGTTAAATTGAATATGGTCAGTCAGGTGCTGTCTCAGGGTGTCTCTATATGCTGGGTCCTCAAGTGCTGTTGGGGACAATCTCCAGGCCGGAATGGGGGGCCTAATCTCTGCCGCCATCCATGTTACCAATAGAGGGTTGTGGTCGGACAGTGTACGGCCCAGATATTCTGAGTGAACCATCCCACGTGCAAGGTCTGCCGTACACGCCACCCTGTCGATTCTGGTGTGGAGTTGGTGAAGGCCTGAATAATATGAGTAATCCCTGTCGTGTAAGTGTTGTTCCCGCCAAATATCCACCAGCCCCCAGTGGCTCATCCATTCACTAAGTTTCCCAGCTATCTTACTTGACATTGCACCCTGCAGTGGGGGGGAGGATCTATCCAAGTCTACATCTAATATACTATTGAAGACCCCTCCAACCAAAAGCTCTCCTCTCCTCTGGCGGGTGAGGTGGCTCGACAATTTCGTCAAAAAGGGGATCTGGTCTTGATTTGGGGCATACACACAGCATAGGACAATCGGTGTGCCGTATAACCTTCCCTCCAGAATCACAAACCTCCCCTCACGATCTATGTTGGAAGCTTCTATCTCTAGGGGAACCCCTGCACGGATCCAGATCATTACTCCCCTTGCGTACGCTGAGTACTCTGTTGCGAACACCCGCCCCCTCCACCTACGTCTCAATCTCTCAGGTTCACCAGCCGCTAGGTGGGTCTCCTGTAGCATTGCTACCTGTATATTCCTCCTTTTTAAATAAGCCAGTATTTTGTGTCGTTTGGCCGGTGACCCCATCCCTCTAACGTTCCACGTTAAGAAATTGTATTCTGCCATGTTGGTGATTTTTTAATTTACATTGGCTACTCTTTGCTACTCTTACCGTCTGCTGTCCCCTGTTCATTAGTGAAGCACTGTTGTTACGCAACCATTCACCACCCCTTGCCACCCTAACTTGTAACTGCTTATCCCAACTCCCCCTCCCCAGGGCACCTCTCAAACAGTAGGCTGCCCAAAAACAGAAAAAACACCCGTGCAACAGTGCAGCATGTTTCATCTTTTAGTTGCAGTTCTCGCCAGTCAACCTGTACAGGCGAGATTCCAGTAGGGGGGGTGGCCCTGCACGGAGGGGCCATTAGTGCACCATTTGCACCCGCCCCAGGGTGTCCCGTAAGCCTCTGGGCCTCAGAGGTCCTCTGCAGTCTGTGGGGTCACTACCGGGGCCTGCACCGAGCTGCTCGAGCCACCCCCATGACATCACAGTCTCGTCCGATTCACCGCCAGAGTCCTCCCGGGGGGTCCCCTCTCCGTTCACACGGGCCGCTGCCTCCAGTGCTGCTCTTCTGCCACTTTATTTTTGGTTCCGGGATGGCGCCAAGTGTGGGCGACTTCGGGTCCGTCTTCCCCTGGGGGGCCGGCGCGGTCCACCTCCGGTCGGGCCCCCCCTCCCGAGCTGCTCTGTCTGGGTCCCATGGGCTTCCAACCATTCCCATGCCTCCTCCGGGGATTGAATAAATGTTGTTTTACTGTCAAGCATTACTTTCAGCTTAGCCGGGTACAGCAACGAATATTGTATACCTTCGTCCCTTAGAGCCCTTTTGACTGCCATGTATGAGGCACGCTTACTCTGTACCTCTACTGTAAAGTCCGGGAACAGCGTGACTTCGCCATTTGCTACCTTAAATGGGCCCTCTTCTCGCGCCCTTTGTAGCAAGATGTCCCTATCTCTATAGTGCAGTAAACTTGCGATCACCACTCGGGGGGCCTGCCCGGCGCCAGGGGCCTCGCAGGCACGCGGTGTGCTCTTTCCAGAGTGTAGAATGAAGTCAGCCGGCCCGGTGCCACCACTGTGCTCAACCATTTCTCCAGGAATTCCACCATATTTGATCCTTCTGCCCCCTCCGGGAGGCCCACCACTCGCACGTTATTCCGCCGGCTTCTCCCCTCTGCGTCCTCAGCTCTTCGCTCTAGTCGCATCACTCTATCTCTGAGATGCGACATTTCGGCCTGCAGGTCTTTTTGTTTTGGTGCGATGTCGGCCAGTGTGGTTTCTGTCTCTTTGACTCTGTCCGATAATTTGTGATGGTCAGCCCTCAAAAGGCCCAGTAGGACCGTGGCTTGATTGATGTCGTGTTGCAGTGTTAACTTAGTGTCTTCTATCGCACCTAATATTTTGTCCAGGGTGTCCTGTACATTGACCTGCAGTGGACCCTGCACGTCCCCCCCCTGCGCCCGGGGGTCGCTGTGCTGTCCATGACTTTAGCCTTGTGGCGGTTCTTAGGGGACATCGATTGCGTAGGAGATCGTCCCCCCCAGTGGCAAATCGGACCACGGTGCGTTAGTTCAGGGGATCCCCCATCTAGGACTTCCGTCTCAAGCGCAGTTCAAAACCCGCAGGTGCCGCCAGGTAGAATCCCACCAGCACCAGAGACCCGTGCTTTCTCGCTCTGGATCTCAGTGGACTCGGGGCACGTTGCAACAGGACAAGAGGCACCACACCAGCTCGATCACAGTAGTCGCCACTTCAGGAGCCGGACCGGTCCGGTCAGGCAAGGCGCCCACTATCGACCACCCCCCGCGGTGGGCCACCAAACGGGGTACCGCGGACCGCTCCAATCCCGTTTCGGCAGGCAGTTCATCCACTCTTAAGGAGGTGCCGCAAAGCGCCGCGTCGCTGTGCCTTACCCCTGGGCCATCGGCCGTCCGCTGATACTCAGCTCCTCGATTGGCATGCCCCAGTCGGGGTCACCCCGGGATTCTCATCTCCCCAGATGCAGTTGTGCGATCCTTCATGTTCTGTGGCCCGGGGCCCGCCATGCCAGCCCCAAGCTCAGGGGCCACGCTCCGTTCACGCAGTAGGCCACCACGGGCACGACCATCCAACAGGGGGCCCCTCTATCCACCGATCGTCTCGTTCGGCCGAGGGTCCGGTACTTTCCTCCTTCAGGGCGGCCCTCCCGGGGCCCGGCCCGTTCCGCAGGTGTGTGCCAGTGTTCAAATTGGGTGTCCGCTACACCAGAGGCCCCTTCCGCCAGACACACCATGCCGCATGCAGGGTCGGCGCCACAGCAAGGCTCCCGGCAGCCGGGCCCCCCGCTAGGCCCAGGGGCTCCGGTCGCGCACGTTCTTGTTGCTTCTCCTTACTTGCGAGGATGGGGGCAGAAGGCCCGCACGCACCCCAGGCTGCCGTCACACCGTCCTCCGCGGTCTCGGGAACACGAGGCCCTCCACGATCAGCCCTGCAGCAACCTCCAGGCAGGAGGGGGGCCGCCCCGCCTCCCCAGCCGCGGTCGGCCGGCTCCCCCTCAAACGGTGAGCGGTCCCACGCCCATCCGCGCGCCCGCTCACTCGCTCAGTCCGGCTCCCGGCATTAACGCAGCGACAGGCCCCAGGCCGTGGGGCTCGCCGGCCATCTCCAACGGGCTCCGCCAGGCTCGCTCTGGGCTCCGCTGGTGCTCGGGTCACCCACACGGGTCCCCGCTCTCGCTCCCCGTCAATTTGCCCCGGGGGGTGGCCCAGGATAACAGGAGAAGTTTAGGCCCCTCCGGAGCAGACGGATCAAGCGTGCGCCATCTTCGGCTTCGTGGCCACGCCCTAGGTAATGGTGTCCTTAATAATGGTAACAGAACATTTCACCATAATTTGCAGACTTCATGTACATATCTTCACTTTCAAATACAGTATAATATTCAAGCTCAGAGCGCATAGAATCAACCGTTTTAACATCTCAATCAGAAACAACACCAGGAGTAATAATATCATTCATGGAAATTTTGAATACATATGGATTTGAATAATTTCAGTAGGACCAAAAATATCACACAGAACTTTATCCCAAACAATCCCATCAGGAACTGGAACTGCAGAAATGTTTGCTAGTGACAAGTCTCTGCACTTTGTGGGAAGACAAATAAGGCTTTAAAACCTCATCTACCAGTTCAACGGCAGAGCGTTCAGGAAAATAATGCCCATGTAGAAACAAAAAGAAAACATTAACAAATCCAATCCATAGGAGAAAAGCAAGCAATGGCAATGTAATCCACAGATAATACTATGGACGAATTGAATAAGTGCGGTTAAGCCGGTTGAAAATCTTACGTATACCATGTCCTGAGGCAACAGTTGAAGATGATGGGCAGTCTGTGCAAAAACTGGAGCCGGTGCAGGCAAAAGAGAACTGGTAAATGTCTCTAATGGAGGTTCGTCATAAACAATTCCATTAATTTGTGATACATTAGTGAACTGTAGATTAACATTTTGGACATTTCTTGTACTTGTAGGAGTAACATGAATCAACAAAAGTTCATTCTTCGCCCTCCCAACCTAATGGAAACAATTTCAGCTTTGTTCAATGCTTGAAGAGGTATCTCCTGTAGTGTAGTGAGAGAGTAAAGGGAACTACGCAGGAATTCTCAAGGTCTACTTTGCAGAATTGGTCACATGATACAATTTTATGTGATCATTGGAAACAAAGGGGCTTATTTATAAGCCTTGTAGTGCAGGGCAGTGCAGCAAGTGACCTTGCTGCGCTGCACTGTGCCACAGGGAAAGGGCAGAAATGCACCGTATCTACAAGATACAGCACATTTGGTAACAGCTTCGAAGCCTGGGGTAATGACAATAATGTGCTTACCCTGAGCTAATGGTCTCTCCTCAATGACAGCCATCTGAACTGCAGTCAGTAGTTTATCACTGGACGCAAAACACATTTCTGCATTAGATTATAAGTGTCATTTATATGCAATCGGTACTATGTTAACATCATTGAATGTGACGTATGTGAATCCAATGGCACCCCAAATTATCCAGATGGCCAAATTTGTTTTGTTTTCACGTGCGTGTAAATGTTTTGCTTCAAGCATGTCTGTTTGTAATGATGTCAATATTTGTGTATGTTGTGTTTGAAAAGTCTGGATGTATTAGACCATAAATCGGTTTTATGCATTGTGCATAGTCTGGTATGTATGATCTGCCAAAATTAAAGAATCCTAACAAGGATAGAAAAGTTTTAATGTTATTTTGTGGTTGTAATTGGGCACAGTTCTTGAGGAAGTGTGGTGCAAGACTTCTCGCCTCTTTTGAAAACTTGTATCCCAGAAACAGGACACTAAGAAATGCAATTTTCATTTTCTTAAGATTGAATTTGTAGCCATGTGCAGTACAAAACGATCTAACCAGGTCAGATGTATTTTCAGGTCATCGTCCGTCAGATAGATGTCATCTAGGTAGGGCAATGCCTCTCGATCAGTATCATGCAATATCATGTTACATGAGCAGAGAACAGTCGAGGACCATTCTCATACCCTTGGGGGACTCAGCAAAATTGGCGCTGGGAGCCTAGTACGGAAAAAAGATACCTGGTTTCAGGCGCTAATTTTTGCGGACAATGTTGTTTATTAGAGATCACTACCGCCAAGACAAAAATCTACAGGTGATGCAAAGTATAGGGGCCTTTAAATATTCAAAATATTCTACTGCATAATATAAATGTGAATTAATAAAACATTAACTAATTAATATTTATTTTTATTTCACATGTGGTAAAGGTTGTTTAAAGGTATGGGCTGAATTAACTGAATTCTGTTTAATTTGTTAATAACTTTAGGTTTATTGTTACATTTCAAATTAATAAAATAAATAATTATTCAGTAATGATGTATAATATTTTAACATATATAAATATGTGTGTATATATATATACACACACACACACACACACACACACATACATATATATGAATATATATATATATGTATGAATATATATATATATATTCACTTAAAAAGCCAAAGGTTACATGGATATTATAGGTAGGTTCTGAATTTACTCGCACAAGACCATAGAAATTCAGCAGCTATAGTTATGGCTAGCTGAAGTAACTATAACTTGTGTACTAAGGTAACTATAGCTCGTGCCCTCGCCATGCACAGTTTTCTCATCAAATATTTTACTGCAAATGCGACATTGATATTATCTATGATGTTATCAGAGATGTCATGAGTGTTGTAATATGTGAGGTAATTAGCAGTGCATTGCAAAGCTGAATTTCTATGGTTTCTATGGTTTTATTTAATTAACTTCAGAACTAACTATAACTATAACATCCCTGTAGCCTTGGGTTTTTTAAGTGAATTTGTATGTTTTTTTTAAATTCTGTTTCTGTTTTACAACATCCCTATAACCTTTGTTTTGTTAAGTGATTTTAATTACTTTCCGTTAATCCAACCACTGCAGCAGAGGTTGGCCACAGGGCCTGGCCTGTGGCCAACCCCCTATAACCACCCAACCCTGCGCCAAGCGTGGCCTTTGGCCGTGTGCGCAGTGACTGTCCATAGGATTTGGCCTGCGGCCAACCACCTATTACCATCCAACGCCGTGTCACACATGGCCATCGGTCATGCACACAGGGATTGTCTGTAGAACCTGACCTACAGCCAGGCCCTGTGGCCAACCCCCTATAACCACCAAATCCTGCGCCACGCACGGCTTTTTGCCTTGCACAGTGGAGATTGTCCGCAGGGCCTGGCCTGTTGCCAGGCCCTGCAGCCAACCCATTTTAACCAGCCAACCCTGTGCCACGCACCGCCTTGGACAAGTCCGGTGGGGGTTGGCAGCAGGACCTGGCTGGTGGCCATGCACTGCAACCTTACTCATATAACCAACCAACTCCACACCACTCATGAAGTGCTTCTTTGTTTGGTGGAAATGTGATCATATTCCTCTTCACCAAGAACGCATCTCCAAAACTGATGGGAAACATGCTCAGGGTCCTTTTAGTGAGCTGTCATGATCCTGGGAAAATGGCAGGAAGACGTTGCATACCACTAATGTATATAGGGCTGGCCAAATGGGCAGGGCTTTTAGGCCATTTTACATGCTTGTAATTTTTTCAAGGAAGAACGTGATCTCTGGGCAGAGTAGCAGACGACAAGAAAGAACTGGTCGCAGTCATTACCTAAGATATTGCTCTCGAACAAAGCAAGGATGCAAACATCTCTATCAAGGATTACAAATAACCTTTCAATTTGGTAATGCAGAGAAAAACACTTGCTTCGCATTGGTCATGCACAAAAAGTTAGGATGATTATTACTTTACTGAAGTGGTGCTTCAACTTGGGCTCCTGCTTTGTTTATATATGTAAGTGCTTCCTGTTGAGGGTTAATTTTCTGAAATTAGCTTCAAGCCAGAATGAATCCTGCCCTGCATATTTATCCAAGGAGAGGTCACTGTTTTTTTTAAAACACGCTGGGGACCACAGGGTGAGCCTCAGGGCCCCTTTGGTCCCAGCCGGCTCCCCACCTCCTGCCGGAGCCGGCATTGCTCCCTCTTCCAGGGAGCTGCTGGAAATGCAGCTCCCTGCATGTGGGAGCAATGCTTTCATCTGTTTTCCTGCCCACATGTCTGCAGGCAGGGAGACAGATGAAAACTCTGCTTCCAGCAAGTGAATGCATTTTGCTAGCTCCCGCTTGTTTGAAGCAGTGTGTTTGCTTTTGCTTGGTGGGAGCTGTCACAGATCCTGTTCAGCAAAAGCAAACAGCTATCTCCAGAGGATGAGCACCTTGGGAGATAGCAGGAGCATCCCTGGGGGTGGTGGTCCCCAGGGACTTTAATGGCTCCAGGAGGGGGGGTGCCTGGCCCCACTCCTTTCCTTTGCATGGGCCAGCCCTGGGGAGGTGGTGGTCCCAGGGGCTGTAGATGGCCCAAGTGGGGGCCGCACAGCCCCCCTCCATGTTTCACAATTAGTATTTGGGCCCCAGGAGGTAGTGGTCTGCACGGACCCCATCCTTAATATTTTACTCTGCCCTGGGAAAGTGGTAGCCCCCATGCATTTGAAGCCCAAGGAGGGGGTTCGCACGGCCCCCTCCTTTTTTAAAAATGCCCCAGGGTAGTGGTGGTCCCCAGAGCCCTCCTATATATTTTTTAAATACAGCCCTGGGGAGGTGATGATCATGACCCCAGGACCTGGCTCACTTGGGGGCTACATTAAAAACAAGTGAGGAAGACCGCACTTGTTTTTTTATTTTTTTATTTATGGTGAGATTTTCGGATCTCCGCATATTTCATCATACATTTTTTGAAAAGTTTATTTTCCCTGGCAGGGTCCCATGGGGGCCCTAGAAACAAGGCTAGGTGGTCAGGGTATATGTATAATGCCCTATTTTAAAACAAATGTTTGTGTGGGGGATTCGGCTGAAGCAGAATTTCAAAATGGCTATCAACACTTCCTGGTTGAAGTGTTGGCAGCCAATCCGATCTCGGCATGAGATCAGGAGTATTCGCAAATTCATCACGACTCCAGATATAATTTTTTTTATTTCCTTTAATGTCTTGAAAACTACTGAACAGATTTACACCAAATAACAAAAAGTGTGCTTTCTGGACCAAGAGCTACCTTTCTGCCAAATGGGAAACACAGGGTCAGATGTATCCAAAGATTTTTCATTTGCGAATGGTGCAAATCTGTAAATTTCACCGTTTGCGAATGCAAGATAGCCTTTCACAATGTATGAAAGGCATTGGTGTCCAACTTTAGGGAATCACAGTTTTTTGCGATTTACTAAAATTGTGACTCTAAATAGGGAATCGCAATTTATAGTGATTCCCTAATAGTGATTGCAATTCTGTAGGAATTGCTATTAGGGATTCGCTAATTTGTTAGATACCATTTTGCATTCCCTAAATATCAATTTCTTAAAATTAGCTATTTAGGGAATGCAAAATGGGATTTTGATATATCTGGCCCACAGTGTTTTTGTCTCTTCTTTTTCTCAGCCGTCGTTTGACGGATCACCTTGAAACTTTCCAGGCACAACAAGACCCAACTTGACACTATGCTTGGGGATATTAAAGGAAGTTAACCTGTGAGTGCTCCTGTGGTTCTTGGGAGAGCCCGTTGGTCAGTGGAGGCCCGTCCTTTAGGGCGGAGGGGCCACGTCCCCCCACCTTTTGCCCCTCATGAAGAGTGTCTGTCAGGCTGAACAAAGGCCAGCCTGACAGACACTCTTCATTTTCAGCTTAGACAGCCAGGAGTGAGCCATGCGCGATTTGCGCAGACTCCTGGCTGCCTGAGCTGAACTTTGCTGGGCTGAGGAGGTCACAGCTCCTATGGGCGTGACCTCCTCGGCTCAGCAAAGGTGCCTCGAGGCCCTCCCCTGGGTGACGAGGAAAGCGTAACCAATTGACACTCGCCCAGGGTGCTTCAGGTTTAATCCCTGAAGCGCCCAGGGCGAGTGTCAATCAGTGACAATTCGTCACAGAGTGGGGTGGGGTCAGCAGTCTCACTGACCCCATCCCACTCTGTGACGAGGCTGGGACTGCTGCCAAAGGGGGAAGGCAGCAGTGCCAACCCTCCTGGGACCTGGAGGCTGAAGGTAAGTGTGTGTGTCTGTGTATGATGTTTTAAAATGAATGTTTGGTGCGCACGTGCATGTTTGAGTGTTATGAGTGTTGTTAATGGATGTGCGTGCGTGCCTGCGTGTGAAAGAATGAGTGTGTGTGCGATCTTTTAAAATGAATGTTTGGTGCATGCGTGCATGTTTGAATGTTATGAGTGTTAATGGATGTGCGTGCGTGCGTGTGAAAGAATGAGTGTATGTGATGTTTCAAAATGAATGTTTGGTGCGTGTGTGCATGTTTGAATGGTATGAGTGTTGTTAATGGATGTGCGTGCGTGCATGTCTGTGTGTGAACGAATGAGAGTGTGTGTGTGTGTGTGCTTCCCGCCCTCCCCCCTCCATCCTAAAGCTGCCGGCCGCCACTGCCGCTGGTGTGAATATATGTTGTGCATGCCACTTGAACAAGAGGAGGCCCCGGCATTAAGGAGTTCGGCAGTACAGTGGCATTCGCAGTTCATTTAATCAAAACTGCTGGAACCACCACAGCGTTTGAAGTCCTTTTGCCTGCCACTTATTGGGATGGGACTCCACGGAAAGGTGCAGACCACTGAGAAAAGCGCCTTCTGGTAACTGTGGGCTTCTGCGGTATTGCTGCGGAAACGAAGGGTGAATAGGAAATGGATGATTAATGACACTCGTGCCATGGAAGTCGGAGAACGGAGGAGAGTAATACATGTGCCTAATGTCAACAAGAAGGAACTTATAGGCACAAGAGCTTGGGTGGAACACTTAGATGGCGGCGCTCAAATGGACAAAAAGACATGGGACACTTAAGTGCGTTCTCAATATAAACTGCTTTACTAACAAGGATAATTATTTAAGATGTGATCAGCGAGTGTGTTTTGTTTCCAGATGTTTGAGAAAGGCAGTAGCCGAAACGCGTTATGCTTGGGGATATTAAAGGAAGTTAACCCGTGAGTGCTCCTGTGGTTTATTGGGAGAGCCTGTTGGTGTGAATACTCGTCGCGCATGCCGCTTGGACAGAGGAGGTACCCGTTGTTAAGGAGTTTGACAGTACAGTGACCCGTGTGTGTGTGTGCGTGTGGGATATTTCGATGTAAATGACCATCACATAACACACCTCCTCAATATTACCGTAGCTAGAACCCCAGTCCGTCGGCACACAACAACCTATTCATTACTGATATAGCCATACCTTCCTCATTGAAAATAATACGTGACACATAAAAGTACATCAGTTGTAGTCAAACATCCATAGACAACATCTACCAAATACAATGTAAATCCATGAGTTAAGCATGCTTCAATTTCCGTTCACTAGATAAAGCCCTAATAAACACGTTACCGGAAGAAATCGACATAAATACCATCTCACGTTCAACTCCATGCACAGTCATAAAATTTGGCAAAGCACACTCATCAAAAATCTATAAACTAAGAAATTAATATCGTCACTCAAAAATGGAGATGTTTGATGGACTGGATACCCAAATGATGGAGTATACAGGTGTACAAACTAAACTCATGAGTAGAAAACTTTCCTCATTTAATACCATCATTGAGGTCTAAAAAGTTACCTGTGTCCCTGATGTAGGATGGAAGGGGTTCAACAAAGGGTCATAAAAATAAATCCACATACATATAGGTGTTTTCCAAGACACTGCCCCTTGAAGATATGATAGGTCTTCCTGGGGGACTGGTGTTTTTTTATGTAATTTGGGGGAAAATAAAGAGCTGAAATTATGGGGAACTCACATCACAGGAATTGATACTCCCAGTCCAACACTTTCTGGTCTCTCCAACCAATATGTTTGTCATAATAGCTTTTGTTGGCTTTTAACATCACATTGTTTCTAGAAATCTCATTAGCTGTATCCTTGACTTGTCTGTAGCTCTCCCATCACTATATCCCTAGTGGCAGAATCACTTTATTCTCTTCTTTTTCCGATTGCTTGATGACTATTTGGTAATTCCCTTGTAATTTCCCGATGGAAGTGTCCAGTCTCCAGATCACCCCACATCCAACCCTTCTTGTATCTCAACTTTTTAAATTCCATAACAACCCTTCTTTCAATCACATCAATGGCAACATTCAACATGAGGGGTAAGAACACAGACTTGGGTTTGAAACCGCTGGGACAACTCATGTCAAAATCAATATTCACATTGGCCAAATTGAGAATAGGATCTGTATAACATTCTCATTATCCTCCAACATACTTAGGCCCTCATTACAACCTTGGCAGTCGGACGAGGCGGACCACCAAGGCTGAGCCGCCAGTCGACCGCCCATGTGGCCGGAAACCCGCCGCCCGCATTTTGACATCCCCGCCGGCCCAGTGGGGATGTCGGCCGTAACATTGCAGCCGGCTCCTAATGAAGCCATGGCTACTGCTGTGGTCAAAATATGGCGATTTGTACCGCCAGCCTGTTGGCGGTACGATCGCCACTTCAACCCTGGCGGTCGTTGACCGCCAGGGTTGTAATGAGGCCCTTAGTGTATGCAAAACCTCTATATTACTGATATTCAAATTAGAAGGGTGACCAATCGATTTGGGTTTGTGGTGAAGGGGCTTTGCAGCAAACCATCTTTTAAGCTTCAGTTTTCTAGTAAAATGAAATAAGTTAATACGGCTGTTAATACGGCTCTGTGTATAATCTAAAATTTATGTTGGGCAAAAGGAGAGGCCTAACAGCAGTACTTCTAACTGTGTATCACTTAGAACAAAGTCTGAAAGGTTTACCACAGTTTTTTGATCCATTATTTTGTAGATGTTTGGCCCCTTGTCTACATTACCATCAAGCCTCCTACGCTGCCTGTTCTTCTTGTACCTTTTCTGTTTCCTTCTCTTCCTCCTTGACCTCTGCGGCATGGTGATCCCCTGACTGGTTGTACTTCTTGTGCACAGGGTCCCAGAGGAGTTCTGGGGGGTAGCCTTTGGCGGTAAATGCCTACAGTAGGAGGGACACACTCCTTGCATTAGAGGTAGTGGACAAGACCAACTACAGTGTCATGAAGACCATTTTAGTCAGTAAGTTTGGGTTGAAACCTGAGAAGTACAGACAATGGTTCAGGGTTAGTCACAACTTCTCAACAAAAACTTGGTTGGATTTTTTGGACTATGCTGATAAGGCACTGAACGGCTGGATGAGGGGCAGCAAGTTGGATGATTTTGAAGGGTTGTACAACTTATTTATGAAGAAGAACATTCATGATAATTGTTTTCCCAGAGCTGCGCCAATACGTGGAAGATAGCAAGCTAACTGATTCTAGGAAGCTTGATGAGGAAGTGGGCATCCGGGTCAGTACCAGAGTGTCCCAGACAGTATCTGGGGGGACTCTCACAAGGGTAGTCAGGGTTCTGAACAGACGAAAGAGGGGGGAGATTAAAAAAAGGAGATTTTTAAAGGCCCCCAAAAGGGAAAGGGTCTGGTTCTCATTCCCAATCTGACCACCAGAAGCTAAACTTGCCTGACAATAGACAGCAGTCCAAAACCCCTAAGTGCTATGAGTGCAGTGAGTATGGACACTACAATGGGGATCTCAATTGTCCAAAAATAGCACACCCTCCCATTGGATATAAGAACCAAGGGGTGGCTAGCATTGTGCGGGGGAGCAGTTTGTCCTAGTTAATGGGGGGGGGGTTAGCAGGGTTACCTTAGTGTTCCTAGATGACAGTGAGATGGTTCCTAAGATCCATGTGCCCTCACATACTACTAAGAATAGGCAATGGGTCACCAAAACTGAGCAAGGTATTGAGGCTCTGATGGAGACAGGTACCAGCATGACTATGGTATGAGGTCAGCTGGTGTCCCCACAGCAGGTGATTCACAATGTATTCCACCAAGTTGTGATAGCTGACAACTGAGAGGGTAAATATCCTGTGACACTTGTTCCATTTGAATGGGGGGGGGGGAGTCAGGAGGGTTGATGTGAGCTCGCCATGCCTGTGGACTGTTTGTTTGGTAGTGATCTTGTGTCCACTATCTGGAAGAAAGTGGAGCTCAAGCCTCATGTGGAGATGTTGGGGTTATCTGATTGGATCTGTGCTATTACAAGGTCCATGGCTTCCCGGGAACAGGTCAAAAAGGGCTGGAGCCTAGAACAGTGGCCCAGCCAGCTGCTAAAAAGGGGAAAAGCAGAGGGTGTAGTAAACCAGCCCTTGAATGTACCCCCAGTGAGATGGATGGGGTATCTGCGGTGGACCTCAGGGAGCCCACTGAGGGGGGCATTGTTTCCCTTGGTGACCTACCTACACCTGCTGATTGGCATGTAGAAGGAGGACCCACCAAGGAGGAGTTCTGTAGGGCACAGAGGGAGTGCCCAAACCTCGAAGGCATGAGGAAAGAGGCTGAAGCCCAAACAGCAGGTGATGTCTCTGGAAGCTATCTGTCAGGAATAAGGCCATGCACGGTCAAGGTCTCGCCCGAAACTCCGCTGCGCGACTCTGCGGCGCTTTATGCGCATCACTTGTCATCCCCTCTTGTTCCAAAGGTGGCCTTCAGCGTTGTCTGCCCTGTGGCAAAACTCATATAGCTGCAGGTTCAGGGCATTGGTGGTCATGAAGCACTTATCAGTGCTATTTCATGAAGGGACTACAATTCCCATGTTTTTAGAGGCAGCAGCCATCTTGGGGTGTGACAGGCCTATAAAGCCCAGCCACACCCAAGCACGTTGCTCACTAGACCTCGTGGGGGTTTCTCTGGAGAAGAGCAGAGTTCCTGAATGGCAGAGTGTCATCCAACCAAAGTATCCTTGTTTCCAGGGTGCATTCAAAACGAGTAGGTCGTACTCGTAGCGGTAAGGCCTTGATGAATCAAAGTTTGGAGGAAGTCGTTACTTCCAAAAGGTAAAGCTCCCCTTAGCATAACGGGCAAAGCGTTTTCAGTTTCTAGAGTACAGCGGCCTTGGCGCAACGATCAAAGGCATTTCAGAGCACAGGTGTAAAGCGCTCTTTGCACGGCAATTCAAGCGATTCAGTTCACAGATGTAAAGCGCTCTTGGCACGGCAATTCAAGCGCTTCAGTTCACAGATGTAAAGCGCTCTTGGCACGACAATTCAAGCGCTTCAGTTCACAGATGTAAAGCACTCTTGGCACGACAATTCAAGCGCTTCAGTTCACAGATGTAAAGCGCTCTTGGCACAAAATCAAAGCACTTCAATTCACAGGAGTAAAAGGTTCTTGGCACAACAATCAAAGTGATTTAGGCCCCTTGAGTAAAAGTGCCCCCTTGGTATAATGAGCGTATCGCTTTAAGGCGAGACAAGTAAAAATGCTTCCTGGTATTATAAGTAAAGCGCTTCAAGTTCAATGAGTAAAAATGTTTCGGTCTTTATAGTTGTGAATGTGAAAGTATTTTTGGAGATAAACAAATCATAGTTTTCATTGTTCTTCGAAAAGCTTAAGATGTGAAAAGCATATTTAATTCTTTGAGATTTTCTAAGTCATGATCAAAGGTTTATGTTGTGAATGCAGAGATGTTACAGGATTGATATTCTGAGTGTAATCTTAGTCCAAAGCTCTTGCCAGCTCTTGTTTCTGAGGTCGTGGTTTATTCTTGTTTCATGTTTCAAAGAAGGGGCTTTGCCCTCATTTCAAAAGGGGTCTCCCTCTGAAATCTCGGAGACGCATTTAGTCAAGAGTCTATTGATAAGTTGCATTTCTATGAATGAGTAAATGCATATTTGTTCTAACCTTTTCTTTTCAGATCTCTCTCCCTGCTGTTCCCTACCCTAATTCCCTTCCCTCCGACTGGCCTCACCATAACTCTGTGCTATAATAGCTTTCTGATTTGGTGACGCCGGAAAGTGGGCCTTTTGTTCAGCGACGTGCAGATCCTGAGGAAAGGACACTGTGACACTATCACATTTACTGGGAGGACAACCTCCTTTACAGTGAGCCTAAGGTTCCTGTGCATGGGACAACTCTGGCACTGTTGGACCTCCAATGCTACAGGGTCCTTCTACTAGAGCTGCCTCATGAAATTCCCCTGGCAGGACATTTGGGTCAAGACAAGACCTTTGCAAGGCTTGTCCCCACTTTTATTAGCCTAAGATCAGGACTTCCTCAGATGCGTTCTGTGGGACCTGTCTGACCTGCAAGGACAGTGAGTAGACAGGGCAAAGGCTGAAAGCCCCCCTTACTCTCTTATAGGTCATTAGCACCCCCTTCGAGAAGGTGGACATCAACATTGCTGGGCCTATGGATCCCAAGACCGCCTCAGGCAACAGGTTTATCCTGGTTCTGGTGGTTCATGCCACGGGTACCCAGAGGCCATCCCTCTGAGGACCACCACTGTACGTGCCGTGGCAAAGGCCCTGATGGGGATATTTTCCAAAGTGAATTTCCCCAAGGAAGTGGTGTTTGACAGGGGCACACACTTCATATCTTCATATATGCATTCCAAGTGGAAAAAGCATGAAGTAACTTTCAAGTTCTCCACCCCTTAACACCCCCAAACCAGTGGGCTTGTTAAGAGATTCCACAAGACCCTGAAAGGCATGATCAGAAATCTGCCTGAGGGCCTGAGAAAAAAATGGGATATCCTCTTGCCCTGCCTGTTGATTTTCTACAGGGAGGTACCAGAGAAGGAAGTGAGCTTCAGCCCTTTTGATCTTCTATACAGGCACTGTGTTAGAGGACCTCTCAATTTGGTGAGGGAGGGGTGGGAGCAAGCTCCCAGGAAAGTTCAACAGACTATACTGAGCTACATGCTGGCCTTCTAAAGCAAAATGGCTAAGTTGTGGAAGCAAGCAGCTTCTGACGACTTAGAAGCCAGGGAGACTGATGAATGAGTGGTATGGTCCATATTCTACCGCTGTAGAGTTACAGCCTTGGCAGAAAGTGTGGGTCATGAAACCTGTGCAGCCCAGTGCCCTTCACGACCGATGGTCTGAACCCTATGAGGTAATTGACAAGAAGGGTAAGGCCACCTACATGGCAGACCTTAAAATCACCACCATTGATGTAAAGCAACCCCACAGACTGCTTCACATCAATCGCCTTAAGCCACACTTCAAGACGTTTGAGCTCACCATGCTGTTGGAGAAAGATGGAGCAGAGAAGAGTGAACCTCTTCCTGACCTCTTAGCCTCCAAGGAAAAGGATGGGTATGTGAAAGGAGTAATCCACTACCCCACTCAAACTCTTGAACAGCAGAGGGACTGTTGCCAAGTGTTGGAGTAGTACTTCTTACTCTTCACCCTTACCCCAGGGATTACCTACCTGTGTACTCATGATATGGACATAGGGGACAACCTCCCTGTCAAGAATACATCTTACAGCTTGTTTAATAAGGTGAGGGTCAGCATTAAGAGTGAAGTCTCTTGGATGCTGGAGTTGGGGGTGATAGAACCCTCCAGTAGCCCCTGGTCCAGTCCTCTGGTTGGGTATTACATGCTGGCCCAATGGGTACTACACCTGAGCTGAGGTTGTGTGTGGACTATAGAGGGCTAATCTCTGTGACAAAGATTGATGCTCCCTCCATCCCCTGTGCAGATAAGCTCATTGACAAGTTAAGGGTTGCCTAGTACTTACGTACCTTTGAACTCACATCAGGGTACTGGCAGATCACCTTAACATAAGGAGCCAAGGAGAGGTCAGCTTTATCCTCTTCAGAGGGCCACTTTCAGTTTAGAGTGATGCCCTTTGGATTAAAGGACGCTCCAGCCACCTTCCAGAGGTTGGTGATCCAGGTCCTTGCTGGGTTGGAGACCTTTTCAGCTGCCTACCTATATGATATAGCTGTCTTCAGTAGCAGGTGGAAGGACAACCTCCTTCACCTCGGGGAAGTGCGTCAGGTCCTGCAACAGGCAGGACTGACTATCAAGGCCAGTAAGTGCCAGATAGGGCAAAGGTCTGTGGTGTACTTGGGACATCTGGTGGGCAGGGGGTAAGGTGCGGCCCCTCCAGGCCAAGATTGAAACTATCATAGCCTGGGACCACCCGAAAACCCAGACTGAGGTCATATCATTCTTTGGCTTTACTGGGGTACTATAGGAGGTTTGTCAAGGGATATGGCACCATTGTTCGTCCCCTTGACTGAGCTGACTTCTAAGAAGCAGCCCAGGAATGGTATGTGGACAGAGGCATGCCAAAAAACATTTGACTCCCTGAAGCAAGCCATGTACACAGCCCCTATGCTCAGGGCCCCTGACTTCTCCCAGGAGTTTGTCATTCAGACAGATGCCTCAGAGCATGGAATGGGGCAGTTTTATCGCAGCTCGATGAAGAAGGCCTAGACCAACCTGTAGCCTTCAACTCTATAAGGTTACTTCCCTGGGAAAGGAGGTGGAGTACTATAGAAAGAGAAGCTTTTGCTGTAGTTTGGGCCCTGAAGACTTTGAGGCCATGCCTCTTTGGCACTCCGTTCCTGATTCTGACTTGCCACAGGCCCCTTGGGAGGCTCATGCAAATGAGTGGTGAGAATCTAAAACTGTTGAGGTGGTCCATTTCCCTACAGGGTATAGACTTCAGGGTGGAACACAGACCTGAGATAGACCACGCCAATGCTCATGGTCTATCTAGGTTTTTCTGCCTTAGTGATGAGAACTCCTTAGAGGTTGGGTAGCTCTCCCCATTTTCAGCTGGGGGGACACTTGTTAGACCTAGCATTCTTAGGGTAGTCTTCCCCCAGACTTTTTGCTTTTTACCTCCTGTTTTTGCTGTATCTTTTCATATCTTTTCTTCAAGCAGAGCTAACCTGCATGTGCTTTCCCCCTAAACATGATGGTATTGGTGTATACCTGATTGACATATTTAATTTACCAGTAAGTCCTGTGTAAAGTGGCATACCATATACCCAGGTCCTATATTTCAAACGCTACTAGCGAGCCTGCAGCACTGATTGTGCCACCCACATAAGTAGCCTTTTAAATCTGTCTCAAGCCTGCTGTTGCAGGGCCTTTGTGTGCAGCTTACTGCCACTTTGACTTGGCATTTAAAACTACTTGCCACACCTTAAACTCCCCTTTTATCACATACAGGCCCTAAGTACCCCCAAGGGCAGGATGCTATGTAAATAAATGGTAAGACATGTGCGCTTATGTCTTACATGTCTTAATAGTGACAAATACCCAATTTTATTTTCACTATTGTGAGGCCTACTCCTCATACGTTATCGTTGGGAATTCCTTAATACACCTTTTAAGTTGTGATTCCTAATCAAAGAGGAGTAACTTGGTCATGTTTCATATCTTTGTAATGGTACTGATAAATCCTCTTTACTGATAAAGTTGGATTTAACATTAATATTTTAGAAATGCCACAAAGTGAACAGTTCTCTGCTCTTACTGCTCTATTTGCCTTACAGCCTGTCTCCAATACCTTCTTGATTGGGCTGGGTGACAGGACACTCAGCTGCATCTGAATTAATCTGCATTCTGATGGGACTTCCTGGGCAGGGATTAATGGGAGGGGCTGATAATTACACTTCAATAGATAGTGTCCTGTCCACACACAAAGGGCTAATTACCCCCCCACAAATAGCCTGGAAGGCAGGATTGCGTTGAAAGGGAAGTCACCCCGATTCAAAGGCACTTTGGGGTAAACGTACTGGATCCCTGACCTAAAAGCAGACACTCTGGACCTGGAACTGAGCCTCTGTCAGAAGGAC
Source organism: Pleurodeles waltl (assembly GCF_031143425.1). NCBI lineage: Eukaryota > Metazoa > Chordata > Amphibia > Caudata > Salamandridae > Pleurodeles > Pleurodeles waltl. The sequence goes on from NC_090447.1 coordinate 1,424,032,917, forward strand.
TGCTGAGGTGCCTAACAGACTAAACTGGATTGCTTTTCACCGAAGGACTGCTTTTCTGCATGCTGCACTGCTGCCTGCTGCTCCCTGACTTTGCTTAAGGAAAGACTGTACTTTGCATTAATTGCATCAAGTGATCTCCAAGGGCTTGTTGGCTTGCACCCTGCTCTCGAAATCTGAGGGCCATCAAAGACTTAATTTACATTTTCTTTACACTGTTGCAGAAGCCGTTCTGTGGGAACTAATACATCAGCTGCATAAGAGAACAGTCCTATATAGTGACAACCAGCACTCTGCTCAAACCAAGAATTCTCTGTTGAAAAAATCAGCACTTTCCCGATCTCCAGCTGGGTTCAGGGCTCTGGGTTCTACTTTGTTAAAGGACCCATGGTTCAAGGATGAATGCGGCTGAGTCCTGATTGACAGCTATGCCCCGCCCTGAGGTACTGAGGTGCCTAAAGGACTCAACTGGGTTGCTTTTCACCAAAGGACTGCTTTCCTGCTTGCTGCATTGCTGCCTGCAGCTCCCTGACTTTGCTTGAGGAAGGGCTGTACTTTGTATTAAGTGCATCAAGTGATCTCCAACGGCTTGTTGGCTTGCACCCTGCTGTCGAAGTCTCAGGGCCATCAAATACTTAATTGATGTTATTATTAGACTGTTGCAGAAGCTGTTCTGTCGGAACTAGTACATCAGCTGTACAAGAGAACAGTCCTGTAAGGTCACAACTAGCACTCTGCTCAAACCAAGAATTCTGTGTTGAAAAAATCAGAGCTTGCCCATTCTCCAGCTGGGTTCAGGGCTCCATGTTCTACTTTGTCAAAGGACACACAGTTCAAGGACGAATGTGGCAGAGTCCTGATTGACAGCTATGTGGTGACCTAATCAACTGCCTTGCAGTGCAGAATGTGGTGAGGACAGCATCGAGCACCACCTACGACCCCAAGGGGAGACTGCTGCAGCACCACAAGAAACTGGACCAGTAAATCTTTATGCGACCCCTGCCGTAGGCTTGAAAAAGGAGATTTGCGACCTCAAAAACTCCATTCCTTAAGGTCACCAACGCCAGTAACTTGAAGGTCACCATCTACCTCTATGGAGGAGGTACTGTGCAAGATAGGAACTGTGTGGTCCCTGTAGCCATTCTGCGATCCCTCACAGGCAGCTGGAATATTAGTGGTGCAGCGGTCTTGAGGGAACCATCAAGGATTGGCTGTGTCAGTGAGGGTTGGGCACTGGTTTACAAATATGTTCACAGCTGAAGTATGAATGATCCATTGCTTGGATCTCACTCAATGCAACCTGGGTGATGTGACAGTAAATAACCTACAAAATGCAAGTCTTCTTTCAACACTCAGGACCTTAAGCACTGCATACTTTGAATGCTCATATCGGCAAAAGCATACATTAGATTTGTGTCATTTAGGTCTTGTTTTAATCAGATAAATATTATCTATTGTTCTAAACATGTTTGGAGTCTTTTGTGGTGCTTGTATTGTGTTACTGTGTGCAAATGTTGCACAAATACTTTACACATTGTCTCTTAAGGTAAGCCTGCTTGCTCTGGGTCAAGCTACCAGAGGATGAGCACAGGTTAATTTAAAGTGTGTATCTGACTTACCTTGACTAGAGTGGTGGTTCCTGCTTGTACAGGGTGCTTACTCCAACACCCAGAAACCCCATTTCTAACAAAGATGTTATTTTTTGCTTTAGAACATTGAACTGTAGAGTAAGTGGGAAATTTAGGTTAAATTAATTCAATGCCATAATCTCTGGATCCTTTAGTTATAATGAGGACAGTTACACTCACTTTTTATTATTTTTGAACAGTTTGATAATGGGGTATTAATAATTGTTTTGTCATTTTCACAGGTATTAATGGACTGTGGAGGAACTAGTAGACATGAATTGCAAAAGAAGCTAATATCTCTGCCGATCCTTGTGTGGGTTGAAGTCTGAGGCAAAAAATATGCAAAAGAGCTATGATATCCTTTATGGTTTATACGGTACTCTTTGGGGTTTGGTTTATATAGTATAATTTTGATGAGGCTTGGCTAGGAGGTGCCCACATGGGCCTGATCGATTTAGTGCAATGTTAACCCGTATTACCAGGGAGGACAGTTGGATTAGATACAAACTAATGTCTGATATGTGATGTGGCCATGCATATGTTATCTCAGTTGAGGACACACCCACTTCGGCTGGATGGACTGTGTTATGTTGGGATGAGGTTAGCTGACTATGGTCTGCAGGGTCACATGATTAAGTTCTGACTGATGCTTATTTTTGCATCACTGCAGTATAGCTACATATTAAAACCGTAGTACCAATCTTGCTGCATTGTTCTTTACAGTGAGCAACCTCTAATGTAAGATCTAAAGGCCTGATTTAGATCTCGTCGTAGGGGTTATTCAGTCATAATGGTGACGGATATCCCATCCGCCAAACTATAAATCCCAATTAGGATAAAATTAGATTTATTTTTCTAGAAATGGGATGTCTGTCACCGTTGTGACATAGTAACTCATCCACTGAGATCTAAATAAGGCCGTAACTCTTTTGTTACAGTGCACAGAAGAATTGTATTACTTTTGAATTGCTGCAAATCAATGGCTATGTGATGAGGCCATTTGTCTGTTATTTCTGTTGGGAACACTCCCACTAGGGTTAGATGGACTGTGCTATGCCGGGATGAGGTTAGCCCACTTGGGTCTGCATGATTATGTTCTGACCAGTGCTTTAAATGGGCCGGTACTGTCCGGTACTGAGTACCACCACTTTTTTATTTTGAGAGGGAGAGTACCGGCACATCTCAAGAAAAACGTAATACTTTTAATTGGAGAGTACCGGCACTTCTCGGAAACAAGCAGGTACTCTGGAACAGAGTACCTGCACTTTAATTTTTTCATTTCAAGCACTAGTTCTGACTAATGCTTATTTTTGCATCAGTGCAATATAGATACAATATGAAATTGTAATATATCTCCTGTGGCATTTTACTTTATGAATGTTTCTGTACTCCAACAGTGCTACATTAAATGTAACCTTATTTAAGTATATTTTGAACTACCGACAATATATCATTACAAGATACGGATAGTTGTGCATTTAATTGTTCTCTTGAAGATTTCCAGATTCTGTTTTCACTTTTTGCCGTGGGTTAAGCATTCTGTTTAGTTAAAGCACCATGGGTGTAAACTTTGCCTGGCCCGTAATCAAGGAGACAAACTGTGCGAAATGTGTCAGGCTTGGTTGTTGCATTCTAATTAATAAAAGCATTGCTGGCATCAACAATTGGTACTGCAGCTGTTTTTTTTTATAGCTCCAGGGATCGAGGGATAACTACCAGAGAGCATGTAAGTGGATATTCGGTGGTTTGCAACCCTGCCATGGACCGCCGCCAATAAGAGGCTGGGGAACTTTTGCGGAACTGTAGAGAGAGAGAGGGAGAGAGAGAGAGATTTATCTATATATATAGAGAGAGAGAGAGAGAGAGAGAGATAGATAGATAGATAGATAGATAGATAGATAGATAGATAGATAGATAGAGAGATAGATAGATATACACACACACACACTCACACACACATATACATAAATATATATTTATTACCTACTGGCAATAGCCAGTAGGTAGTTATAGTTAAGACCACCTTTTCCCATAGACAAATAGTTTTTCTGTTTTGCTAATAACTTTGGTGCTGTTTGATGACTCTTCACAAAATTTGCCTAAAAAAGTGTCCTACTAGCCTAGTTCTTTTTCGGGATGATTTGTCAAGTGGCGGCTGAGAAAAGTGGGGTCCCAAAAAACGTTTTCCCCGTTCTGTGTCCATGAGGAGTTTGCATTCTTTAGACACACCTACAGCCAGAACCACTATACGGCATTACATCACATTTGGCAGGAAGATAGATTTTGGTCCACAGATTGTGCTTTTTGTAATTTGGTGTAAATCCTTTCAGTAGATTCTGATTTATTTAAGGCAAAAAAATACAGATATACAGGGACACAGAGGATCCACGGATCTGCTGGAAAGGAAAGGCCCTGATTGGCTGGCAGCAACTTGACAGGAAAGTTGCCATTTTGTTTGTCGCATCAGCTGGAGGGTGGGTGAAGAAAAGTAAAAAAACACATAAGGGGTTAGGATACAGTCCCCATAGGACACATAGAGGGGTCCCTTAGGGGCAAAAAATTGCCCAATTTTTTTGTCCAATCCATGTTTCTGTGTATCCTCTGCGGCTCAGCTCAAACACCCCCCCCCCCCCCAACAGATTCAGAGAAAAATTGGAAGAAAATACCCTCTGCATCCAACCCCATGCTTCAGCCATGCACAGATTGGGGTTGGGTGCTTGCACGAGGGTTGGCCTTTGGTCGTGCACAGCACTGGTCAATAGACTGCATATATATACTGTTTTGTGCAAATGTCATGTAACCCTGTTTGCTATTCTTACATGTTCGAATTGTACAACATCAGGACTAATATCAACTTCGATTGGATATCAATGGTATTGGTACTTTACACCCCCTCTGGGCTAATCTTCCCTCCTCCTGATCACTTTCTTATGTTACTTCTGCAATCCTTTATATATCCCTTTGGCACATCCATTTTTCATTTCTTTTTCTTTCTTTTTTCTGATCTTCCCCCCGTTTACTGTTTTTTAAATTTTTTAATTTGACTCTCTGCCCTATTTCTATGATGTCTCTTTCCACCACTAGGTTTTTCTCCCAGCGAGAAATCTTTTCGCCATACACTCCCTCTGTTGCCCCACTTCATAAATCAAATTTCTTTTTTTGCTTACTGCAGCCCCAAGATGGCCGCCGTCATAGTCCTTTCTTTATTTTTGCGCCCTTCCTTCCTTTCAACCCGGACCTTTGGGTTCCATACAATTTATTATAGCCCCAAGATGGCCACCCCCATAGTCCTTTCTTTATTTTTGTTCTTCCTTCTAAGAACCCAGACTTCCGGGTTCCATTTAATCTATTTAAGACGCTCGTAACCGGGGCGTCCGTTCGTTCGCATATTCCAGCGCCAGCACTATACTTGTGCCGGCTCTGCATTTACTTCAACGGTCGTTCGGACCGTGTTATCACTCACTTCGTGAACCACTTTTCAACTAGACCGGTAAGATGTTCTTTACCCTCCCGCATTTCTTCTTTTTTATTTTCTGTATTCTATCCTTCTTGTCATCACGGTGGCATGTTGCTCTACTCCTTATAAGCGGTTACAATCTAATGCTTAAATATTCCTTTTGGTATTTGCACCCCGATTCCTGTACACACGGAATATCGGTTCTTAAAAATATTTTTTCTTTTCATGTTGGATCATATTAATTCTTGACGATGGGATCTGTTTATTTATTTATATTTTTTTTACCTTTCTGCCGCCCGCTTACTGTTCTTTTGTGTCACTTTTTTCTTTTATCATCTCTCCAGCACTTGTTCCTCTCTTGTTTTTTTCGCGTTCTCATTTTCTTGCATCTAAGTGCGAATACTTTTATTTCTCTTATTTTTCATTTAATTTTGGTTTTGACTTATGAGCGTTTCTTTTCTGCTAGGCATCTATCGTGCCCAAACGCATTGCTTTTGTTCCTTGCTACTGACTGGATTCCACTGTGGTATGCTTTACCATATATGCACTATCTTCCATTTGTCTCTTCACTCCGTCTCTTCAGCACAGGGTGATGTCTTCTATCTACTTGACCTTTCAAACATGGATATGTTTCTCTTTCCTTTTATTAACTTCTTTTCATATGCATATTCCTTTGATGAGTTTACTTTTCTTGCATGTTTTATTCATCTCTTGGGGTCACCTTTTTTATATTCACATATTACTTGAGTTCTCGGATTACACATTCCACTGTATTCAATTTTTTACGTGTGCATATTTGGATGCACTTATGAATTGTGTGCACTTCTGTTCGGCCTCACAGTGCTGTATGTTTCTTGTTGGTACATAGTATCTCTCTGGTCTATTTATTATTATATATTTTTTTTCAAAAAATTGTTTTCATTTCGAATTTTACGGGTGTCTTATCTAAATTGGATTCTTGTGATCTAGTGTACATTGTATATATTGTTCTTATGTTGTATTACAGCCCTGAAGAAGCCCTGCATGCGGGTGAAACGCGTTGGCTGTTCATCTATTGCTCTATGTGCTTCATTTATGGAACTGTGAAAACACAAAGTATTGGACTTGCAATCAAGTATTAAAAAAGAAAGAATCACTCATCTACAACACTGGAGGACATGATTGGCAGATATATTAGCTTCTTTCGCAGTTCATGTCTACTAGTTCATTCACAGTCCTTTAATTCCCGTGAAAATGACAAGAAAAAACAACTCCCCATTATCAAACTGTTAAAAAATATTACAAAATGAGTGTTAGAACTGACAGCCTTAAGGTGGTTACCCCCCACTTTTTGCCTGCCTCCCTACACTTTTCTGACACTTTTTATGCTGGTTTTAGGACTCTGCACACTTTACCGCTGCTAACCAGTGCTAAAGTGCATATGCTGTCTCCCTTAAACATGGTGGCATTGGTTCATTCCCAATTGGCATATCTGATTTACTTGTAAGTCCCTAATAAAGTGCACTACATGTGCCCAGGGCCTGTAAATTGAATGCTACTTGTGGGCCTGCAGCACTGGTTGTGCCACCCACATAAGTAGCCCCATAACCATGTCTCAGGCCAACCATTGCAAGGCCTGTGTGTGCAGTTTCACTGTCATTTCGACTTGGCATTTAAAAGTACTTGCCAAGCCTTAAACTCCCCTTTTTCTACATATGACACCCCTAAGATAGGCCGTAGGTGTCCCATAGGGCAGGGCACTATGTAGGTAAAAGGCAGGACATATATAGGTGTGTTTTATGTGTCCTGGTAGTGGAAAACTCCTACATTTGTTTTCCACCATTGTGAGTCCTGCTCATTTCATAGGCTAGCATTAGGTCTGCCCTCACATACTGGTTGAGTGGTAGATTCTGATCAGAAAGGGGTAAGCAGGTCATGTTTAGAATAGTCAGAATGGTAATAGAAAATCCTGCTTATTGGTGAGGTTGGCTTTTATAGTACTATTTTAGAAAAGCCTCTTTTAGAAATTGAGCATTTCTCTGCACTTAGAATCCATCTGTGCCTTACAGCCAGTCTCCAAACCATGTCTGGGCTGGGCTGGTTGACAGATCCCTTGTGCATTTCACCCAGACAACCACAAACACAGGATACTCAGTCACACCTGCACTCATCTGCATACTAAATGGGTCTTCCTGGGCTGGAAGGGTGGAGGGCCTGACACTTACATTTCAAAGGCTAGTGGCCTGCCCTCACACAATGGACTGCCAAACCCCCTACTGGGACCTTGGCAGACAGACCTGTACTGAAAGGGGACCTTGTGCACTTCAAAGCCACTCTTCGAAGACTTCCCCACTTCAAAGACATTTTTGGGTATATAAACTGGGTCCTTGACCCCACCAAATCAGACACTTCTGGACCTGAACCTGCAACCTGTCAAGAGGAACTGCCTGGCTGCCCAAAGGACTCATCTGGACTGCTTTGCTGAGAAGGACTGCTGCCCTGTTGTTGCCCTACTGCCTTGCTGCCCTCTGACTTTGGTGAGAAGTGCTCTTCAAGGGCTTGGATTGAGCTTCCCTCCTGTTTTTTGAAGTCTCAGCGCCAAAAAGACTTCATCTCTTGAAGAAACTACTTGTACAGCAAAAACCAATGCACAGCCTGTCGGAAACGATGCACAGCCTGCCTTGTGATGAGAAAATCGCCGCACAGCCGAACCAGAACAACGCAGTCCGACTTCCCGAGTGAAGATTCAACACAGCGCCTGCCTTGCGGCTGGAAATTCGACACACCGCCCTACTGGATCGACGCACAGGCGAATCAGAATGACGCAGCCTGACTTTCTGAGTGAGGAATTGATGCAGCTCCTGCTGTGCAACAGAAAGTTAGACGCATCACCATATCTGATCGATGCAACGCCTGTGACTTCATCTCGCTCACCCAGGATTCCCACGCATCGTCCCTGGGTGCCAAAAGATGCCTGCATTGCAGTGTGGAACCAAGACTGCGCGCCGAAAATCCACGCAAAGCCCCTTGTAGCATGGAAAGAAACAATGCATCGTCTGTACCGCGCCGGAAATTCTGACCCCCCCCCCCCTATTTTTTCATGTATCTCCTCCTCTGTGGTCTCCGTGCACGTTATTTTTTACACAAACCAGGTACTTTGTGTAATCAAGAAACAATTGTTGATTTCTTAGATTTAAGACTCTTTTTAATCTTGCAAAAGTGATATCTCTACTTGTGCTTATTGAATTCTTATCGTTTTGACCTTAATTTAACCAGATAAATATCATATATTTTTCTAAACCTGCGTGGTGTATTTCTGTGGTGTTTTTACTATGTTACTGTATGATTTATTGCACAAATACTTTACACATTGCCTTCTAGGTTAAGCCTGACTGCTCAGTGCCAAGCTACCAGAGGGTGGGCACAGGATTATTTGGATTGTGTGTTACTTACCCTGACTAGGATTGTGGTCCATTCTTGAACAAGGGTATGCACCTCTACCAACTAGAGACCCCATTTCTAACATTGAGTGTAACTGTCCTCATTATAACAAAGGAATCCAGGGATGATGGCATTTAATTAATGTAACCTAAATTTCCCAGTTACTCTACAGTTCAGTGTTCTAAGCAAACAATAACACCATTGTTAGGAATGGGGTTTCTGGGTGTTAGAGAATGCACCCTGTACAAGCAGGAACCACCACTCTAGTCAAGGTAAGTCAAATACACACTTTAAATTAACCTGTGCTCACCTCTGGTAGATTAGCACAGAGTAAGTAGGCTTATCTTAAGAGGCAATGTATAAAGTATTTGTGCAACACATACACACAGTAACACAATACAAACACCACTAAAGACTCTAAACAGGTTTAGAAAAATAGAGAATATTTATCGGATTAAAACAAGATCAAAATGACAAAAATCCAATGTATCCTTTTGCCGATATTAGCATTCAAAGTATGCTGTGCTTAAGGTTCTGAGTGTTGAAAGAAGACTCGCGTTTTGTCAGTTATATACTGTTATGACAACCGGGTTGCATTGAGTGATAACCAAGCAATGGCTCATTAGCACTGTAGCTGTGAACGTATTTGTAAATCACTGACACAGCCAATCCTTGATGGTTCCCTGGAGACTGCTGCACCACTAATATTCCAGCTGCCTGCGAGGGATCTCAGGATGCCTACATGGACCACCCAGGTCCTATCTTACAGAGAGGTAGAGGGTCGCCTTTGAGCTACCGGCATTGGCGACCTCAGGGAATGGAGTTTTTGAGGGGCCATTCTCCTTTTTCAAGGCCAGGGCAGGGGCTTTGTCAAGTTGTACTGGTCCGGTTTCATGTGGTGCTGCAGCAGTCTCTCCTTGGGGTCATAGGCGGTGCTCGATGCTGTCCTCACCACGCTCTTGGCGGACATAGCTGTCAATCGGGACTCTGCCGCATTCGTTCTTGAAGAACCATGGGTCCTTTGACAAAGTAGAACACAGAGCCCTGAACCTAGCTGGAGATCGGGCAAGGGCTGATTTTTTCAACACAGAATTCTTGGTTTAAGCAGAGCACTGGTTGTCACCTCAGAGGACTGTTCTCTTCTGCAGCTGATGTACTAGTTCCCACAGAACAGCTTCCTTCTGCAACAATGTAATAAAAACATCAATGAAGTCTTTGATGGCCCTGAGATTTTGGGAGCAAGGTGCAAGCCAACAAGCCCTTGGAGATCATTTGATGCAATGAATGCAAAGTACAGACCTTCCAAAGCCAGGGAGCAGCATGCAGCAGTGCACCAAGCAGAAAAGCAGTCCTTTGGTTAAAATCAATCCAGTTGAGTCACCTCAGCAGTCTGTCTGACAGTCTCATTTCCAGGTCCAGAGTGTCTGCTTTTAGGAGGTCAAGGATCCAGTTCGTATACCCAAAGGTGCTTTTGAAGCAGCCCACTGAAGTCCACAAGTATCCCTTTCAAAGCAGTCCTGTCTGCCAGGCTATTTGTGGGGGGAGGGAGTAGGTCAGTCCTTTGTGTGTGGACAGGACATTACCTATTGAAGTGTAATTATGAGCCCCTCCATTCCTCCCTGCCCAGGAAGACACATCAGAATGCAGATGCATTCAGATGCAGTTGAGTGTCTTGTGTTATGGCTGTCTAAGGGGAATATACAAATGCAGCTGTTACCTAGCCCAATCCAGAAAGGTACGAGAGACAGGCTGTAGGGCACACAATGCAGTAAGAGCAGAGAAATATCCACTTTCTAACAGTGGCATTTCTAAAATATTACTGTTAAATCCAAGTTTACCAGTAAAGAGGATTTATCAATACCATTCCAAAGATATGAAACACGACCAAGCTACTCCTCTCTGATTAGGAATTACGACTTAAAAGGTGCAATAAGGAATTCCCAATGATAACATATGAGAGGAGTAGGTCTCACAGTAGTGAAAAACTAATTTGGGTACTTGTCACTATTAGGACAGGTAGGACATAAGAGCACGTCTTACCATTTATTTACGTACTACCTGCTCTCAGGGCTATTTAGGGCCTACCTTGGGGGTGGCATATATGTAATAAAAGGAGAGTTTAAGGTGTGGGAAATAGTTTTAAATGCCAAGTCAAAGTGGCAGTAAACTGCACACACAAGCCCTGCAACGGCAGGCCTGAGACAGATTTGAAAGGATACTTATGTGGATGGCACAATCAGTGCTGCAGGCCCGCTAGTAGCATTCGTTAGGCCCTGGGTATATGGCATACCACTTTACAAGGGACTTACTGTTAAATCAAATTTGTCAATCAGGTATGCACCAACATTATCATTTTTAGAGGAGAAGCACATGCATGTTAGCATTGTTTATTAGTGGTAATGTGCTCAGAGGCCTAAGGCAAACAAAAAGATACAGCAAAAACAAGAGGTAAAAAGCAAAAGGTATGGAGGAAGACCACACTAGGAATGCTAGGTCTAACATGTGTCCCCCCAGCTGAAAGTGGGGATAGCTACCCAACCTCTAGGGAGTTCTCATCACTAAGGCAGAAAAATCTAGATGGACCATCAGCATTGGCGTTGTCTACCCCAGGTCTGTGTTCCACCCTGAAGTCCATACCCTAAAGGGAAATAGACCAACTCAACAGATTTGAGGCAAAAGGCATTGAGGCACGGAGAGCGATGTCATCAAGGCCGGGTCTGAAAAGGCATTAGACTGAGCGAAGGACCAGTCCAAGTTAAGTGGGGAGTTTGGGCATATATATACATTTCACAATCTTGCACTTATCATTTTGTAATTTCAACAATGACTGGAGTTCAGATCTTGTAAAATTATATTTCTTTTTATTTGTACAATATTGTTTTAAACAAAAATAAAATCATCTTTAATAGCAGATTCGAACATCTTACTCGATTTGTTCTCAATCGGTGTCATTGTTGTGCATTGTACTATAAATGTTCATTCATCACTTTTTTTTAGTATTAAATGATTCCATTGTAGCCAAAAAGGACTTCCAGTGGAATTTGTGAAAGAATTTGTGATGTACATTAGGGCTTCCAGGTGATAATACATTTTACATGCAAAACGCAGGACATACCTTAGATGTAATCTGTGCCTCCGTCAAGTGCATCAGCTACAGCTATGCCTCACCACTCACACGGACTGACCACTACATTATCCTTATCATTATATCCACGTCACAAGCCAAAGCTCCAATCAACATCAACCCAGTTGGAACCAGAGCAGAATAATGGAAACATTCTTGCTCTTCACTTTCAAAACAAACTAACCCCAAATCACCAACAACCTAGCTGAGGACATCACCAACTTCAACCAATGCGCCAAAGCTCCTGCACCCATCAAAATTCAAAAGATTACAAAAACAACATTCAACATGCAAGTGGACAACCAACCATGACTCTGATGCCCGCTCAACGTAGAAGACCACCCTCAGGCACTATCACCACCTCTTGAGACCAAGAGAAGAGCTCTCACAGATAGGATCAAAACCAGTTCCAACAGGACTGAAGAGATGTTTGCCATCATCAAGGAATTCACCACCCCGGATGCCTCAACCAACTCCATCACCTTCTCCAGAGAACTCTGCAATGACCTTTCAAATTACTTCAACAAAAACAATTTAAAAAGCAACCATTCCCCAAGGACATCATCAGCACCAAATTGCAGCCCTATCACTCAGACAGACACCTAACCAAATGGAGAACACTCACTGAGGAAGATACCACCTCAGTCATGAAGACTGACCACTCCCCTCAAACCAGATCCAGCTTCACTGAATGTATGATTCACATACCAAAGTGAATGAGAACCAACTGCCTGAAACTCCACACAGATAAGATAGAACTGCTGATCTTCGGGAACAAGAACACCCCCCTTGACACTCCACCTGGTGGCCATCAGAGTTCAGTCCAATTCCATCACCCACCAACCATGCAGGTAATCTGGGGATCATGTAAGATGGCAAACTCCACATGGCTGCACAGGTGAATTCCGTCAGCTCCTCCTGCTTCCACATGCTATGCATCCTCAAAAATTGTTTCTAATGGGTTTCCAAGAGCACCAAGTGGATTGTCACTCAAGTCCTTATCACCAGCAGACTTGACTACAGCAAAGCACTCTATGCTGGAATCCCCATCCACCTCCACCATCTGCACAAAGCTGCTGCCACAATCGTCCTGGACCTCCCTTGGCACAACTACATCACACCTCACCTCAGAGATCTTCACTGGCTGCCTATTCAAATTCCTCACACATGCATACAAAGCACTGCACCACATTGTACCAGAATACCTCAACTGACGCCTCCACTTCCACCAGCCACCAAACACCTACACCTTCCCTCCACAAAGGTAGAGCAGGAAGCCTAGCTTTCTAATACCTTGCACCCAAAATATGGAACAACCTCCCTCTACACTTAAAGTCATCCTCCTTCCTACTTGAATTCTGCAAGAAGCTTAAGACCTGGCTCTTCAACTAAGACCCTGCAGATTACCTTCACACCTGGGCCAGTGCCTGGATACACCTCGAGTGATAAGTCATGCTTAACAAATCCTGATAACATAAGACAACATAAACACAGGGCTACAGTCATAACGGAAACATCTTGGTGCATTGATCAAACATGAGTGCTATTAAAAAAAAGTGGTTATATGGGACTTGATCATGTTGCAACTTAGGAAATTATGATTCTGGTTGAGAAAACTGTTAATGAAGCAGCCCATAATAGTGTGATAGAGGAATTAGTTGGAATATTTTTTAATTTAAGAATACCTTACAATACTGGTATTTTATACAAACAAAAAATTCACAAATACACAGAGAATCCCTCATTGAGGCCAATCAATGTGGGTGTAAATTCTGTTTTGTACTTTTTGTGAGATACACTGATTTTTCTCTACAACAAATGTTGGCAGAAGTCTATCTATCTAGATTTGCTATAAAAACTACAGACAATTAAACTAATGAAAGGAGATTACATTTTTACCTGTGATGTCCCATGGGGAACAGGGCCAAGACTGATTTGCATATGGCTGGTTCAAAACTGGAATGGCACGGTGTGCAAAAAAACGATTAATTAAACCTAGATCTGTGACTGGGGAGTAAATGTCTGATTTTTTCCGCATTCTGTCCATCATCTGCTGTTTTTGCATTTGTCGCTCTAAGTGGGAAGATTATGCCCAGACGTGGGTCCTGTGCTTGCCATGCCACCAGATTCAGGTTAGCCTGGCTGATGACGGGTGATACCCCAAAACCGGTCCCAGGATGCTTGTTTCTGGTCCAGAGAGACCTGGCCTGACAGTTCGGGCTGGATTGTTTCCTGAGGAACAGGATCAACACTGATTTGCATATGACTGGGTCTAAAGTAGAATGGCATAGCAAGCAAAAAAACTGAAGGATTAAACCCAGATCTGCAACTGGAGGTGAATGTTTGATTTGTTCTGCATTCTGTCCTTCATCTGTTGTTTTTGCATTTGTCGCCGTAAGAAGGAAGGGTATGCCCAGACGTGGGTCCTGTGCTTGCCATGCCACCAGATTCAAGGTATCCTGGCTGATGAGGGGTGATACCCCGAAACCGGTCCCAGGATGCTTTTTTCTGGTCCAGGGAGGACCTTGCCTTGCATTTCGAGCTGGACTGTTCCCATGGGGAACAGGGTCAAAACTGATTTGCATATGGCTGGGTCCAAACTGGAATGGCATGTCGAGCAAAACAACGAATGGATGAAACCCAGATCTGTGACTGGGGGTGAATGTTTGATTTGTTCTGCATTTCATTCATCATCTGTTGTTTTTAAAATCTGTACAGAAACATCCTGTATATATGAGAGAATTGATGCAGTAGATAACATTCTGTTTAAAACGAATATGCTTTCAGCTCAACAAAGTAATTTTTGTCTTGAACTTAGAACATAACGTTCGATATGGAAGATACTTTAGGTTTGACAATAGATACTAGCTACATATATTAAGAACGGCATGGGAAACATTGTAACACCCTGGTATGAAAATGTATTTATGCGTAATGTGGAAAAGAAATTAATATTAACCTTCCAATTGTGTTGCTAAAAAATGAAAATATGGTGAAGTGCAATTGACAATGTATTTGCAATATGACAAGGACAACAAACGGACTAGAAGAGTTTGAATTATTTTTGGTTAGAAATGCATTCTGCAACTAAACTGATAATGATGAATGGTAATTCTGGAGTTAATTTTCTAGATGGCATAGTTGAGATATACAAAGGCCAAATAACAATTAATATGTACACGAAAGTAAGTGATCGAAATAACTTGCTATATGCATCATGTTTTCACTCATGATGAACAGATTACCTTTTAGTCAAATATGTGGATATGCTTATGTTGGACAAACATCAGGGAAATTGAAAATGAGAATAAACGAACACAAATGAAGAATAAGAACACAACATATACAATTAAATGTTGCAAAATATGGCATCAAGTATCTCAAATAAAGTTTCAAATCTGTTAAATTGTACTATAACCACAAAGAGGAGGAGAGTTACAAAAACAGTTGTAAACAAGAGAATGTTGGTGGATAAAGAGACATTGCACTGAAATAGAGATGAATGATAACATTGAATTACATTGCTTCCTTGGAAAGCCAAAGTCACTTTAAAAGTGCTTGAAACTGCTAAGTTATACATTCAAGTTGAGTGATATGACAGAAAATGTAAGTAAAGATTAATACACCCAAATGTAGATCTAGCTTTGGAAGAACAATGACCACCCTATTAGATGGACATGAGTATTTCAGCACGGCGTCAAACATGCGTAACACCATTACCTAAACAATAAATCACGTTTGATATAGATTTCAAAATAGCTTAGGGAGGATTGCATTGAAATAGTTGTGGATATGTGAATCCCTTGGAATAAGGCATGATGAATTCTGAGTATTAATTGACAAAGATTCCAGCCTTTAAGTTTGTATATTTACCTTATAGGAATAGTTATTGAATATTTACTTTTGTCGAAGGTTGATAGAAGCCCCCAAAATGTATGGAGTGATATTGTATTTATAACTAAAATTATTCTTGCGAAAGATTAAAGACCCAATATCCTTAAATGTTTGAGATTGGATTGACAAACCCCTACCATTCCTTTGAATACAGATTAGGAGGTAATTTTGGTAAAAGAAAAGATTGGGCACACAAAGGAGATCTTATGTGGGAGGTGGTGATGTTTTTTTTAATGAAACAGATGTGGGTGGTGAGTGGCACTGGCTCAGAGGCGTTATTGTAGCAGCATCTCATAGAAATTGCCTTTATCATTTGCACTCCTCAGTTAAAATACTTAAATGCCAGAACAGAAAAGAACAAGTAGTGTAGAGACTATGGCCCTCATTACAACGTGGCGGTCGGTGTTAAAGCGGCAGTAATACCGCCAACAGGCTGGCGGTAACAAAAATAGGATCACGACCACAGCGGAAACCGCCAACACAGACAGCCACTTTAACACTCCGACCGCCACAGCGGTAGCAACAAACCCCGCTGTGATCACCGCCAACAGACAGGCGGAAGACAATGTACCGCCCACCCCATCACAGCCCGCCTATCCGCCAGCTTTTCCAGGGCAGTACCAACGCCATCAAAAGCACGGCAGAAACAGAACACAGAATGGAAACCACTCACCTCTCGACACTCAACGAAGAACCATGACGCCATGGAGCCCGAGTTACAGGTCCTGCCCATGCTGGTCTACCTCCTAATCTACCAGGAATACGAAAGGCGGCGGCGACGACCACGGTGAGTACTGCACCCAGTACACAGGGGAGGGGGGAGGAAAAAGAGAGTGACACACACTGGCAGCACGCAACACCCCCACCCTCACCCACAACACCATACACACAAACACATGCATCAACACATTACATCTACACCCTGTAACCCCCTGGAAGAACGCAAGGACAAAAGGAATTGAGTTAAATCAGTGATATATTAGAAATAGGCAGATATACGTAATGAATAGAAAAACATTATTTACAAAAATATACAATATGTACATAAGGCCGTACATTGTCCCTTCCAAATGTCCGTGGGCCACTGGGTCAATAATCATGGGCCAAGCCCACACTTGACTCCAGCCTCAATACGGAGAGACACACAGGCACCTCAGGGGGACGGGGAAGAGGGGGCACCTCAGCCGGAAGATGGAATAACGCCACTGCTCCTCGAGGGGGCTCCATGCCCACAGCGATGTCCTGGGGAGTGCAAGTCCACAGTCTCTCAAGTGGGTGGGTTGCCCACTGTTTGGTCCAGGGGAGTGCAAGGCCACAGTCTCTCAAGTGGGTGGGTTGCCCACTGCTTGGTCCTGGGGAGTGCAAAGCCACAGTCTCTCAAATGGGTGGTTTGCCCACTGTTTGCTCCTGGGGAGTGCAAAGCCACAGTCTCTCAAGTGGGTGGTTTGCCCACTGCTTGGTCCTGGGGAGTGCAAAACCACAGTCTCTCAAGTAGGTGGTTTGCCCACTGCTTGGTCCTGGGGAGTGCAAAGCCACAGTCTCTCAAGTGGATGTTTTCTTCCACTGGTTCTGGAGGGGGCTTTGTGCCCAGTGTGCTCCATCCTGCCAAGGATGGGGTGAGTGGATGCCTTTCTCCACTGGTTCTGGAGGGGCCTTTGTGCCCAGTCTGCTTCTTCCTGCCAAGGATAGGGTGAGTGGATGCCTTTCTCTACTGTTTCTGGAGGGGGCTTTGTACCCAGTGTGCTTTATCCTGCCAAGGATAGGGTGAGTGGATGCCTTTCTCCACTGGTTCTGGAGGGGGCTTTGTGCCCAGTATGCTTCATCCTGCCAAGAATAGGGTGAGTGGATGCCTTTCTCCACTGGTTCTGGAGGGGGCCTTGTGCCCAGTGAAGCAACATTTGGGGTCTGGCAGTTCACATTCCCTCACCTGGGTGTCTGAGGCACGTAATTTGCAGGGAACAGGTTGCATGATAGTCCATGGAGGCAGGGCTAGACTCCATCCTGCGGCGGCAAAGGCTGCAAACTGGTGGTAGTGCCGGTGCTGATGGGGGTGCTGTCAGTGGGGGTGGGAGGCCCTAGCTCTCCTCCTGCAGCCTCGAACAGCTGCCCACTGGGGCTGCTGCTGCTGGTAGTGGTCCTACTGTCATCGGTGCAGGTGGTGGTGGTTGCGGCGGGCCTGCAGCGGTGCTAGCGGTGGTGCAGGTGGCGGTGCTGGCCGTGGTGCAGGTGCCGGTGCTGCCAGTGGTGGAGGGAGGCTCCAGCCCTTCTCCTGCAGCCTCGGATAGCTGCCCCCTGGGGCTGCTGCTGCTGGTACTGGTCCTACTGTCAGCTGTGCAGATGGTGGTGGTTGCGATGGGGCCTGCAGCAGTGCTAGCGGCAGTGCAGGTGGCAGTGCTGGCCGTGGTGCAGGTGCCGGTGCTGCAGTGGTGGAGGGAGGCTCCAGCCCTTCTCCTGCAGCCTTGGATGGCCGCCCACTGTGGCTGCTGCTGACAGTAGTGGTGCTAGCGGCTGTGCAGGTGGCGGTGCTTGCGGCGGTGTTTGCGGTGGTGCCTGCGGTGGGGCTGCTGGCGGTGCTGGCTGTGTTGCAGATGGCGGTGCTGGCGGTTGTGCTGGTAGCCACCAAGCCTTCACCTGCAGGATCAGACAGCTGAAGTGCCCTGCCTAGTATTTTCTGCCCCTTCCTCACCTTGGCAGATGGTGGTGCGACCTTGGGTCTGGCTGCTGGAGTTTTTGAGGAGGCCTTGCTGGGTGGTTCGTGCTCCTTGGCCTTGCTGCATGCTGGCCCCTTCTTCACCTTGGCAGGTGGTGGAATGTTTTTGTCCTTTGCAGGGGTTGCTGGCACACTGGCTGGCCTGACGGGTGCCCCCTTTGAGCCTCTGTGAGTTGCAGGTACCACAGCAGACGTCGACTTGATGGCTGTGGTGCTGGCCTCGGTTCTGGACACCCTGGCCCGAGGGGAAGGCCGGGGCTGGGGGAGGGGTAGGGAAGAGGTCAATGTTTGCCAGGAAAAGCTTCTTAGACACAAGAGGCTTTGGAAGTGGAGGAAGAGGAAGTTGTTGTAGGAGGTGTCTGTCTGCTGACTTTGGGTGCATGTGCATGAGCTAGATGCTGTTGTGAGGTGGATGGCTGTTGGGTGGATGGGTGGGGGCTTGCGTTTGTGTACTTTGGGAGGAGGGTTCACAGACACACTGGGAGAGGACACAGGGGACATGTGAATGGATGTGGGGTGGTGACTGCTCGTGAGGGATGTGTTGTGATGGGCGTGCTGGTGATGAGTGGAGATGCTACTGGGAGGGAGGTGGATGATGAGGAAGAGGGGGACACAGTGGAGGCAGTGGATGTTGGTGTGTCTGCGTGGGGATGGTGCTTGTGTGAGTGCCTGTGAGATGAAGTGTGGTGCTTGTGTTTGCCTGAGCTACTTCTGTGTGTTGATTTGGGTGAATGCTGGTCTGAAGGTGTGTTTGGGATAGGCTGGGGTTGATGGGATTGGTACTGGGTAGAGAAAGTTGGAGGGGGGAGGCTAGAGACAGGTGCAAGGGCTGCCATCAGTGTTGAGGCCAGAGCCTGAAATGCTCTCTGTTGGGCCACCACGCCAGAGTGAATGCCCTTCAGGTATGCATTTGTTTGTTGCAATTGCCTCTCGACACCCTGGATGGCATTCAGTATGGTTGACTGCCCAACAGTGAGGGATCTCAGGAGGTCAATAGCCTCCTCACTGAGGGCAGCAGGGCTGGCTGGAGCAGGGCCTGAGGTGCCTGGGGTGAAGGAGATGCCCACCCTCCTAGGTGAGCAGGCACGGGAAACATGCTGAGGGGCTGCTGGGAGGGCGGTGCTGGTTGGGGGGTGGTGGCTGTACCTGTTGTTGGGATGGGCACAGAGGTGTCCGCCACCACCAGGGAGCTTCCATCGGAGGAGGAGTCGCTGACTGTGGTCTCCCCTCCTGTCCCTGTCGTGGTGCTCCCCTTGCCCTCCGTCCCACTGGTGCCCTCACCCTCAGTGGAGTCGGCCTCCAGGACCATGTGGGATGCAGCTCTTTCCGTCGCCGGTGCCTCTGCGCCTCTGCCAGATGATGCTAATGCACACAAGTACAGGGTGACCAAACAAAAAGGGGGGGAGAGACAGAGGATATACTTGGTCAATGCCAGCAACAACACTACTGTTGGCGTACACAATACACAAGGAGCAGCCCTATGCACTAGGCCATGCACTACCAGTTACTAAGATAGACACCAACCCATGGGGTACAATGCCTACCATCATTAGCTGCACACCTAAAACCCACAGGACCCTGCCCAGTAGTAGATGCCCACTAACACTTTTGGGGTAGGAGTGCTTCAGAGCCTGCCCAACAAGGGACCTACCCTGCCATCTTCGCCCTGGCCTAGGGGCACCCATAGCCCACATCCCATGCCCAGGTAACTCTTAACATGCGCAGAGTCAGGATTCAGAATCTGTACTCACCCCCTTGTGGCTGCTGTGATGCCTTCAAGCACCCATTCAACTCCGGATAGGCCACCGCCGGGATGCGGAACATCAGGGGGGTCATGGTGCGACGGGCACCCCTTTCTCGTTGGGAGGCCAGCTCCAGCTGGGCCTCTGCTGTCTTCTTTGCCCAGTGGCGCAGATCCTCCCACCTTTTGCGGCAGTGGGTGCTCTGCCTGTCAAAGACCCCCCGGGTCCGCACCTCCTTGGCGATGGCACACCAAATACCCTTTTTCTGGTGGGTGCTGACCTGCATGGAAAAGACAGCAGAAAAGTGAATTAGTCAACCGTCCGGACCGTCATACTCATGGCCTACCAGATCCCACCCATCCCCTGAAGCACATACACTGACCACCTTACATGCAGCACTCTGGCCAGGACGCTTCTGCCCCCCCCTACATGTGGCTTACATACTCAGCACCACATACATTCATGGCTCACGCATCATGCTCACAGTGTACTCACCTGTTTATCTGGAGGACCGTAGAGTAACGTGTACTGGGGTAGGACCCCATCCAACAGTTTCTCCAACTCCTCTGCAGTGAAGGCAGGGGCCCCCTTCCCAGACACATGAGCCATTGTCGCTTCCAGACACACGTCACAGCAGCACTTGCAGTATAGGTCCTCTCCTGTTGAAGGTCAGGTAGCAAGTGAGTGAACAGATAGAAAATGGCGGTCACGTCCGCGGCGGTGCGTACTGTCACCGCCGGCGTACATCGCCATTGGCTCCTGGAACCCATAGGGCCCAATGATAACCAATGCAAAGTTGCGCGGCGGTCTTTGACCGCCTACCGCGACGGCGCACAACGCCAGCGGAATTACCTGATTTCCACTTGTCCCTCCTCACTGGTCAGACAGCCACCATTTCAGGGGGGCACAGGGCATGGCACCTAAATGCATCACAGCAGACATTGGCACAGCAACAGATTGTCGGGCTCACATACTGGTTCTGTAAAGCAAAATAATCATCATTAGTGCAATAGTGTGTGAATATGACCCTCTACTCACCTTTTTCTTCCATAGGCTTCAACCGCTGAGGCTGAATATGAGATGGTGGCATCCTCCGGTGTACAGACCCCTGGTGGACCTTGCGACAATGGAGGACAGACACATTATCATATCCTACAGACTTGATTGTTCCACAATCCAAGAACTGTGTGCCCAATTGGAGCCAGACCTGATGCCAGCTATCCACCAGCCCACAGGTATCCCCCCCCTCTCATACAGGTCCTGTCAGTGCTCCATTTCCTGGCAAGTGGTTCCTTTCAAACAACAGTGGCCATGGCATCAGGGATGTCTCAGCCAATGTTTTCCAACGTGTTGACCAGAGTGTTGTCAGCCCTGCTGAAACACATGTGCAGCTACATCGTATTTGCCCAGGTAGAGGGTTTGGCCACAGTGAAAGCTGACTTTTATGCCCTGGGACATATCACCAACATCATTGGTGCCATTGATGGTACACATGTGGCATTTGTCCCCACCTGGAGAAATGAACAAGTTTTCAGGAGTATAAAAAGCTATCACTCTATGAATGTGCAGATGGTGTGTTTTGCGGACCAGTACATCTCCCATGTGAATGCCAAATATCCTGGCTCTGTGCATGACACCTTTATCTTGAGAAATAGCAGCATCCCAAATGTGATGGGCCAACTCCAGAGGCACCGGGTGTGGCTAATATTCGAGCCCAGGGTCCCCACACAGTATAAGTAGGTGTCTGGGTATGGGGTTGTTCCTAAGGGTTAGTGTGTGTCTAAAAATTGTCCCTCGATATTTGCAGGTGACTCTGGTTACCCCAACCTCTCATGGCTACTGACCCTAGTGAGGAATGCCAGGACAAGGGCAGAGGAACGTTACAATGAGGCACATGGGTGTACAAGGAGGATTATTGAAAGGACTTTCGGCCTCCTGAAGGCCAGGTTCCGGTGCCTCCATCTGACAGGTGGATCCCTGTACTACTCACCCAAGAAGGTGTGCCAGATCATCGCTGCATGTTGCACAAGCTGGCCTTGAGATGCCAGTTGCCTTTTCTGCAGGAGGATGTGCCTGGAGATGGTCTTGTGGCAGCGGTGGCTCCTGTGGACAGTGAGAAAGAGGAGGCAGAGGAAGAAGATGATGACAACAGAAGCAATATAATTCAGCAGTACTTCCAGTGACACACAGGTAAGGCACTGCAACTTCACTTTACTTTTCAGTTTTCTGTTGGACATTGTACATGGCAGCCTGTTTCCCTATGTCTTTGGCCACTGACTGTACCCTTAGGCATCTCTATTTTCAGATCTCTGTGCCCCACTCTGGCTCCTGCTATGTGTACTGCTGCCCACCAAAGGTCATTCCAAAGTATATTTAACTGACATTTGACTTGCAATGCTTTGATAATGTTGAACTAATACATATTTGAATCATTTGACAGACTCCAGATTAGTATTTGTTCCAAGGGTGTTTATTTACGTGCTCAGAAGTAGAGGGGGGTGTGCAATGGGCTGGGCTGATGGTGGAGGAACGTGCAGGGTAGAGTCCAGTCTCTTGGTATCACAGGTGCCTTGTCCAATGGGGCATAGGAAGGGGAGTAATAGCAGTTCAAGGTGGACAGGGTGACAGAGTGGGACAGAAAGGTGACAATCAGGAGAGTCTTATTTCCTGGTGGGGGTCTTGACAATGTTCTCTGGCCTCTGCCTGGATCGCAGGGACCGTTTGCGGGGTGGTTCTCCTTCTGCAGGGGGTGGGGTGCTGGTGGCCTGTTGGTCCTGTGGCGGGGCCTCCTGTCCACTAGCACTGGCGTAGGTGGAAGGTTGTTCGTTGGTTTGGCTAGTGTCAGGGGCCCGTTGGTGTGCCACTGCCTCCCTCATGTTGTTGGCCATGTCAGCCAGCACCACTGCAATGGTGACCAGGATGGTGTAGATGTGTTTGAGGTCCTCCCTGATCCCCAGGTACTGTCCCTCCTGCAGCCGCTGGGTCTCCTGCAACTTGGCCAGTATCTGGCCCATGGTCTCCTGGGAATGGTGGTATGCTCCTAGGAGGTTTGTGTGTGCCTCCTGGAGAGTGGGTTCCCTCGGCCTGTCCTCCCCCTGTCGCACAGCAGTCCTCCCAGCTTCCCTGTTGTCCTGTGCCTCTGTCGACTGAACCGTGTGCCCACTGACCCCAGGTCCCTGATCGTCCTGGGTTTGTGGGGTTGCCTGGGGTCCCTGTAGTGGTGGACACAGTGCTGATTGACGTGTCCTGGGGACAGTGGCATGGGCCCGCTGGGTGGGTGCTGTGCTGGTGTTTCCTGAGGGGGGAGGCTCCTGGTGGGTAGGGACTGTGGCAGAGGAACCGACTGTCCAGGAGACCCTGGATGGGTCAGGTTGGTCATCGTGATCTAGGCGTGCAGAGCTGCTGTCGTCACTGTGGGCCTCTTCGGGGGGGACTGGATGTAGCTGGCACCTCCTCTCTGGTGACATTGAGTATGGGTCCTGAGGGGATGCAAATGGAGTGTTAGTGTATCTGTGTGTGCCATCTGGTGCATGGGTGTGTTTCTCTGTATGACTGTGATTTGCCTGTCAGCTTGACCTTGTGTGAGTGGTGATTTTGTGGGTTGGTGAGTCTCTCTACTGGGCATGCTGTGGTGATGGGTGTCCATGCAGGTCTGTGATGGGGGTCCATGCATTGGTGTTACATGCAGGGCTTGGTATTGGGATGGGTGGGTTGTGATGGTGGGGTATGTGTGAGGTGGTGGAGTGATGGGGTGAGGGTAGGGGTAGGCGTTTGTGATGGCAGGGAGGTAGGGTGTTGGGGATAAAGTAGTAAATATTTGATTTACCATAGTCCAGTCCTCCTGCTACTCCTGAGAGGCTCTCAGGATGCATTATTGCCAAGACTTGCTCCTCCCATGTTGTTAGTTGTGGGGGAGGAGGTGGGGGTCCACCGCCAGTCCTCTGTACTGCTACCTGGTGTCTTGCTGCCACGGAACGCACCTTCCCCCCTAGGTCATTCCACCTCTTCCTGATGTCATCCCTTGTTCTTGGATGCTGTCCCACGGCGTTGACCCTGTCCACGATTCTCTGCCATAGCTCCATCTTCCTTGCAATGGACGTCTGCTGCACCTGTGATCCGAATAGCTGTGGCCCTACCCGGATGATTTCCTCCACCATGACCCTTAGCTCCTCCTTTGAAAATCTGGGGTGTCTTTGGGGTGCCATGGATGTGGTGTGAGTGATATGTGTAAGGATGTGTGGGGTGATGTGTTGGGGTGTGTGCTGCGATGCGCATGGATGGTGTATGGGTGATGGTGTTCTGTGGCTCAGATTGAGTGGGTGCTCCTGGCTTGTGTCTCTCTCTGTTGGCAATCTTTTTTTTATTGAAAGTGTTGTGGGTAATGTGGGTGTGTGTTTTATAGTGGTGTGAGTGTGTGGGTGTGGTGTGTGTATGTGTGTCAGGTGTGTGCAGTTTGAATTGTTCAATGTGGTGGTGTTTTGTAAATGTGTGTGTATTTTGAGCACGGCGGTGTGTACTGCCAATGGTTTACCGCGGTTGAAAGACCGCTGCGGTGATTCGTGGGTCGTGATACTCTGGGCGTATTCCTGTTGGCGTAATAGTGTGGGTTTTGCTATTGCCAGTTTATCACTGACCTTTGGTCTGGCGGACTTGAGTGGGTGTCTGTATAGTGGCGGATTTCTCAGTGTGGGTCATAATACCTGTAACGGAATACCACCGCGGTCACAGTATGTTGGCGGCCGTCAGCACTGCGGTAGGCGGCATTTACCGCCAGGGTTGTAATGAGGGCCTATATGCTAAAAAAAGGGGGGGATAAGGAGGGTTAAAGAGGAGGGTCTATCCTCCTTGAAGCTTCAGTAAATGTATTTAGAGACCCAACCCAGAGGGGAAAAACTTCCACAGAAAAAAAGTTTTTTTCTTAGAAAAACCTTCACCCACCAGGGTTACCCCTTGGTGGCATGCTTCATCATTGGGTTTCTTCCCGTTCTGCTGCAGAACGAGGCATGCTGCGGCCGACGGAATACGTGGGAGCACTATTGATATCAGCGATGCGGATGCTAGAAAAGGATAGGAGTGCTGGGGTCTTGGTAAATTAAAAATACCCCCCTCTGGATGATATTACTAGTTTGATATGTCTCACAGGGGTGGTATGATTAAAAAGGGGTGTCAGGCGGGTGGGTATATTATGTATCTGTCTTCCTTAGTGGTCTACATGTTTCGGAGTTTACCCCTAAACTCCTCTTGTGGACCAAAGTGATCTCCCTAGTATCACTCCTTGTGCGCCTTACACTAGTAGAAGTAGTTTTACTATTTACTGTGGGAGTGGCACATTACAGTGTTGTGAAGCAACATCACCACTCTGTGATTCGTTTAATATATACCAATTAAATTAAATTAAGTTAATACAACCCATCAGTGTCAATGCTCTGCTGGGCAAATTTTCATTGTTTATGCTAACTGCATCATAGGTCCTCCGGGAGGGGTGTGTGCTTGTAGTCACACGTTCCTCAAAGCGACACTCCCACCTTAAAACCTACTCCTCACCTTGCCGTGGCCCAAAATAAGACATGTATATTAAAATAAACATAAAGTTTGACAAAAGTGTAAGTAAACCTTTGTGAATCAGGCACAAAATGGGTTCCAAAAAAGGTACAGGATCTTGTTTTGTCAGCGATGAAAGAAGTTAACTGTAGGGACCCAGGAAATATTTGCACAGGGGTCATTTGTAATAAGCAATGGAAATAAATAAATAAGCAGTCTAATTAACTTGCAACAATCCCCACCCGCTAGTCATTTATTTACCCTATCAGAGTCCAAATTAATCCCTAGTATGAGTCTGACCAAAAATTACCTACAAATCATTCCCCAAAAAAGCTATCTATTGATATAGAAAACTTTGGCATTTTCCAGAAACAATGAGGCTTTATAAAATGAAACCGCCTGTGCAATGTTACAGTCACTTGTGTGGGAGTGGCACATTACAGTGTTGTGATGACACATCACCACTCTGTGATAGGAAATGACAGCCGCTGTCACAGCAGAGGATTGAGGCCCACAAAAGAGATCAGTTCATGTGGATTTATCTTTAATGACAATTATTGGGCACCCAAAAGAGACTTGATAATGAAAAGTTATGACAGAGTTAAAAGTCAAGATGATATTTTCAGACTGATTTGTGAACAGCAGAAAGCATAGCCTGATGAATATTGGTGAGCGAGAGAGCTGTCTTCCACGGCATACAGCAGCGCTGAAAAAAATATATAACAGTCATTTGAAGTAACATAAGGGAAAACTATTTAGCAATTCACCAAAATGAGAGTGGGTCTGGATGTGAAAGTGAGACCACGCACCCTTTAACATCAGATGACATCACCTTTTGCCCCACATATAACTGGTGCATAGCCTCCTGTTTGCTACAGAGAGGTTAGAGGAAGGGAATGGAGTGTGAACTACTTTCTGTTCCTGCCACTTTGTGGTCCTGCCTCTGACCTTTGG
Source organism: Pleurodeles waltl (assembly GCF_031143425.1). Classification (NCBI taxonomy): domain Eukaryota; kingdom Metazoa; phylum Chordata; class Amphibia; order Caudata; family Salamandridae; genus Pleurodeles; species Pleurodeles waltl. The sequence goes on from NC_090447.1 coordinate 1,424,059,384, forward strand.
GCCAGTCCACTTCAGCCACTGCTTGAAGAAAGTGTCTTTCACATTTAACATCAGGTGTGTTAGTAAGCATGACTAAAGAGTGCTGATGTTTTACCAGGTGTAATTTTGCACCTTGATGCGATTTTGCCTCTAAATATGATATAACAATGTTCCTTATTTTGCATTGAGTGATTTTGCTCGTAGAAGTGACTTATACCTCATTGTGAATTATGTATTTCCTGCAGTTATGCGGATGTTGCACTAGGGGTGAATTTGCACCACAATGTGCTTTTAACAAAATGTGATATCATACTAATACACACCTTTTACCCTTATTATGATATCTCACTACCACATTGTATATCAGTTTTGTGTGATGTGGCACCTAAAGGTTATACCACATTACTGCTGACTTCACACCAAAGGTGATTTTGCACCTAAGTGTATTTGAGCGCTTAAGTGAAATAACCCTTTCACAATGAAATCTGCCAATGGGATACAACCTTAGGGCTAGGATTTCCTAGGATTCTGCCTGAGCCCAACTCTGCGTTTCGAGGTATTGGCACCATATTAGTTTAGAAATTATTATTGAGTCTCAGATCTCAGCAATGTCTAAATACGTTTTTACACTGAAGGGCGTTTTGTAGGACCTTTCCCATTTTTCACCGTTAGAGTTAAACGTATAATATAGTGTTCTTTTTTAACAGAGCTATACTTATAGTTTATTTAATCACACCTTGACTTTGGAAACTCATGCCCATATTTACTGTTTTTCATACAGTGCTGCATTGCATAGCATTGTGTGAAAAATGTTGTGCTGCGTTATGCTGTTTTCTTGCCTTAAGGATGCAACGTATTTACTACGCGGTGCATCACAATGCAAGTGTGACGTACTCATGATGCAGTGCGACCCAAACTGGTAGTGATGCAACACAACTGCTACTTATGTGATGCACAGTTGATTTGTGTGCCACAATTCACATTCACATGATGCAGCTCTGCTTTGCCTCATGCAAGAGCTCATTGTGTTGCTCTACCTCTGAAAAAGTCACACGTATTCCAGTTTATGTTTTCTATTTTTCTAATTTTGCAGATATGGAAGGAGCTACCAGCCAGGAGTGTCCCAACAGGAATGAAAGTGCACCCTTGGAGGGAGGAGGACAAGTAAAGTAAACTTTACAGAGGAGGAAAGTCAGATTTTCAATGCAGAGGTGACCAAACATGAAAAAAATATTTGTCACCTGCAAAGTACCCTTACTAAACAAGGATGCTTAATGGCACGCAATAGTCTGAAGCAACAGTCTGAATGCTGCTCCGATGCCAGGAGGAGGAGATGATTTTGAGGAGAAGTTGAATCCAGTGAAGGAGTAGGTGGCATCACTCATCTACACAGAGTTGGTTGCTGATTTTGAGGTTAGAAATAGTGCTGAGTTGGATGCTTACAAACTGCTCAGGGTAACTAAAATGCTGAAAACGATCATATAAATGCAGTTTTTGCTCTCTCCACGGTTGTAAGAGCAGTTATACTATGATTTAGGTTTGGGGTTGTGTTACTTTTGTGATGCAGCCCTGATGCAAAATCTTTAATTGCATTTACTAACCCATACAAATACACTTTGCATGGCATTGTGTGATTTTGTAAATACAATTTAACACAACACATTGCATAGGGCTGCCCTGTGCTAATATGCATTGCATAGGAGTTACAAGGGTGGAGCATGGTCATTTCCATGCATCTGGCCATCCATTTTGATGTAAATGCACATTTCCAAATACTTGTAAATCTGCCTTTGTCCTAAAATGGTGGCCCTATCTGACAGAGATGTAACAAGGATAAATATTGTTCTTTCTCTTTGTTACTTTACCTTTCAATATGTGCTGCATCCTGCAGCACACATAGAAAGATGAATATGCCTCTAAGGATTGCTTTTGTGCAGGAAGGTGCAAGGGTCCCTGCACGTAAAGCAGCTATCCTTGCACCATGTTGCAAGGATGCCTGCATTGACACTAGGCAGCCTCAAGGATGCCAGTGAAGGGAGAAAACAGAAGAGTGTTATATCTTAGCATATGTGGGTTTTTCATCTCTCTTCCATTCATGCAATACCGTGAAGCAACTTGCCTTGCTGCACTGCGTTGCATGAATTTGAAGTAAACTTGCCTCCTGATGAAGCACCTAACTCTACAGTGTATAACCTACTGTATGATAAGTGCACATCACAACAAAGGTCACTTTCTAGCATGAACAGAAATGCTACATAGGTACCAATATAAGGAGCGTTATTTTGTTCTCTTTGTGCTGGTGCACTATGTTCAACATTTTGGAATCATACACCCTAGAAATATTTTGCAAGGGTGGCTGTGTTAGGTACATGATACTTTTTTGTGCTTTGAGGGATACCTAATAATGTAAAAACAATCCTTAGAAATGTTTTTCTATTTCTGTATGTGAAGCGGAATGCTCATGCATAAAACCCGTAAGAACAATGAGAACTAAAGATGTGATAAATATATAAGCCTTACTGGGGCGTGTGTATTATTTGATTGCTGTAAAATGTTTACTTGTTTACATTAATTTTGAAAAGGGCCTCAAGCCATGGGTGTATGCATGGGAATGGCCATGCACCACCTATGTAACGTCTTACAGCTCAAAATCTAACACAATGCAGTGCTGCAGAGTTGTGGTATATATATTTACAAATCCACACAAGGATGCTCAAATTGCACTTTGCATTGCTTGCTATGCACTGAAGAAGATTTGCGTTGTCCTTACATCACATTCTGTGATGCAAAGATAATACAAACCTTTGAGAAATGCGGCCCTATTTATACTACTTTTATGGGACTGACAAAGTGCATCCCATGAAATTCTTTTAAATGTTGGCATAAAGACTTAACTATAATAATTTATTCATACTATTGTGAGTGTTCACATATGCAATGTTCATTATCTTGTCACTTTATGTTTCAGAGGAAGAATATATGTATCCAGAGCAGGAGTGTTAGTCCTGGCAGACTTGGGGTAGTCATCCCCCAACGTTTTGCCTGCCTCCCTCCACTTTTCTGACACTGTTTTTGCTGGTTTAAGGTCTCTGTGCACTTTACCACTGCTAACCAGTGCTAAAGTGCGTACGTGCTCTCCCTCAAACATGGTAACATTGGTTCATTCCCAATTGGCATATTTGATTTACTTGTAAGTCCCTAGTAAAATGCACTACATGTGCCCAGGGCCTGAAAATTGAATGCTACGAATGGGCCGGCAGCACTGGTGGTGCAACACACATAAATAGCCCCGTAACCATGTCTCAGGCCTGCCAAGGCAAGGCCTGGGGGTGCAGTTTCACTGCCACTTCGACTTGGCATTTAAAAGTATTTGCCAAGCCTTAAACTCGGCTTTTTCTACATATACGTCACCCCTAAGGTAGGCCCTAGGTAACATATAGGGCAGAGTTCTATGTAGGTAAAAGGCAGGACACGTACATGTGTGTTTTACATGTCTTAGTAGTGGAAACCTCCTAAATTAGTTTTCCACTACTGTGAGGCCTCTTTTCATATGATAGCATTAGGGCTACTCTCATATACTGTTTGAGTGGTAGACTCGGATCTCAAAGGGGTAACCAGGTCATGTTTTGTATGGCCAGAATGGTAATAGAAAGTCCTGTTTATTGGTGAGGTTGGATTTTAAATTACTAATTTAGAAATGCCGCATTTAGAAAGTGAGCATTTGTCTGCACTTAAAATCCATCTATGCCTTACAGCATGTCTCCAATCAACGTCTGGGCTAGGCTGGTTGACAGCTCCCTTGTGCATTCCTCCCAGACAACCCCAAACACGGGACACTCAGTCACACCTGCCCTCATCTGCATACTGAATGGGTCTTCCTGGGCTGGAAGGGTGGAGGGCCTGACACTTACATTTCAAAGGCTAGTGGCCTGCCCTCACACAATGGACTGCCAAACCTCCTACTGGGACCCTGGCAGACAGACCTGTACTGAAAGGGACCTTGTGCACTTCAAAACCACTCTGTGAAGTCTCCCACACTTCAAAGGCATTTTTGGGTATGTAAACTGGATACCTGACCCCACCAAATCTGACACTTCTGGACCTGAAAGTGCAACCTGTCAAGAGGAACTGCCTGGCTGCCAAAAGGACTCTTCTAGACTGCTTTGCTGAGAAGGACTGCTGCCCTGCTGTTGCTCTGCTGCCTTGCTGCCCTCTGACTTTGCTGAGAAGTGCTCTCCAAGGGCTTGGATTGAGTCTCAGGGCCAAAAAGATTTCAACTCTTCAGGAAACTCATTGTGCACCGAAAATCAACGCATAGCCTGCCGGAAACGACACACAGCTGTGGTGTGACAGAGAAATCACTGCACAGCCGAACCTGAATGATGCAGCCCCTCTTCCCGAGTGAAGAATCGATGCAGGGTCTGCCTTGAGGCCGGAAATTTGATGCACATCCCTACTGGATCGATGCACAGCCGAACCGGAATGACGCAGCTCAACTTCCAGAGTGAAGAAATGACGTAGCGCCTGATGTGTGACAGAAAATTCAACAAATCGCCATACCGGATCAATGCAATGCCTGTGACCTCATCCCGCACACCCAGGATTTCCACGCATCGTCCCTGGGCGTCAAAAAGATCCCTGCATCACAGTGAGGAACCAAGACAACACGCCAGAAATCGACGCAAAGCCCCTTGCAGCGTGGAAAGAAACGACTCATTGTCTGTGCCGCATCGGAAAATCTGACGCACACCCTATTTTTCCACGCATCTCCTTCTCTGCTTTCTCTGTGCGTGTTATTTTTGGCGCAAATCAGGTACTTTGAGACAACTGTTGATATCTAATATTGAAGGCTCTTTTTAATCTTGCAAAAGTGATATCTCAACTTGTGCTTATTGAATCTTTATTGTTTTGGCCTTAATTTAATCAGATAGATATCATATATTTTTCTAAAACTGTGTGGTATATTGTTGTGGTGTTTTCCCTGTGTTACTGTATGATTTATTCCACAAATACATTACACATTGCCCTCTAAATTAAGCATCACTGCTCAGTGCCAAGCTACCAGAGGTTGGGTACAGGATAATTTGGATTGTGCGTGACTTACCTTGACTAGGATTGTGGTCCCTACTTGGACAAGGGTGTACTGTATACCTTTGCCAACTAGAGACCCCATTTCTAACAAGGAGCCTGGCAGTGATGTTTCTAATGACCTTGACTCTGACTTTCCCTCAATAGATGATGAAACATTCAATCAAATCCTGAAGAATATCAATACTTCCAATCCTGGCAGAGGAACAAAACGTAATGGTGTTTTCAAATGGTCTGACCCAGACTGAACCACACCTAGCCCCAGCTCACTGTGCTCTAGAACTGCAAGAAGATTCACAAGTAGATTTTGAGCTCAAAGCCACTGGGGGTGCATCAGTGGATTTCAGAAGCAGCCATGTTGGGGATGGACACTTTGGAGGGCATTCTAGAAGGAGTTCAGAGGTCTCTAAGCCCCAGGAAGGACTTGACAGAGGCTATTCAAGACACTCATTCTTGGCTTCCTAGATCTGTCTCCATAGCGGACATTGTTGGTGTCACAATGGAGAAAGCACAGCATTAAAAGCCTTGTACATCATGCACAAGTGATGTTGTCACCCAGCTAGGGGTCATCAGTTCCTACATCCAGTCTCTACATCAGGGAATGGAATATTCTATCATACAGTGGACTCCAAGATGAACTCCACCATTGCCACATGAGTTCCCTCAACACTAATGTTGTAGCGCCCCCACCATGCACAGCTTTTTAGTCAAAAAGTTTACTGCAAATATACATTGAGATTATCAATGATGGTTCCAAAGATGTTCTGAGTGCCATAATTTGTGGGATAATCAGCAGTGCATGGCGAGGGCATGAGTTATAGTTACCTTAGGGAACGAGTTATAGTTACTTGAGATAACTCTAATTATAACAGGTGAATTTCTATGGTTTTGTACGTTTAAAATGTGAGCCTAACTATAACTTCTCTGTAACCTTTAGTTTTTTTAAAGTGAGTAGCTATGGTTTTTTTAAATTCTATTTCCTAACTATAACGTCCATGTAAACTTAGTTTTTTTCAGTGATGTAATGTATAGCAATTTCCATTACTATACGTTAATCCAACCAGCTCCGCGCATGGCACTGCAGCCAGGCCCTTAGGCCAACCCCCTATAAGCACCCAACCTTGCACCGTATACGGGCTTTGCCTGTGCGCAGCAGAGGTTACCCGCAAGGGCTGGTCTGCAGTCAGACCCTGCGGCCAACCCCCCTAAACACCCAACCACACACTGCGCATGGCCTTTTGGCTGTGTGCAGTGGAATTAGCCACAGCCTCTCTCTTTGGATGTGAGAATAGGTGTGAGAGGGTGTATCTGGGGATGAGAGTGGCTCTGGGAGTCTCTGTCTGGGTGTGACAGTGCGTGCATCAGTGTCTTAGTGGGTGCGACAGTGTCTGTGCAAGTCTGTGAGTGGGTGCATGAGGGTGTCAGTGGGTCTGTGAGTGGGTGTGTGAGAGTCTCAGTGGGTCTGTGAGTAGGTGTGTGAGTGTCTGAGTGGGTCTGTGAGTGGGTGTGTGAGGGTCTGACTGGGACTGTGAGTGGGTGCACAAGGGTCTGAGTGGGTCTGTGAGCGGGTGCCCAGGAGTCTGAGTGGGTGTGTGAGTGGGACAAAGAGATTGAAAAAGAGAGAGATAGAGAGTTTTTTAGGCTTTGATGGATGATATACATAGAAAGAGCTATTTCTGGACACATTGAAAAGAAAAATGTATTTGTCAATTAAAAAGAGTGAGATCACCTTTCAGTATCAGGCTTAAAAACTAGCAGTTGAAAAATTAAAGTGGAGAAATTATTACGGATACACCTGGATTTGAACCTTCAACTCTCAGTGTGAAGGTATGTGACCTTCACCATTAGGCCATTTCCTTTTTCTCTCCTTTTTCCCCCTTTACAGGCTATCTATGACAATGTGGGGTAGCCTCAAGGCATCCTCTATGTTCCCAGACGGCTGAGTCGGCATTGCTCCAGCAAGCGAGAAGCTGCTTTTAATAGCAGCTCCCTGGTTGCTGGAGCAATGTTTTCATCTGTCTTCCCTGCATGCATATGTGCGTGCAGGGAAAACAGATGACAACTCCCCTTTCTGACAGCGGGACCTGCTTGACAGCTTGACAGGTCCCGCTGTCAGAAAGTAGACTTATGTTTGCTTTTTCTTGGTGGGAGCCGTCAGCTCCCACCAAGCAAAAGCAAACAGCTATGTCCTGGGGTGGGCACCCCGGGACCTAGCAGGAGCTAGTTAAGTGGCTCCTTAATGGGGGGGCCATGTGGCCCTCCTCCAAGAAGAAGAGCTCCGGGGAAATGGTGGTCCCCGAAACGGATCCCCTTTACATTTTTTGATATTTGACCAGGAGACGTGATGGTACCCGGGGTTGCGGTGGGCAGGTGCCCCACGCATTTCATTTAACTTCAGCCTGGGGAGTTGGCAGTCCCTGGGACTGCAGGGGGGCAATCACCCCCCCAATTCATTTACATCCGTGCCTGTGGGAGGTGGTGGTGCCCGGGGCTGTGGGGGGTTGGGCTGCTCCCGATAAATATAATGAAAAATGAAAGCTCCGGGGAGGTGGCGGCCCCTGTGTCTGCAGGGGGACCAGGTGACCCTCCGGCATTACAATAAACAATGCCCCTGAAATTTGGCCCACCCGGGGCTTCAAAATTACGAAGCGGAGTAGGCCATGCTTTGGTTTTTTAAAATGTTTGCCAGATCCCCGCGAATCACTGCAAAAAAAAGATGAAAAAATTTGGTTTAGCCTGGAGGGAGGGGAGTGGCCCTTTGGGGCCCAGCAGCAGAGCTAAGGGGCCAGGGTGTTCATACCCTGGCCCCTTTTCTTTATTTTTAACCTTTTTTCAGATACTCGGCTTCAGCTGAGTCCCAACATGGTTGCCAACACTTCCTTGTTGAAGTGTTGGCAGTCAATCAGAACTTAGCACGAGATCGGGAGAGGTCGCAAATCCTTTGCGTCCCTATATATACAAAATTGGATTTCCTTAAATATCTAAAAAACTACTGAACAGATTTACACCAAACAACAAAAAAGGCTCTTTCTGGACCAAGAGCTACCTTTCTGCCAAATTTGGTGTACGTCCGTCCAGTAGTTTTGGCACTATCACTGTTCAAAATCCCTATGGAAAAATGAATGTGAAAAACACATTTTTGGACCGCCCTTTTTCTCAGCCCCCGCTTGATGGATCACCTCAAAACGTTCCAGGCAGCAGCTGAAGTGAGTGTTGTATGTTCTTGGAAAATTTTGTGAAGAATCATCAAATGGCATCAAAGTTATTAGCAAAACAAAATACGCTCTTTCTATAGATACTACGTCCTAACTATAACTACCAAGAAAACATTTGGGGGCACTTTTAATATTTATGCACGGAATTAGATGCAGCTTGCAGCACTGTGTGATGTGCATGGGAGTGAGCAGAAATTCTACATATTTACAAAGATGTGGAGCATTTCTACTCTATACATGTTCATCATTCTATGTGTGCTTCAAAATTCAGCACTTAGGGAAACAGAAAGTAATGAGGAAAAATAAATACAATTCTCCTTGTTATATCTCACTTGGGAAGGCATTCCATTTTGGCACATTCCGAGGTCTACAAGTCTTTGTAAATCTGAGAATGTGCCCAAATTCATTGATGGATCCATGTGAATGCCCACTTTCCATCCATGAAACTCCTTCTCACTGCAAGGTCGCAGGAGGCAGTGCCATGCGGTGCTTTGCATGACTTTGTTCTTACTAAAAAAAAACACAAACCACACAAAGGGGGTCATTCTGACCTCAGCGGTAAAAGGCTCTTACCGCCGGTCAGAAGACCACCATTCTACCGCCGCGGCCGCGGTAAACCGCCATGGTCATTCTGACCCACAACTGCCAAGCCGACAAAAACCCGACATCCACGGAAGGCCGCCTCATCAGCGGGCAGCGATAACCTGGAGATGACCAAACCTCCACCGCCACGCCAACACAAACACGCCCATGCCATTACGACCCACGAATCCACGCGGCGGTCATTCAACCGCAGTATTCCATTGGCGGTACACACCGCCGCGGTCAAAATACACACCCAGCTCCAAAACACAGCCACATTGGACAATTTGAAATACACACACCTGATACACATACAAAGACCACTCCCACACATCCAAGCAACTATAAAACACACACCCACATCACCCACAAACCCCCACTAGTAGGAAATCGGAGAGAAGGCGATAGAGAGAGAGAGAGAGAGAGAGCACAGCAATCGAAAACCCCAACACACACAGGAACCCAACATCATCAACCACACCACATCTACGCACACATCACCACACACCACCACTCACATCACCACAAACACCACCCCACACCTCATCCACACCACCCCATGGCACCCCAAAGACACCCCAGGTTTTCGGACCAAGAACTCAGGGTCATGGTGGAGGAAATAATAAGGGTAGAGCCCCAGCTCTTCGGCACACAGGTGCAACACACCACAATAGCCAGGAAGGCGGAGCTATGGCAAAGGATCGTCGACAGGGTCAACGCTGTGGGACAGCATCCCAGAAACTGGGAAGACATCCGAAAGCGCTGGAACGACCTACGGGGGAAGGTACGGTCGATGGTCTCAAGACACAACATCGCTGTGCAGAAGACTGGCGGAGGACCACCACCCACTCCTCCCGAATTCACAGCATGGGAGCAAGAGGTCTTGAACATCCTGCATCCTGCGGGCCTCGCTGGAGTAGGCGGAGGAATGGACTCTGGTAAGTCTAGTCTCAACTACTCCCCCCCCCCAACCACCAGCATGCCAACCCACACCCCCACCCTCACCCCCAACCCCCCAGCACACATCCTCCCTGCCAATGTCTCACCAGCACAACCCACCCAACCCAAAACCAAACCCTGAATGCCAACACAAACCATGGACACCCATCACCTATGCATGACCACTGCACATACCCATCCCCCCCACAAACCACCCTCACAACTCCTGCCACAAGGGAATACCAGCACTGGGGGACAAGGGCACCCACAAATCGCACGCCATGGAACACACAGAAGCAATAACCATACTCTTTCACCCCTGCAGGGCCCGAACGCCAACACACCGGCCAGGAGGGTCCAGATATGTCCATCCCACCCCCAGAACAGGCCCCCAGTGAGGACAGCAGCTCTGTCAACCTAGAACCTGATGACCAGCCCGGACCATCGGGGACCTCTGGACAGTCGGTTCCCCACACACAGACACAGGCCACAGCAGACCTAACCCCCTCTGGGAATATCAGCACAGCTCCCACCCAGCGGGCCCATGCCTCTGTCTCCAGGACAGGTCAATCAGCGGTGTGTCCGCCACTACAGGGCACCCAGGCTGACCCAACACCCCAACAACAACAGGGACCTGGGGGCAGTGGTAGTGGGCACACCATCCAGGGGACAGAGGCCTGGGGAAACAGGGCAACTGGGAGGGCTGCAGTGCGACAGGGGGGGGAGGACAGGCCCAGGGAACCGACTCTCCAAGAGGCCCTCACCACCATCATGGGAGCATACCACCGCTCCCGGGAGACGATGGCGACGGTACTGGCCAGGTTGCAGGAGATCCAGGCACAGCAGGAGGAACGGTACATGGGGTACAGAGAGGAGCTCAGGAACATCGTCCTGGCCCTGAACCTAATAGTCACCACATTGCGGGACCATGTGGCACCCCAAAGGGCCCCTGTCACCAGCCTGGACCAGGAACAGCCTACCACCTCCGCCGGCGCTAGTGGACAGGAGGCCCCCACACAATGACAGGCCACCAGAACCCCACCTCCTGCTGAAGATCAACCACCCCGCAAGAGGAACCTGAGATCACAAAGGAAGACAGAGTAGGATGCCAAGACCCCCGCCAGCATAAGATACCCCCGGATGTCATTCCACTGTCCCACATTGTCACCCTGTCCAACCTTGAACTGCCCCTGCTCCATCCTTCCACAGGCATATGGACAATGCACCTGTGCGACCGAGAACTGGACTCTGCCATGGACATCACTCCACCCCCACCCATCACCGTTTTACTATCATGGACCTATATGTAGTACTTTAAATAAATCACTAATTGCACTTAAAACACTCAGGAGTCTGCTTGTATTCTTAACAAATGTATTACACATAACGGTTCAAAAATGTTCAGTTACATTGTGATGACAACATACCAATGTCAATGTGCTTTACTCCATGGGCGAACAAACCAGAAGTCACGCAGTGGGTCATACAGCTCTGAAAAGGGAAGGGAAAGTCACAATTCAGTTGAAAGGAACTGGGGGGAAACACAGAAAGTAGAGATGCAGGAGGCCAGAAGTAAATGTAAAATGGCGTGGGGGATTCTTACCTGTGTGCTACTGAAAATACTGTTGTATGACTGTGTCCCTGTTGTCCGTGTCGTCCCAGTCGTCTTCCTCCTCTTCACTCTCCACAGGCTCCACAGCTGCTACAACACCACCATCTGGACCATCCTCCTGCAGGAAAGGCACCTGGCGTCGCAATGCAAGATTGTGAAGCATACAGCAGGCCACGATGATCTGGCACACCTTCTTTGGTGAGTACATTAGGGATCCCCCTGTCATATGCAGGCACCTAAACCTGGCCTTCAGGAGGCCGAAGGTCCTTTCTATGATCCTCCTAGATCACCCATGGGCCTCATTGCACCGTTCCTCTGCCCTGGTCCGGGGATTCCTCACTGGGGTCAGTAGACACGGCAGGTTGGGGTAACCAGAGTCACCTATTAGCCACACACGTTGTCTCTGTAGCTGTTCCATCACATAGGGGATGCTGCTATTTCGCATAACATACGCGTCATGCACTGACCCAGGGAACTTGGCATTTACATGGGAGATGTACTGGTCAGCCAAACAGACCACCTGCACATTCATTGAATGGTAACTTTTCCTGTTTCTGTACACCTGCTCATCGTCTTTTGGGGGTACTAAGGCCACATGGGTCCCATCAATGGCACCAATGATGTTGGGGATATGTCCAAGGGCATAGAAGTCACCCTTCACAGTGGCCAAATCACCCTCCTCAGGGAAAATAATGTAGCTCCGCATGTATTTCGTCAGGGCAGACAACACTCTGGACAAAATCTTAGAAAACATAGGCTCAGACATCCCTGATGAAATGGCCACTGTTGTCTGAAAAGACCCACTTGCCAAAAAACGGAGGACTGACAGAACCTGCACCAGAGGGGGAATTCCTGTGGGTTGGTGGATGGGGGACATCAGTGCTGGCTCCAGCTGGGCACACAGTTCATGTATAGTGGCTCGGTCAAGTCGGTATCGAAGTATTATATGACGTTCCTCCATTGTCGACAGGTCCACCAGCGGTCGGTACACGGGAGGATTCATCCTTCTCCTCGCAAGTCCCAGCGGACGGTGCCTAGGAAGGACAACATGGAGTACAGAGTCAAGCAACCCACAGGTACGTAACTACAGCTTGCACAGTACACGATTCTCAATGCATTGAATGGCTTGTATGAGTGGCAATGCAAGGCCTAGGCCTGTGTGACGCAGTAGAAATTAAGCCATGTGGGCCCTTGAAATGGCGGCTGCCTGACCTGAGAAGTGTGACAGTGGGATGTGAGGTCAATGCGCTGGCGTGACACACCGTGGCGGTAGGCGGTCGAAGACCGCGGCGCCAAGCCGCATTGGTTAACATCGAACCCTATGGGTTTCACGAGCCAATGACTAGGTGCGCCGGCGGTCGCGGTACGCACCGCGGCGGTACGCACCGCCGCGGGCGTGACCGCCATTTTCTATCTGGTTAATCACTCGAGACCTGATCATCCACAGGAGAGGACCTATACTGCAAGTGCTGCTGTGAACTCGGTCTGGAAGAGACAATGGCTGCTGCGACTGGGGAAAGGGCCCCTGCCTTCGCTACAGAAGAGTTGGAGAAACTTGTGGATGGGGTCCTGCCCCAGTATGCGCGACTCTACGGTCCTCCAGACCAACAGGTAAGTACACTGTGTGCACGTTGAATGGGCTATGCCTGTGTTGAGTGGGGTGGATATTAGATGGTGGGGTGGGGAGACAATGACGAGTGCAAGGCACGACAGATGAGAGCATGTGCCACATGGCAAGGTTGGGGAGGGGGGGCCAATCGCATCTATCATGCGGAAAATTTATGATATTTCCAATTCCACCCTGTACATGTCAAATAGATCAGCGCCCATCAGAAAGTCGACATTTGGCGTGCCATCGCCAAGGAAGTCCGGAACCTGGGGGTCCACAACAGACGGGGCACCCACTGCCGCAAGAGGTGGGAGGACATCCGCCGCGGGACCAGGAAGACCGCCAAGTCACTGCTGGGGATGGCCTCCCAACCTAGGAGGGGTGCCAGTCGTACCCTGACCCCCCTGATGTCCCGGATCCTGGCGGTGGCCTACCCCGATTTGGATGGGCGCGTGAGGACATCACAGCAGACACAAGGGGGTGAGTACCAGCACATTCAGCTATCTTTACGCGCAGTGGAGGTGCCTGGGTGGGGGAAGAGGGCTGTGGGTGACATTAGGCCAGGGCGCTTTCTGTAGTGTAGTCCTCTCCTTTAGCCATGTCCCTGTGCCCCCACCCCCCACCTCTGTAGGGTGACAAGTACAGCTATCCATGGTCCTGCATCACCCATGTGCGCGTTTGTTGTCCCTAGACCTGTTGGCCTAGTCACAAGTACTGAGTAGTGTACCCCGATTGCGCGGCTTAGTGCATGAGGCTCCTGTGTCTATCATCTCCGCCAATGGTGTTGACAATGCATGCACTCAACCTGTTTTTATTTCTCCCCCCACCCTTTTTCTTTATCTTCTTGTGCATGTGTGCATTAGCATCATCAGGCGGAGGAGAATTGGCACTGTAGCACGAGGGAGCTGCAACTCACAAGGCCCCGGTGGGCCATGGCACAGACACCGAGGCCACCAGTGATACGGAGGGCGAGGGGAGCTTCACAACGGGGACCCGTGGTGACACCAGCGACACCGACACGTCCTCGGATGGGAGCTCCCTAGCGGTGGCAGCAACATCCGTGCCCCCCGCCTCTACAGGTACAGCCGCCACCCAGCGCACCAGCTCCGCCCTCCCAGCAGCCCCTCAGCCTTCGCTCCGTGCTCGCTCGCCCAAGAAGGCGGGCGTCTCCTTCGCCCCAGGCACCTCAGGCCCTGCCCCTGTTACCCCTGCTGCCCTCAGTGAGGAGGTCATTGACCTCCTACAGACCATCATTGTTGGGCAGTCTACCTTTTTGAATGCCATCCAGGGGGTAGAGAGGGAGGTGCATCGTAGCAATGCATACCTGGAGGGCATTCATTCGGGTCAGGCTGCCCATCAACGATCGTTCAATGCTCTGGCTTCAGCACTGACGGCAGCCATTGTCCCTGTTTCCAGCCTCCCTCTTCTAACTGCCTCCAGCCTGTCTCTGTCTCCTGTTCCCCTGCCTATCCCACCCACACCATCAGACCAGCCTGCACACACCTCAACACCCAAGGGCAGCTCATCCAGACATAAGCACCACAGATCACACAAACATTCACCCAAGCAACACCCAGATGCAGACCTGCCAACAGCCACTACCACCTCTGTGTCCCCCACCTCCTTGTCTCCCTCCTCCCTCCCTGTGACGTCTCTACTCACACCTGCATGCACACCACCAACAGCCAGTACTTCCATCACCAGCACACGCTCCAGTACAGTCCGCACACGTGCAGTCACCACCCCCACTGCCATTTACACGTCCCCTGTGTCCTCTCCCACTGTGTCTGTCACCCCCTCTTCCAAGACACACAAACGCAGACAGCCACCCACCCAACAGCCAACCACCTCACGACAGCCTCCAGCCCATGCACCTTCACCCAAGGACAGCACACCTGACTCTCCTACAACCACCTCCTCTTCCTCCACTCCCATAACCACTACACCTACCCTTTACCTTGGTCCTAAAAAAGTTTACCTCTCCACTCTTGACCTCTTTCCCTCACCTGACCCCCCCCCTCCATCTGCTAAGAGTCCCAAGAGCGCCTCAGCCACCACCAGCCCGGCTTCAAGGGTCACCGTAGTGCATGGATTTTGGAGTCCCCCCTTTGCCAGCAGTGATACATCGGTCAGCAGCAAGGGGACAGCCAGCCCCCCCCCTGGAAAGAGGACCCGTAAAGTAAGGGGCCGCCGCGAGAAGACTGACATGGCTGCCCCCAAGGACCAAAGTTCTGCCACTTCACCTGCCCCAACATCCAGGGGAGGCAAGGCCCAGAGAGCCACATCGAAGGAGGGCAAGCGCAGCAGGGCGGAGAAGTCAGCCAGCAGGAGCGCGGACCATGAGAGCCCCACAAGCCCCATCCCGGGTGTGAGGGAGGACACCCAAGGGCCCAGGACACCGTCACCGAAGGGTCCAGCAACTGCACGGTCGGAGGGCGACTGAGCAGGGAGTCGTGGCCAGGTCTGACTCCCTTGACTTACAGAACAAGCACCGCTGAAGAGGGCCCGCCGTCCAGAAACGCACCGCTGAACAGGGCCCCGCCGTCCAGAAAGGCACCGCTGAAGTGGGCCCCGCCGTCCAGAAAGGCACCGCTGAACAGGGCCCCACCGTCCAGAAAGGCACCGCTGAACAGGGCCCCGCCGTCCAGAAAGGCACCGCTGAACAGGGCCCCGCCGTCCAGAAAGGCACCGCTGAACAGGGCCCCGCCGTCCAGAAAGGCACCGCTGAACAGGGCCCCGCCGTCCAGAAAGGCACCGCTGAACAGGGCCCCGCCGTGCAGAAAGGCACCGCTGAACCGGGCCCCGCCGTACAGAAAGGCACCACTGAACAGGGCCCCGCCGTCCAGAAAGGCACCGCTGAACAGGTCCCCGCCGGGAGGAGCATCGCTGAACAGGGCCCCGCCGGGAGGAGCACCGCTGAACAGGGGCCCTCTATCTCAAGCACCGCTCCGCTGGGCCCTTCCTGTCAAGCACCGCTCCGCTGGGCCCTTCCTGTCAAGCACCGCTCCGCTGGGCCCCGCCGTCTCAAGCAACGCTCCGCTGGGCCCCGCCGTCTCAAGCACCGCTCCGCTGGGCCCTTCCTGTCAAGCACCGCTCCGCTGGTCCCTTCCTGTCAAGCACCGCTCCGCTGGGCCCTTCCTGTCAAGCACCGCTCCGCTGGGCCCCGCCGTCTCAAGCCCCACTCCGCTGGGCCCCGCCGTCTCAAGCACCACTCCGCTGGGCCCCGCCGTTTCAAGCACCGCTCCGCTGGGCCCTTCATCTCAAGCACCGCTCCGCTGGGCCCCGCCGTCTCAAGCACCGCTCCGCTGGGCCCTTCATCTCAAGCACCGCTCCGCTGGGCCCCGCCGTCTCAAGCACCGCTCCGCTGGGCCCTTCATCTCAAGCACCGCTCCGCTGGGCCCCGCCGTCTCAAGCACCGCTCCGCTGGGCCCCGCCGTCTCAAGCACCGCTCCGCTGGGCCCCGCCGTCTCAAGCACCGCTCCGCTGGGCCCCGCCGTCTCAAGCACCGCTCCGCTGGGCCCTTCATCTCAAGCACCGCTCCGCTGGGCCCTTCATCTCAAGCACCGCTCCGCTGGGCCCCGCCGTCTCAAGCACCGCTCCGCTGGGCCCTTCATCTCAAGCACCGCTCCGCTGGGCCCCGCCGTCCCAAGCACCGCCCCGCTGGGCCCTTCCTGTCAAGCACCGCTCCGCTGGGCCCCGCCGTCTCAAGCACCGCTCCGCTGGGCCCTTCATCTCAAGCACCGCTCCGCTGGGCCCTTCATCTCAAGCACCGCCCCGCTGGGCCCTTCATCTCAAGCACCGCTCCGCTGGGCCCCGCCGTCTCAAGCACCGCTCCGCTGGGCCCCGCCGTCTCAAGCACCGCTCCGCTGGGCCCTTCATCTCAAGCACCGCTCCGCTGGGCCCCGCCGTCTCAAGCACCGCCCCGCTGGGCCCTTCATCTCAAGCACCGCTCTACTGGGCCCCGCCGTCTCAAGCACCGCTCCGCTGGGCCCCGCCGTCTCAAGCACCGCTGGCCCAATGACAGTGCCGGTTCTGTGTCGAGCTACTGTTCACGCTGCACTCGGGCCACCCTGCCTCCTCCATTGCCTGTGGAGACTGTTATCCACTTGATAGACTGTGGCTTTGCACTCCCCAGGATATGACAGTGGGCAAGCCACCCACTGTAGAGACTTGAGAGACTGTGGCTTTGCACTCCCCAGGATATGACAGTGGGCAAGCCACCCACTGTAGAGACTTGAGAGACTGTGGCTTTGCACTCCCCAGGATATGACAGTGGGCAAGCCACCCACTGTAGAGACTTGAGAGACTGTGGCTTTGCACTCCCCAGGATATGACAGTGGGCAAGCCACCCACTGTAGAGACTTGAGAGACTGAGGCTTTGCACTCCCCAGGATTGAACAATGGGCATGGTGGCCCCTTCTTGGATCTGGCGTCGTGGACTCATGTGGCTGTGGTGCCTCCCCTTCCCTTCCCCCTGAGGTGCCTGTAGTTTTATCATCTGATGCCCCTGCAGTGTTCTCTCCAACGGACTCAGGTCTCCTGTGTGGGCTTTGCCCATGTGTTTATACGCTTTGGCCCACGGACAGTTGAAATTTCAGTGACTGTGCTGGACTTATTGCCTCTATTTATCGGTTACGCAATGTTTAAACTTGAATTTTTTTTATTCATTTTCCTATTTTACCATGACTTCAATGAACCTATTTTATACATAAATTTAGTTTCTCACTTTACTTATATCTTTTCATTATTCCGGGGGGTTTGGGTGGGGTCACTTTGACTTGGTGCTCTGCATTGGTGTGTAGATAGTTGGGGGGTGGGTGTATTGCGTATGTGTGTGCCCGTAACCCTTCCTCCTCCCCCCCACCCCTGTGTCGTAGGTGCGGTACTCACCGTTGTCGTCTGCGCCGGAGTTCGTACTCGTGGTAGATGAGCAGGTAGACGAGAGCAGGTAGGATGTTCAATTCGGGCTCCATGCTGTCCTCCGTCCTCGTGGAGTGTATAGAGGTGAGCGTTTTCCCGTTCGTAGTCTGTTTCCGCCGTGTTTTTATCGGCGGTGCTCCCGCCCCGGAAAAGGTGGCGGATTGATGAGTTGTGATAGGGTGGGCGGTACATTGTCTGCCGCCTGCCTGTTGGCGGTGACCGACGCGCTGTTTGTGTGTCCCGCCGTGGCGGTCGGAGTGTTAAAGTGGCGAGCTCTGTTGGCGGTTCCCGCTAGGGTCAGAATTCCATTTTTTGGACCGCCAGCCTGTTGGCGGGTTGGCCGCCGCTTTATCACCGACCGCCAGGGTCAGAATGACCCCCAAAGTGGCTTTGCATTCCTTAGTAAATAACAAACATGATTTTGCATCAGGTTGCACCACAAAAGTGATGGAACCCTGACTCAACATTTTAGTAAATATGTCCCTGTGATGTAAAGCAGTGTTGGCAGCTTTGTTGCTTGACATTAATTCATAAAGCCATGCAAGAACACACAGATAAGGTCTTGAGTGGCTTTGTACATTCATAATGATTATTAGCATTTGTGTGCACAAGGGCAATGCAAAGGCTTATTCAACCGTGGAATAAAGTTTATGCACATGCTATTACAATACTCAGTTTGTACCCAAAGCCACAGACTGTAACTCTCATCACATTTACAGCATCTGTGATAGTAAGGTTTATATTAGTTCTGAAGCCAAGTATACATGTTTATTATATCTAGATTTGTTGTGCCATTATCTCTTATGTTTCATATTTCTATATTGCTATTTCTGTATGACTCATGCAAAAGTTCTGCAGCAGTATTGTATTGGAAACCTGGAATGTGTGAAAATGTTATGCCTTCCCCAGTGAGGTGTAACAAGGAGAATATCTTTATTTCTCTGTGGTATTTTCTCTTTCAATGATTGCTACAATTTGCAGCAAACATAGAAAGAGGAATATGTCTCTATGGAATCCAACCCGTAATGAAGGCACCATTGTACCATGGTGCAATGTTGCCTGCATTGTTGCTATGCAGTACATAGTGCACAAGCACTATGAGACAGCAGGAATGCACTATATCTTTGGAAATATGGCATATTTCTGCTGTTTCCCTTACATGCCACACAGCACATCAAGTTACCTTGCTGCATTGTGTGAAATTTAAGCAAATCTGCCCCCTGGTCTTTTTCCACTTGTTGATTCAGGGATTTGTACAAAATAGGTCTGTAAAAGATGTGTTGGATAAAATATTTACATTGAATGTTAGCACAATTTGCTAATATTTTATTCATGTGCATTATTATGTATATATATATATATATATATATATATATATATATATATATATATATATTCATACAACACACTACAGTGAGTATGATTGATTGTCATTTCAATTTATTTTTTAACACAAACAATAATATAGTGTTCTTTTTTTAATAGAGCTATACTTATAGTTTATTTAATCACACCTTGACTTTGGAAACTCATGCCCATATTTACTGTTTTTCATGCAGTGCTGCATTGCATAGCATTGTGTGAAAAATGTTGTGCTGCGTTATGCTGTTTTCTTGCCTTAAGGATGCAACGTATTTACTATGCGGTGCATCACAATGCAAGTGTGACGTACTCATGATGCAGTGCGACCCAAACTGGTAGTGATGCAACACAACTGCTACTTATGTGATGCACAGTTGATTTGTGTGCCACAATTCACTTTCACATGATGCAGCTCTGCTTTGCCTCATGCAAGAGCTCATTGTGTTGCTCTACCTCTGAAAAAGTCACACGTATTCCAGTTTATGTTTTCTATCTTTCTAATTTTGCAGATATGGAAGGAGCTACCAGCCAGGAGTGTCCCAACAGGAATGAAAGTGCACCCTTGGAGGGAGGAGGAAAAGTAAAGTAAACTTTACAGAGGAGGAAAGTCAGATTTTCAATGCAGAGGTGACCAAACATGAAAAAAATATTTGTCACCTGCAAAGTACCATAACTAAACAAGGATGCTTAATGGCACGCAATAGTCTGAAGCAACAGTCTGAATGCTGCTCCGATGCCAGGAGGAGGAGATGATTTTGAGGAGAAGTTGAATCCAGTGAAGGAGTAGGTGGCATCACTCATCTACACAGAGTTGGTTGCTGATTTTGAGGTTAGAAATAGTGCTGAGTTGGATGCTTACAAACTGCTCAGGGTAACTAAAATGCTGAAAACGATCATATAAATGCAGTTTTTGCTCTCTCCACGGTTGTAAGAGCAGTTATACTAAGATTTAGGTTTGGGGTTGTGTTACTTTTGTGATGCAGCCCTGATGCAAAATCTTTAATTGCATTTACTAACCCATACAAATACACTTTGCATGGCATTGTGTGATTTTGTAAATACAATTTAACACAACACATTGCATAGGGCTGCCCTGTGCTAATATGCATTGCATAGGAGTTACAAGGGTGGAGCATGGTCATTTCCATGCATCTGGCCATCCATTTTGATGTAAATCCACATTTCCAAATACTTGTAAATCTGCCTTTGTCCTAAAATGGTGGCCCTATCTGACAGAGATGTAACAAGGATAAATATTGTTCTTTCTCTTTGTTACTTTACCTTTCAATATGTGCTGCATCCTGCAGCACACATGGAAAGATGAATATGCCTCTAAGGATTGCTTTTGTGCAGGAAGGTGCAAGGGTGCCTGCACGTAAAGCAGCTATCCTTGCACCATGTTGCAAGGATGCCTGCATTGACACTAGGCAGCCTCAAGGATGCCAGTGAAGAGAGAAAACAGAAGAGTGTTATATCTTAGCATATGTGGGTTTTTCATCTCTCTTCCATTCATGCAATACCGTGAAGCAACTTGCCTTGCTGCACTGCGTTGCATGAATTTGAAGTAAACTTGGCTCCTGATGAAGCACCTAACTCTACAGTGTATAACCTACTGTATGATAAGTGCACATCACAACAAAGGTCACTTTCTAGCATGAACAGAAATGCTACATAGGTACCAATATAAGGAGCGTTATTTTGTTCTCTTTGTGCTGGTGCACTATGTTCAACATTTTGGAATCATACACCCTAGAAATATTTTGCAAGGGTGGCTGTGTTAGGTACATGATACTTTTTTGTGCTTTGAGGGATACCTAATAATGTAAAAACAATCCTTAGAAATGTTTTTCTATTTCTGTATGTGAAGCGGAATGCTCATGCATAAAACCCGTAAGAACAATGAGAACTAAAGATGTGATAAATATATAAGCCTTACTGGGGCGTGTGTATTATTTGATTGCTGTAAAATGTTTACTTGTTTACATTAATTTTGAAAAGGGCCTCAAGCCATGGGTGTATGCATGGGAATGGCCATGCACCACCTATGTAACGTCTTACAGCTCAAAATCTAACACAATGCAGTGCTGCAGAGTTGTGGTATATATATTTACAAATCCACACAAGGATGCTCAAATTGCACTTTGCATTGCTTGCTATGCACTGAAGAAGATTTGCGTTGTCCTTACATCACATTCTGTGATGCAAAGATAATACAAACCTTTGAGAAATGCGGCCCTATTTATACTACTTTTATGGGACTGACAAAGTGCATCCCATGAAATTCTTTTAAATGTTGGCATAAAGACTTAACTATAATAATTTATTCATACTATTGTGAGTGTTCACATATGCAATGTTCATTATCTTGTCACTTTATGTTTCAGAGGAAGAATATATGTATCCAGAGCAGGAGTGTTAGTCCTGGCAGACTTGGGGTAGTCATCCCCCAACGTTTTGCCTGCCTCCCTCCACTTTTCTGACACTGTTTTTGCTGGTTTAAGGTCTCTGTGCACTTTACCACTGCTAACCAGTGCTAAAGTGCGTACGTGCTCTCCCTCAAACATGGTAACATTGGTTCATTCCCAATTGGCATATTTGATTTACTTGTAAGTCCCTAGTAAAATGCACTACATGTGCCCAGGGCCTAAAAATTGAATGCTATGAATGGGCCGGCAGCACTGGTGGTGCAACACACATAAATAGCCCCGTAACCATGTCTCAGGCCTGCCAAGGCAAGGCCTGGGGGTGCAGTTTCACTGCCACTTCGACTTGGCATTTAAAAGTATTTGCCAAGCCTTAAACTCGGCTTTTTCTACATATACGTCACCCCTAAGGTAGGCCCTAGGTAACATATAGGGCAGAGTTCTATGTAGGTAAAAGGCAGGACACGTACATGTGTGTTTTACATGTCTTAGTAGTGGAAACCTCCTAAATTAGTTTTCCACTACTGTGAGGCCTCTTTTCATATGATAGCATTAGGGCTACTCTCATATACTGTTTGAGTGGTAGACTCGGATCTCAAAGGGGTAACCAGGTCATATTTTGTATGGCCAGAATGGTAATAGAAAGTCCTGTTTATTGGTGAGGTTGGATTTTAAATTACTAATTTAGAAATGCCGCATTTAGAAAGTGAGCATTTGTCTGCACTTAAAATCCATATATGCCTTACAGCATGTCTCCAATCAACGTCTGGGCTAGGCTTGTTGACAGCTCCCTTGTGCATTCCTCCCAGACAACCCCAAACACGGGACACTCAGTCACACCTGCCCTCATCTGCATACTGAATGGGTCTTCCTGGGCTGGAAGGGTGGAGGGCCTGACACTTACATTTCAAAGGCTAGTGGCCTGCCCTCACACAATGGACTGCCAAACCTCCTACTGGGACCCTGGCAAACAGACCTGTACTGAAAGGGACCTTGTGCACTTCAAAACCACTCTGTGAAGTCTCCCACACTTCAAAGGCATTTTTGGGTATGTAAACTGGATACCTGACCCCACCAAATCTGACACTTCTGGACCTGAACGTGCAACCTGTCAAGAGGAACTGCCTGGCTGCCAAAAGGACTCTTCTAGACTGCTTTGCTGAGAAGGACTGCTGCCCTACTGTTGCTCTGCTGCCTTGCTGCCCTCTGACTTTGCTGAGAAGTGCTCTCCAAGGGCTTGGATTGAGTCTCAGGGCCAAAAAGATTTAAACTCTTCAGGAAACTCATTGTGCACCGAAAATCAACGCATAGCCTGCCGGAAACGACACACAGCTGTGGTGTGACAGAGAAATCACTGCACAGCCGAACCTGAATGACGCAGCCCCTCTTCCCGAGTGAAGAATCGATGCAGGGTCTGCCTTGAGGCCGGAAATTTGATGCACATCCCTACTGGATCGATGCACAGCCGAACCGGAATGACGCAGCTCAACTTCCAGAGTGAAGAAATGACGTAGCGCCTGATGCGTGACAGAAAATTCAACAAATCGCCATACCGGATCAATGCAATGCCTGTGACCTCATCCCGCACACCCAGGATTTCCACGCATCGTCCCTGGGCGTCAAAAAGATCCCCCCGCATCACAGTGAGGAACCAAGACAACACGCCAGAAATCGATGCAAAGCCCCTTGCAGCGTGGAAAGAAACGACTCATTGTCTGTGCCGCATCGGAAAATCTGACGCACACCCTATTTTTCCACGCATCTCCTCCTCTGCTTTCTCTGTGCGTGTTATTTTTGGCGCAAATCAGGTACTTTGTGCAAACAAGAGACAACTGTTGATATCTAATATTGAAGGCTCTTTTTAATCTTGCAAAAGTGATATCTCAACTTGTGCTTATTGAATCTTTATTGTTTTGGCCTTAATTTAATCAGATAGATATCATATATTTTTCTAAAACTGTGTGGTATATTGTTGTGGTGTTTTCCCTGTGTTACTGTATGATTTATTCCACAAATACATTACACATTGCCCTCTAAATTAAGCCTGACTGCTCAGTGCCAAGCTACCAGAGGTTGGGTACAGGATAATTTGGATTGTGCGTGACTTACCCTGACTAGGATTGTGGTCCCTACTTGGACAAGGGTGTATACCTTTGCCAACTAGAGACCCCATTTCTAACAAGGAGCCTGGCAGTGATGTTTCTAGTGACCTTGACTCTGACTTTCCCTCAATAGATGATGAAACATTCAATCAAATCCTGAAGAATATCAATACTTCCAATCCTGGCAGAGGAACAAAACGTAATGGTGTTTTCAAATGGTCTGACCCAGACTGAACCACACCTAGCCCCAGCTCACTGTGCTCTAGAACTGCAAGAAGATTCACAAGTAGATTTTGAGCTCAAAGCCACTGGGGGTGCATCAGTGGATTTCAGAAGCAGCCATGTTGGGGATGGACACTTTGGAGGGCATTCTAGAAGGAGTTCAGAGGTCTCTAAGCCCCAGGAAGGACTTGACAGAGGCTATTCAAGACACTCATTCTTGGCTCCCTAGATCTGTCTCCATAACGGACATTGTTGGTGTCACAATGGAGAAAGCACAGCATTAAAAGCCTTGTACATCATGCACAAGTGATGTTGTCACCCAGCTAGGGGTCATCAGTTCCTCCATCCAGTCTCTACATCAGGGAATGGAATATTCTATCATACAGTGGACTCCAAGATGAACTCCACCATTGCCACATGAGTTCCCTCAACACTAATGTTGTAGCGCCCCCACCATGCACAGCTTTTTCGTCAAAATGTTTACTGCAAATATACATTGAGATTATCAATGATGGTTCCAAAGATGTTCTGAGTGCCATAATTTGTGGGATAATCAGCAGTGCATGGCGAGGGCACGAGTTATAGTTACCTTAGGGAACTAGTTATAGTTACTTGAGATAACTCTAATTATAACAGGTGAATTTCTATGGTTTTGTACGTTTAAAATGTGAGCCTAACTATAACTTCTCTGTAACCTTTAGTTTTTTTAAAGTGAGTAGCTATGGTTTTTTAAAATTCTATTTCCTAACTATAACGTCCATGTAAACTAAGTTTTTTTCAGTGATGTAATGTATAGCAATTTCCATTACTATACGTTAATCCAACCGGCTCCGTGCATGGCACTGCAGCCAGGCCCTTAGGCCAACCCCCTATAAGCACCCAACCTTGCACCGTATACGGGCTTTGCCTGTGCGCAGCAGAGGTTACCCGCAAGGGCTGGTCTGCAGTCAGACCCTGCGGCCAACCCCCCTAAGCACCC
This sequence comes from Pleurodeles waltl, assembly GCF_031143425.1. Lineage (NCBI taxonomy): Eukaryota > Metazoa > Chordata > Amphibia > Caudata > Salamandridae > Pleurodeles > Pleurodeles waltl. Next base: position 1,424,084,416 of record NC_090447.1, read on the forward strand.
AACCCCACACTGCGCATGGCCTTTTGGCTGTGTGCAGTGGAATTAGCCACAGCCTCTCTCTTTGGATGTGAGAATAGGTGTGAGAGGGTGTATCTCGGGATGAGAGTGGCTCTGGGAGTCTCTGTCTGGGTGTGACAGTGCGTGCATCAGTGTCTTAGTGGGTGCGTCAGTGTCTGCGCAAGTCTGTGAGTGGGTGCATGAGGGTGTCAGTGGGTCTGTGAGTGGGTGTGTGAGAGTCTCAGTGGGTCTGTGAGTAGGTGTGTGAGTGTCTGAGTGGGTCTGTGAGTGGGTGTGTGAGGGTCTGACTGGGACTGTGAGTGGGTGCACAAGGGTCTGAGTGGGTCTGTGAGCGGGTGCCCAGGAGTCTGAGTGGGTGTGTGAGTGGGACAAAGAGATTGAAAAAGAGAGAGATAGAGAGTTTTTTAGGCTTTGATGGATGATATACATAGGAAGAGCTATTTCTGGACACATTGAAAAGAAAAATGTATTTGTCAATTAAAAAGAGTGAGATCACCTTTCAGTATCAGCCTTAAAAATTTGCAGTTGAAAAATTAAAGTGGAGAAATCATTACGGATACACCTGGATTTGAACCTTCAACTCTCAGTGTGAAGGTATGTGACCTTCACCATTAGGCCATTTCCTTTTTTCTCTCCTTTTTTCCCCCTTTACAGGCTATCTATGACAACGTGGGGTAGCCTCAAGGCATCCCCTGTGTTCCCAGCCGGCTGAGTCGGCATTGCTCCAGCAAGCGAGAAGCTGCTTTTAATAGCAGCTCCCTGGTTGCTGGAGCAATGTTTTCATCTGTCTTCCCTGCATGCATATGTGCGTGCAGGGAAAACAGATGACAACTCCCCTTTCTGACAGCGGGACCTGCTTGACAGGTCCCGCTGTCAGAAAGTAGACTTATGTTTGGACTTATGTTTGCTTTTTCTTGGTGGGAGCCGTCAGCTCCCACCAAGCAAAAGCAAACAGCTATGTCCTGGGGTGGGCACCCCGGGACCTAGCAGGAGCTAGTTAAGTGGCTCCTTAATGGGGGGGCCATGTGGCCCTCCTCCAAGAAGAAGAGCTCCGGGGAAATGGTGGTCCCCGAAACGGATCCCCTTTACATTTTTTGATATTTGACCAGGAGACGTGATGGTACCCGGGGTTGCGGTGGGCAGGTGCCCCACGCATTTCATTTAACTTCAGCCTGGGGAGTTGGCAGTCCCTGGGACTGCAGGGGGGCAATCGCCCCCCCAATTCATTTACATCCGTGCCTGTGGGAGGTGTTGGTGCCCGGGGCTGTGGGGGGTTGGGCTGCTCCCGATAAATATAATGAAAAATGAAAGCTCCGGGGAGGTGGCGGCCCCTGTGTCTGCAGGGGGACCAGATGACCCTCCGGCATTACAATAAACAATGCCCCTGGAATTTGGCCCACCCGGGGCTTCAAAATTACTAAGCGCAGTAGGCCACGCTTTGGTTTTTGGATTTTTAAATTTTTTGCCAGATCCCCGCGAATCACTGCAAAAAAAAAGAAGAAAAAATGCTGTTTAGCCTGGAGGGAGGGGAGTGGCCCTTTGGGGCCCAGCAGCAGAGCTAAGGGGCCAGGGTGTTCATACCCTGGCCCCTTTTCTTTATTTTTAACCTTTTTTCAGATACTCGGCTTCAGCTGAGTCCCAACATGGTTGCCAACACTTCCTTGTTGAAGTGTTGGCAGTCAATCAGATCTTAGCACGAGATCGGGAGGGGTCGCAAATCCTTTGCGTCCCTATATATACAAAATTGGATTTCCTTAAATATCTCAAAAACTACTGAACAGATTTACACCAAATAACAAAAAGGGCTCTTTCTGGACCAAGAGCTACCTTTCTGCCAAATTTGCCAGTTTTGGCACTATCGCGGTTCAAAATCCCTAAGGAAAAATGAATGTGAAAAACACATTTTTGGACCCCCCTTTTTCTCAGCCCCCGCTTGATGGATCACCTCAAAACGTTCCAGGCAGCAGCTGAAGTGAGCGTTGTATGTTCTTGGAAAATTTTGTGAAGAATCATCAAATGGCATCAAAGTTATTAGATAACAAAATACGCTCTTTCTATAGATACTAGGTCCTAAGTACAACTACCAAGAAAACATTTGGGGGCACTTTTAATATTTATGCACGGAATTAGATGCAGCTTGCAGCACTGTGTGATGTGCATGGGAGTGAGCAGAAATTCTACATATTTACAAAGATGTGGAGCATTTCTACTCTATACATGTTCATCATTCTATGTGTGCTTCAAAATTCAGCACTTAGGGAAACAGAAAGTAATGAGGAAAAATAAACACAATTCTCCTTGTTATATCTCACTTGGGAAGGCATTCCATTTTGGCACATTCCCAGGTCTACAAGTCTTTGTAAATCTGAGAATGTGCCCAAATTCATTGTTGGATCCATGTGAATGCCCACTTTCCATCCATGAAACTCCTTCTCACTGCAAGGTCGCAGGAGGCAGTGCTATGCGGTGCTTTGCATGACTTTGTTCTTACTAAAAAAAAACACAAACCATACAAAGTGGCTTTGCATTCCTTAGTAAATAACAAACATGATTTTGCATCAGGTTGCACCACAAAAGTGATGGAAGCCTGACTCAACATTTTAGTAAATATGTCCCTGTGATGTAAAGCAGTGTTGGCAGCTTTGTTGCTTGACATTAATTCATAAAGCCATGCAAGAACACACAGATGAGGTCTTGAGTGGCTTTGTACATTCATAATGATTATTAGCATTTGTGTGCACAAGGGCAATGCAAAGGCTTATTCAACCGTGGTATAAAGTTTATGCACATGCTATTACAATACTCAGTTTGTACCCAAAGCCACAGACTGTAACTCTCATCACATTTACAGCATCTGTGATAGTAAGGTTTATATTAGTTCTGAAGCCAAGTATACATGTTTATTATATCTAGATTTGTTGTGCCATTATCTCTTATGTTTCATATTTCTATATTGCTATTTCTGTATGACTCATGCAAAAGTTCTGCAGCAGTATTGTATTGGAAACCTGGAATGTGTGAAAATGTTATGCCTTCCCCAGTGAGGTGTAACAAGGAGAATATCTTTATTTCTCTGTGGTATTTTCTCTTTCAATGATTGCTACAATTTGCAGCAAACATAGAAAGAGGAATATGTCTCTATGGAATCCAACCCGTAATGAAGGCACCATTGTACCATGGTGCAAGGTTGCCTGCATTGTTGCTATGCAGTACATAGTGCACAAGCACTATGAGACAGCAGGAATGCACTATATCTTTGGAAATATGGCATATTTCTGCTGTTTCCCTTACATGCCACACAGCACATCAAGTTACCTTGCTGCATTGTGTGAAATTTAAGCAAATCTGCCCCCTGGTCTTTTGCCACTTGTTGATTCAGGGATTTGTACAAAATAGGTCTGTAAAAGATGTGTTGGATAAAATATTTACATTGAATGTTAGCACAATTTGCTAATATTTTATTCATGTGCATTATTATATATATATATATATATATATATATATATATATATATATATATATATATATATATATATGTGTGTTCATACAACACACTACAGTGAGTATGATTGATTGTCATTTCAATTTATTTTTTAACACAAACAATAATATAGTGTTCTTTTTTTAACAGAGCTATACTTATAGTTTATTTAATCACACCTTGACTTTGGAAACTCATGCCCATATTTACTGTTTTTCATGCAGTGCTGCATTGCATAGCATTGTGTGAAAAATGTTGTGCTGCGTTATGCTGTTTTCTTGCCTTAAGGATGCAACGTATTTACTATGCGGTGCATCACAATGCAAGTGTGACGTGCTCATGATGCAGTGCGACCCAAACTGGTAGTGATGCAACACAACTGCTACTTATGTGATGCACAGTTGATTTGTGTGCCACAATTCACATTCACATGATGCAGCTCTGCTTTGCCTCATGCAAGAGCTCATTGTGTTGCTCTACCTCTGAAAAAGTCACACGTATTCCAGTTTATGTTTTCTATCTTTCTAATTTTGCAGATATGGAAGGAGCTACCAGGCAGGAGTGTCCCAACAGGAATGAAAGTGCACCCTTGGAGGGAGGAGGAAAAGTAAAGTAAACTTTACAGAGGAGGAAAGTCAGATTTTCAATGCAGAGGTGACCAAACATGAAAAAAATATTTGTCACCTGCAAAGTACCCTTACTAAACAAGGATGCTTAATGGCACGCAATAGTCTGAAGCAACAGTCTGAATGCTGCTACGATGCCAGGAGGAGGAGATGATTTTGAGGAGAAGTTGAATCCAGTGAAGGAGTAGGTGGCATCACTCATCTACACAGAGTTGGTTGCTGATTTTGAGGTTAGAAATAGTGCTGAGTTGGATGCTTACAAACTGCTCAGGGTAACTAAAATGCTGAAAACGATCATATAAATGCAGTTTTTGCTCGCTCCACGGTTGTAAGAGCAGTTATACTATGATTTAGGTTTGGGGTTGTGTTACTTTTGTGATGCAGCCCTGATGCAAAATCTTTAATTGCATTTACTAACCCATACAAATACACTTTGCATGGCATTGTGTGATTTTGTAAATACAATTTAACGTAACACATTGCATAGGGCTGCCCTGTGCTAATATGCATTGCATAGGAGTTACAAGGGTGGAGCATGGTCATTTCCATGCATCTGGCCATCCATTTTGATGTAAATGCACATTTCCAAATACTTGTAAATCTGCCTTTGTCCCAAAATGGTGGCCCTATCTGACAGAGATGTAACAAGGATAAATATTGTTCTTTCTCTTTGTTACTTTACCTTTCAATATGTGCTGCATCCTGCAGCACACATAGAAAGATGAATATGCCTCTAAGGATTGCTTTTGTGCAGGAAGGTGCAAGGGTCCCTGCACGTAAAGCAGCTATCCTTGCACCATGTTGCAAGGATGCCTGCATTGACACTAGGCAGCCTCAAGGATGCCAGTGAAGGGAGAAAACAGAAGAGTGTTATATCTTAGCATATGTGGGTTTTTCATCTCTCTTCCATTCATGCAATACCGTGAAGCAACTTGCCTTGCTGCACTGCGTTGCATGAATTTGAAGTAAACTTGCCTCCTGATGAAGCACCTAACTCTACAGTGTATAACCTACTGTATGATAAGTGCACATCACGACAAAGGTCACTTTCTAGCATGAACAGAAATGCTACATAGGTACCAATATAAGGAGCGTTATTTTTAAATAGGTCTGTAAAAGATGTGTTGGATAAAATATTTACATTGAATGTTAGCACAATTTGCTAATATTTTATTCATGTGCATTATTATGTATATATATATATATTTATTTATATATATATATATATATATATATATATATATATATATATATATATATATATATGTTCATACAACACACTACAGTGAGTATGATTGATGACCTGTGAAGCATGACTGTGGCAGTGTTTAAATACCAAGCACAACCCTATCTGCCCATGTGGACTTGGGTAGGTATGTACTTGTGTAACAATTGGCCTGTGGGGCTCATTAAAAAGTGGTACCTTCTTAAGTGTCTTAGAAGGAAACCAGAGTTACTCAGACATATTCATTGGACAAACATTAATTCCAAATAACACAAAATACAGGACTGATATAGTTTGCATTTTATAATGTTTTGACTCCAATCAAGTGTAACAATCAACAAAATAAGGGATCATATTGCAGACAACACAGTGCTCCAAGGCTCATTATATATACAAAGAACATAGAAAAAAGACACTGTGCAATTCACAATGCTTGTATGCATTGAATAATGCAATATTCATTATGGAATCCCTTGAAGTTAAATTATTTGTAACAACCAAGGGGGATGTCAAGGGCTTCATTACCTGTTGTATTTTGTAAGAACAAAACCAAACGTGGTGAAGCTGGTCCCATACAGATTGAACCAAAACCAACATTGAGGCAAATGTGCCCAATCTTGTGCAAATTTGCCCACATTGTCATTTCAATTTATTTTTTAACACAAACACAGTTGAGCTAATCTCATCCTGTTCGGCACCATTGAAGTGTGAAGAGACTATATGATGCTCATATACCTATGGGTATATGCTCATATACCTATAAGGCATAAATGGGTATGTGACTAGAAGAAATGTATTCCTTGTATGACCATTGATGTTAGTATATGTGATGCAGATTGCAACATACATGCAAAGAGAAAGTAGAGATGAATCTTATGTTCATAAATGTTTTAACAAACATCTAATGTATGTTCACCAAATTGGCCCTGCAGCAACTTTCAAAATGTCTTCTAAAACATTTTGGCTCACAAAACAGGTGTGGATTTTTGGGAACGCCGATACTCTAGTCATATAAATAGATTTAGACTCAAAGTAACACAAATCTGCAATATATGGTACGTAACGTTACTTTGATTTAACTAACAAAAAGCCAAGCCATGCAAAGTGCCTGATTGCGGCATAATAAATGCCAAAATTGATTTAGCATTGGATCTGCACCCCAAAAGTGATGGAACCTCAACGTGAAATCATAATAAATCTTCTAAATGATCTTAAGAGATTTATCGGGGGATGAAGCCATTGGGCTGATTTTGGCCATGGGGACCCCATCCCCTGGGTCCTGGCCAATTATTATTAGGGGGGGGCTGTGTGGCCCCTCTCCCTGGGCTGACCCCCTGGGGCCTGGCCCAATACTAAAAGAGGGAGGAGGGCCACGCTGCCCCCCAAGGCTGATTTTGGCCCTGGGGATCCCATCCCCCAGGGACCAACCAACTGTTATCAGGGGAGGGGGTCTGTGTGGCTCACCCACCCGGGCTAATTGTGGACCCAGAGACACCATCCCTTTGGGCCCTGCCAATTACTTAAAATGGGAAGGGGGCCATGTGGCTCTCTTCCCCAGGTTGATTTTGGCCCCGGGGACCCCATCCCCAGGACACAGCGAATTATAGGAAGGGTAGGGAGCTGCAAGGCTCCTCTACCTGGGCCAATGTGGCCCTGGGGACTCCATCCCTCAGGGTCTGGCCATTATTAAAAGGGGGACACGTGGCCTCCCTCCCTGGGCCGATTTCACCTTGGGAAATACATCCCCCAGGGCTCGGCCACTTGTGCCTGGTGCCCTGGCCCCACCCAGGGCACCCAGTCTGCAATGTTGAGGACCATAGGAGGAGCCAGAATGCCCCTGCGGTCCCAGCCAGCTTCCTGCCTCCTACGGGAACTGGCATTGCTCCCACATTATCGGGGGATGGAGCCATTGGGTTGATTTTAGCCATGGGGACCCCATCCCCTGGGGCCTGGCCAATTATTATTAGAGGAGGGGGGCTGTGTGACCCCTCTCCCTAGGCTGATCCCCTGGGGCCTGGCCAAATACTAAAAAGGGGAAGGGGGAGCACGCTGCCCCCACATGCTGACTTTGGCCCTGGGGATCCCATCCCCCAGGGACCAGCCAATTATTATCAGGGGAGGGGGTCTGTGTGGCTCACCCACCCCGGGCTAATTGTGGCCCCGGAGACTTCATCCCTTTGGGCTCTGCCAATTACTCTGCCATGTGGCCCCCTTCCCCAGGTTGATTTTGGCCCTGGGGACCCCATCCCTCAGGGTCTGGCCATTATTAAAAGGGGGAAGGGGGGCACGTGGCCTCCCTCCCAGGGCCGATTTCACCCTGGGGAACACATCCCCCAGGGCTCTGCCACTTTTGCCTGGTGCCCTGGCCCCACCCAGGGCACCCAGTCTGCAATGATGTGGACCAGAGGGGGAGCCTGAATGCCCCTGCAGTCCCAGCCGGCTTCCGGCCTCCTACGGGAACTGGCATTGCTCCCACATGTAGGGAGCTGCACAAAATCCAGCTCCTTGCATGCAGGAGCAATCCTGTCATCTGTTTCCCTGCCAGCATGACAGTTGGTAGGTAAACAGATAAAAACTTGATTCCCAGCAAGCGAGAGATGTTTTACAACTTCCGCTTGCTAGGAGCGGAGTTACTGTGGGCACCTCAGGAGATAGCAGGAGCTGGCCCGGAAGTTTTAGGTATTTTATAGATCCTGGGAAGTGGTGGTCCTCGGTGGCCCTGGGGGTCCATGTGTCCCCTCTTTAAAGTTTTTAATTTAGCCCCATGGAGGTGGTGGTGCCTGGGGCTTCAAACATACCTGAGAGAATGGGGTCTGCACGCCCTCCCCTCCATTTTAAAAATTAAGCCCTGGAAAGGTGATGGTCCTCGAAGCTCATTAGAGCTCAATGGAGGGGTGTCGGCGCAGCCCCCTCCAATTTTTCCAAAAGCTCTGGGGAGGTTGTGGTCTCTGGGGCTCCAAAGAGCCTTAGGAGTGGGACCACGTGTGCCCCCTTCTTTTTTATATAACTGCTCCGTGCTCCCAGGACCTGGCCCACCTGGGAGCTATATTATAAACAAGCATGGGAGACCGAGCATATATTTTTTTTATTTTCACTGGATTTGCGGATCATCTGTGATTTTTGGTGAACATTTAAAAAAAAAGCTTTTTTGCACTGGCAGGGTCCCTCGGGACCCCAGCACCAACGCTAGGTAATCAGAGTATTCCTACCCTGCCCCTTTTTATTTTTTTCTAATTGTTTTGAAGCTGAGTCCCAAAACAGCTGCCAACACTTCCTGGTTGAAGTGTTAGCAGCCAATCAGATCTCAGCATGAGATCTCCGGGATCTGCAGAGCCTCTGCATCCCTAGATATACAAATTTGGTTTTCCTTTAAGTACTTTAAAATTGTTGAACAGATTAATCCAAATAACAGAAAACACGCATTCTGGACCAAAAGCTACCTTTGTGCCAAATTTGGTGCAAATCTGTCCAGTGGTTTGGGCTGTAGTCATGTTTATTTTTAAGGGACAGCACAGAGTGGTAGAGTTGTATGAGTAAAAAACAATGAGGATGATATGCATAAAATTTTAATGTACTGAAATGTATGATGTGACACTTCGGTATAATATTTATTGACACTTTTAATTAAACTATATTTTAAACATTAAAACTGTAAATATAATAACAAAGGTGATAAGTTAAATGTACATTTTCCCTAACATAATTAGTACTTTTTAAACTTAGATTACTCATTTAATTGTAAGTACTTCATTAAATGTGCTATTTTAAAATATAAATGCATGAGTTTCCATAAACACCATTCTCAAAACTCTGATTAATCAAGCAATGCAGTGAATAATGTGCACTTTCTGGATATGTGTACACGATATTAGTAAATTGTCCTTTATAGTCAACAATTTCCTGCACATTATTAGACCTGGCATCCTTGGTGTGGTTTCCCTTGACTGTTTGCCTTCTGAACTCCTGTTTAGCTGACTTTGTTTTTGTTGGCTTTAGGATTATGGGAACTTTACCACTGCTGAACAGTGCTAAAGTGCATGTGCACTTTCCTTAGAACATGGTAACATTGGCTTTTCCACAATTGCCATATTTAATTTACTTAAAAGCCCTTAGTAAAATGCACTACATGTGCTCGAAGCCTGTAAATTCAATGCAACTTGTGGGCCTGTAGCACTGATTGTGCCTCTCAGTTCAGTAGCCCTTCAAACAAAGCTCTGGCCTGCCATTGCAGAGCCTGTGTGTGCAGTTTTAGACTACCATGTCGACCTGGCAAGTTAACCCTCTTTCCAGGCCCAAAGCTTCCTTTTTAATGCATATACTTCACCCTTAAGGTAGGCCTTGGACAGCCCATGTACTTTTAAGTTTTACATGTCCAGGTAGTGAAAAACTCCTAAATTCGTTTTTCATTACTGCAAGTCCTATCTCTCCCATAGGTTAACATTGGAACTGGCTCATTATTATATTTTATAAGTGTAATTTCCAATTGGGACCAGGTAGATACTATGAGGTTAGTGTCTCTGGACTCACAATTTAAAATCGCAATTTATAGTAAAGTCAGATTATAAATTGTAAGTCTGAAAATGACACTTTTAGAAAGTTGACATATTATTACTTTAACCATCCTGTGCCTCTGCCTGTCTCTGAATACTCATCTGGGCGGGTGACAGGCAGGCTCTTGTACATCCCTTCTAGACAGCCACAGAAAAAGGGAGCATGGGTGTGCCTGATGAGCCTTCCACATCCTGATGGAACATTGACAACTTGATGGGTCATCCTGGCCAGGATGAAAGGGAGGAGCTCACACACCTGAATAGACTGGGTCCTGTGCCCTCACAAAGGGCTGTATAACCCCCTGTAGTGTGTCTGGGACTAGAAAAGGAAGGGCAGGGACTTTGTGCACTTCAAAGTGCTTTCTTTAAAGTCTCCCCCACTTCAAAGGCACAACTGGGTATAAGAAGTACTGGACCCCAAGCCCCCTCAAATCAGTACACTTTTGGACCTGAGGACATTCTGCTAGGAAGAAGGATCACTGTGCTGCTAAGGGGCTGTCACTCTGCTGAAACTCTGCTGGACCTTGCTGGATTCCTGCTTTGCTGTGCCTGCCCTGCTGCCTGCTGCCCTCCTTGCCTGGGAGTGAGAAAGGGTGGACCTAAATCTCTACATCCCCAGAAGCAAAGTGACTCCAAAGACTTGCTAGCTTGCCTCATGTTCTGAAGTCTCACGGACATCAAAGACTTCACTCTCATCTCTGTCTGGACTCTGCTAACTGTGAGTCCTACTCTGCCAAGTGGTGCCAACCCAGTTCTGGGACCTTGGAAGTGGGTTCCACAGCTATGTTCTATGAAAATCCATGCAAGGGTGTCACTGCGTCGATCAGGAACACTGCATTTCTCCTGGGCACTGATGCATCACCGCTGCCGGTGAGGACGAGGACTTCAGATCACCGATTGCATGGCTCAGGATCAACACATCACCATCAGTCCTGGCACATCACCTTTGCATTGCGGCTGTGGGTTAGATGCCGATGCATCTCCTTCACTGCAAAAGGTTCAACGCTGCACCTTGAGGACATCACATCAATGACTGTGTGGCTCTACGATGACACTATCCCAACTGCGCAGATTGGAATCGACCCATCACCTTTGAATGGGCCCTCCTGCTCCTCGCATCTGATACACAACGTCGACTCAGCCCTCCACACAAGGTAGTGTTTCAGCAGGATAAGTTTGGTCCCTGTAGCTGGCCTGCATTCCCTTGCAGTTGGCCTGAACTTTGGATTTACCCCTGTCTAGTGTGACCAGATAGGACCGGTTGGTACTTTAAGCTTTTCAGCACTACAATTGCAGATATTCTTTAAAAATCTTGACTTCTACATATTGGATTGTTGTCTTGTTTTGTTCATCACATTAAGATCTATTTTTCTAACCTAGTGTGGATTATTGTGGGGGTGGTATTTTTACTGTTTTACTGTTTTAAGTGTTGCACAAATACTTTAAGCCTGTCTACTCTGTACCAAGCTATCAGAAGGTGAGCACATGGTAATTAAAGGTGTGTATCTAACTTACCCTAACTAGGATTTTGGTTCTTGCTTGGAGAGGGTGTATACCTCTGCCAACCAGAAACCCAATTTTCTAACACACCTTAATAGAATAGGTGCATTTATGATTGTGGAGTATGTGTGCTTTATTTGCAGTGGGCACCAATTGCACATGTGTACAGTCAATTGCTCCGATAACATGAAGACATCCTGCAATTTCATAAAATCTTTACTTAATAGCTATTTGTTGTTGACTTGAATTTGGAAAATCAAGTTATTGTGGAATGAGCCTGATAATGACATTAAGGACAGTTAGCAGAAATGATGAAAATGCTGCCTGAAAAATACTACCCACCATAGTTGAAATGCTCTGAAGCCAACATATGAAGTACTGCCATTAATTTTACATGTGATGGGATAGCATGGGACCAAGCTGTTAATGGTAACAGAAATCTTCTGCAGTAGTTGCAAGATGCTGTCCTTGTTCAATCTATATAATTGTATCACCTCCTCCTCCCTCATATCAATGAGGCTGATCCTTCGGCAAAATATCCGCTCCTTTCTTCTTTGGTGTAGCTGTCGACATAGATGATGGCTCAGTCTCATATTAATGACCTCCATTGCTGCAAAGTGGATCGTAATAACGTTTATGTGAGATTATACATGGATTTCATTAAGTGCCTTCTTGCGCCTGCGAGGAGCATGCATAGCATTCTGATGCATTTTGCTACACTGTGTGAGACTGAGTCATGCAGCCTGTGCTTTGTCAATATCAATGCACAAACCTTGCCTTATGATATGCGTGGGAACACCCACATTGCTTACATTAAAATCTGTGTGGTGCAAACCAATGTAACGCAGCACTTACACTATGCAGAGTGAGAAAAACAAAATTTTGTCCACTGCGTGGCTTAGTAAATATGACTTTAGCCGGTGCGTAGAGTTGCACTGACTTGCGCAACACACACATGATGCAACAGCTTAGCAAATCTCCCCTTCAGGTTAGTTGGGCCTTCTTCGAAGAAGTATCCGTAAACTGCAGAAAATTCAAAAATGTATGGTCAACCTTGGGAAATCTGACCATGTTTCAAACCACCTCAGACAACCTCACTGACCTCGGGTGTCTAAAAACATTCAGTTCAAATCTACATTTATAGTACATATAATCTACCATGCCCCATATCCAGAGTTATTATCAAGGAAATGTATGCAGCAATCGTGTCTTTGCCAGCTTAGATCTGTTAGCCCTATGAAATGTATTACGAAATTTGTTGTGATCAAATTTAAACTCTTAAAATAGGGTGGTCGAGTATTTTCAGACCAAGATGAAACCCTCTGAAACTCTTTATTACCCCAGTTGACACCACCATCAAATTTGCTCACGTTTAGACAAAATTTGAAAACATGGCTCTTCAGTAGTTGCCCTTTGGGTTTCTCACTTTTTCACATCTACTAATTCCGTCCACTTTCTAGATGCTATTTAGACTAGTTTTTGCGAGAAAAAATGCACCCTAGAAACAACAAAGTTTTTTTTCTTTTAAATGTGTTTTGTAATTTGTGCTAAGTAAAGTGTCATCGCACTCCTGTTGATTTTCCCCAACAGAGTGATTTTACACATAAATGTGATTCCCTTCCTAGTGTGATTGTGCTGCTAAGTGTTTTTCCGCAATCCTCGAGACGTTGCCCCTAAATATGATACCACAATCCAGTTTTCCTTGCCCCAAAGGTGATTTTGCATCTACTGGTAAATGTTGCATCTAAATGTAATTTTACAAATAAACGTGATTTGCCCTAAAGGCTTTCCATATGTATTCTGATGTTGCACCACAAGAGAGTTTTGGCCTCTCAATATGCTGTCAATCAAATGTGAGCTCATACTCACCTTTTAAACCGAGATCATCATTAGAAGTGGCTGTTTTTGTCAATCGGTTCACAAACAAATGTTTCTGGAGGGAGTAGAATCACAGGTTTCGCTGTAATTACTGAATCCATGCGATTTCATACTTACCACAATTAGCCAGGCGACTGTCTGGGGTAAATAATCGTAGATGTTTATTTTGATGAGTTTTCATTTTTAAGGGAGAAACTCATAATAGGTGCCGTTCATCCCACTAGGAATTCCTAACCCCGGGATATTAGATTGTACTGGACAGGATACTGATCGGCCCGGAATTCAAGGCACCTGCAATTAGGACTTCAATGTGACTTGTTATTACAGCATTTTCCCTCTGTACTGAGGGTTACTTCACTGTTTCTATATGTGTGTGTCCCATACTGAATCTGCTTCTCAAAATAAATAGCCTACACATTGTTTATGTGATCTTATTATAGCCATCAAATATAAAATGAAGAGACGTTCCTATCAGATCAAACTACCTGATGGATGTAATAATGCATCTAAGATCCTATTTCCCCATAACTAACTAACATTAATGAAAAATACCATAAATGCCGAGTCCTGTTAGTTAATCCAGAAATTCCAATCAGTGACAAAATTATAGTCTCATATAGGCTGTGTTAAAACGGATCTTTCTTTTACATTTTTACTAAGGACATACTATTCTAAATTGATGCACTATGTTGTCTTTTCTTCTTAGTCTCAAACAACACAACAATTACGTATTGGAAAAGTGACTATATCTCAGTTATTATCAGTAGAAAGGTGAGATGCTATGGCTAGGAATGTGAACACTGATATCACGCCCATCATCTCTACTGAATACATCACTGCCAGCCCATCATCCTCTATTTCCCTATGTTGCCTTTATGTTCAACACAATGCTTATGAATGAAACCAGGCAACATAATGCCAGATTAAATCAAGTAAGTCAGGACCATAGCCTAGAAAACATCTACTGCTACGCTGACAGAAAATGACATACTGTCTAGGATAAAATCCACAGACCTACAGTAACCACCCCCACCCCTCAGTACCGCCTCCCTCTGTCAAGCAAACTCATGCTCTAGTCCAGTCACTTCACACAGCACACAAAAAACTCCCCATAGAAGTATTCAGCAGCCTGTCTGCATGATTGACTATGACATGCAGTTGTTCAGCTCACAGTTCATTTCAGCCACTGACTAGTTCACAAATACCTTGTCCTCTCTTCAAAGTTAACTGGCTGTCCTCAAACTGAAACTGGATTACTTTTATGAGATGAGACAAGACTGTTAAGTCCACTCTATGTCTTTCGTTATGACAAAACCTATCCTTAAAGGGACTGATCCCCCTTTACACGTCACTGAAAACACTTTTGAAGAATCCCACGTGCACACCAACATAAATGCTCTGGATCACTTTTCCATGCACCTTACCTCCAACACACCTCCCACACTTGAATGCTCGCTTGTCATGGATCCCACACGTCATCTTATTACCACAGTCTCCAAAGCTAAACACCCTAACCACAATCAAAGATCAACATATTGAAGTATCCTCAGAGAAATGTCCTCTTCTCAAACCAGTGACCGATTCTTACACTTCACATCAAAGCTGCCATTAAGTCTAAAGGTCTGAGATCTTTAATGCAACTCCATGCATGCCTATGGTCTTCACTCAAAGAAACCTGTTTCTGCTAACCCTAATTGCCACTAGATGATCAGATCATACCACTAGTACAGAACATCTCTCTCCCCGACACAGAAGAACAAACTGTGTTGGTAGACCTTATCCACAGGGAATGCCTTAAATGGATACTAGTTGATTTAATTAATAGCCTCGCTATGTAAATTTCAAACGAAAATCACAAACAACTGAGGCTGAACATCTCACACTTTCCACAATGCAGCCAAATATTTTTTGGTGATTTCCTTGATTGTAACACTGATCATCTCATCATCTTTTGCAACCAGGTGTTCCTGGGAGATTCCTCCTCAAATCCTTCAAAAAGGACAACCAATCAAAACAATACACTTTCCTTTCCCACAAAAAATAAATCTCTAACCCTCTTAAACTGGATATATCAGGCCACTTATGGTAAATGTGCATACTTTATGGTCGCAGATACTATGCACAATAAGTCAGTTCACAAAAAAAAGGATTTAAAGTGGGTTGCAAGTCGACCCACCTCTTTAATATTTATGAGGAAGGTCAGAAATTCCAGCTCACTCCAGTTGGAGAAAATCACAAAGATGGTGGCCTGAAAATAAAGCATGTTTTTCCAAAGCGGCCCAATTTCCTTAAAGGAAAAGGGGCTTCTTTTAAAAACAGGAGGTTTTTTATTATTTTAAATTTATTTTAAATTTGCCAGTGGTCCCATGGAACACTGGCTACTTACCCCAAAATGTTTTCCAAAGTTTACAAAGGGGAAGGGGTGCCAAAAGGGCCTCTTCTCTTTTGACAATGGATCACCTCTTCCTTTGAGGATTCAGTAACATTTCAATATTTGCAACCAGAATTACCATCACAAATCCTTGATGTCTGTGGTGCCAAATTACTATTTAGAAGGGATGCCCACAACATGCCCCTTCTACATAGAGATTTGTAAACCATAGTTAAATTAATTTACCAAGTCACCAATACTTTTGTGATTGGGTAAATTGGATCAGTATGTAGGTAAACCATTTTTAGCAGTCGCAAGCTCATTAAGTTAGCGAATTGCAGGGTTTGAAACTGCTCAAAAGTTTCAGAAATCTGGCCCTTCTTCATTGGTTTATGTATTCAGGAGTTTGTACAGTGATATATGCTACCTATTAGCTACCTAAGAGTGATACTAGGAGTAACAGTTGAACGCAAGCTGAAACAAGGTCCACACTAAAGATGGAAATGGTTAAATCTAGGGACCTCAAATAAACTGACAGCAATCAGTCTGGCTTTAATGTTCTAATGCATGTAAACACAAGTATGCAAAAAAGATCCACAGACTATGGGCCTGATTACGAACTTGGCGGTGTCAATTCCGTCATGTTGGAGGAGGCGGACGTACCACCAACAGGCTGGTGGAGAAGACCACCAAATTATGGACATGGCGGGATTCCCCACGGAAGACAGTCAATGCACTGCCATCACCGCCAATGTGGACACGCTGCCACTGAATACGGTAGCCACCTGCAGGCCGGAGGAGGCCATATTTATGCTAGACAGATTATGCAGTTGCGCAATGCCAAGGTTTCCACCGCGGTCACACCACCACCTAAATCCAGGCGGAAACAAACATATATAAAGGAGACACCCACCTACCGGAAGCCACACTTGTCTGAAGCCAATATGGAACCGGAACTACATCTTCCCGCTGCTCCTGAGAGACACCGGAATCAGCGGCGGTGACCCCCATGACGATAGCAACAGTAAGTACACACAGCTACCTGTAACTGTTTGAAATGCCCAAGTATGTATGCACACACCACATACCAGTTGGAAACAGGGGGCGAGGCCGAGACACACGTAACCTCACAGCAATCAATCAATCAGCGATTGGAAAGCACACTACTCACTCGTGAGGGTCTCAGGTTGCTGAGGAGGGGAGGGTGAGAAGGTGGGGGGAGGTGCTGCTACTGCTCGAACAGTCAGATCTTGAGAAGTTTCCTGAAGGTAAGGAGGTCTTTGGTCTGGTGTAGGTGGGTGGGAAGAGTGTTTCACGTTTTGGAGGTGAGGTGTGAAAATGATCTACCACCGGTTGTAGTTCTGCGGACGCGTGGGATGGTTGCAAGGACGAGGTCAGCGGAGCGGAGATGCTGGATCAGGGTGTAGAAGGAGAGTCATTTGTTGAGGTATTCTGGTCCGGTTTGTGCAGTGATTTGTGAGCCTGGGTGAGGAGTATGAAGGTGATTCTCTTGTTGACTGGGAGCCAGTGCAGGTTTTTCAGGTGGTCTGTGATGTGGCAGTGGCAGGGGATGTCCAGGATGAGGCGTGCAGAGGAGTTCTGGATGCATTGCAGCCTCTTCTGGAGTTTGCCCGTGGTTCCTGCGTAGAAGGCATTGTCGTAGTCTAGTTTGCTGCTTACGAGGGCTTGGGTGACTGTTCTTCTGGTTTGGTGGGTATCCATTTGTAGATCTTTTGGAGCATGCGGAGGGTGTTGAAGCAGGAGGAGGAGATGGCGTTGACTTACTGGGTCATGGATAGTGAGGGGTCCAAGATGAATCATAGGTTGCGTGTGTGGCCGGTGGGAGTTGGAGCGGTTCCGAGAGTGGCAGGTCACCAGGAGTCATCCCATGTGGAGGGGGTGGTGCCGGAGATAAGGACTTCCGTCTTGTCCGAATTGAGTTTGAGGCAGCTGCTTTTCATTCATTCAGCGATGGTCTTCATTCCTTCGTGGAGGTAGGTCTTGGCGGAGTCCTTGGTGAGGGAGAGTATCAGCTGGGTGTTGTCGGCAAATGAGATGATGTTGAGGTTGTGGGATCGGGCGATGTTAGCGAATGGGGCCATGTAGACACACATTCTTGAATACAGCCACATACACACCCACACAAACATATCTCAAATACTACGGCCATCACATACACACATGCCAAAACACACACACAGCTACCCCAAGAAACATGTCTCTGGCAAAGCCACACACAACAACACACACCACCAAACTACACAACAACACCACAAACCACACATGCAGCAAACCATTGACATGCACCCACAAGACACACCACCCACCCACAAGTCACACAAATATCACAATGTACCACCAACAGGGAATGCACACACTCAAAACACACAAGGACACAACACAGCCATCGACCCAGCCAGCAAACACACACCACAGCATATCTGACATGACTCCCACCACACAGACACCCACATTATCCAGACACACATAAACACACAATCCTGCAACAAACACATGGCAACACAATCACCACACAACACCATCACAACCACATGCCCCCAGCATACACATGGACATCACACAACACACACCCATCACTAGGGAAATAATGCACTGCACACAACCACATATACTGCCAAACCCAAATATGTAGGCCAAACACCACACACATACAGACACAAATTATTTTGGTTGGCAAGGAACATATATCACATCATTGCGGAGACCAATGCCGACGGGGGCAGGGGCAGAGGCGGCTGCAGCAGAGGAGACACCCACCCACCATGGGCACATCCGCCAGGCACTGGACCGTGGCCACCAGTGGAGTAAGGACAATTCCACATGTCCAAAAAAGTGGGACCAGCGGCTGTCATCTGAATGCACACTACATGAATGTAAGTGTCTCACTGAAGATGACATGACTCCACACTAACAGTGCCTGGCTGATTAGGAAGTGCATATTGCAAACTGTGAGTGCAATGTAATACCCCTGCCATGACAATGTTGTATGCCACACAGATACCTCACTGTAGCACAAATGCAATGTGTGTGATGTGAGCCACACGGGTTGAAAAATATAGCACATTCAAAACTACAGTCAACATCTAGTGTGCAACACATTTCGGTAGGCAGCTATGAAAGGCTATGAGATAGTGGCATAGACGAGGTTTGAAAGCTTCCCTCTGTCATAGATTTGTTGCAATGGCATGGAGGAGGCCTGCCTGCGTGGCAGTCAAAGCGAGACTACTGTGAGCCATATGACGCAGCTGTACTCTGCAGTGAACTAAGCTTACTATCTGAAGGGAGTCTCAGTCCCCTTGACCACAGCTGGTTCCAGGTGACCTTGAATGGGCGTGAAATGCGATTCAACACTGAGGGTTGTTGAGTGATGCGAGCTGGAATAGCTTTTGTTCCTAATAGCTCCTAGATGTCCACCTGTAGCCGAAATGTCCATATAACTCCCACACAGCAGACCGCAATTGATGACGATTGGCCTCATAATACTACTGCAAGTGTATATCTGGAAAAGTTAAGCAGACTCAAGGCCCAACTGTTGCAAAAACATGTTGCATGTACATCTTCACGAGTGAGCAATGCGCTCCTGCCTCCTAGGTCATCAGGCAAAATCAGGCCCCTTTCAAGTGGAAACTGTTACGCACAACTCTATGATTTAATTGTGGGACTATATAACTTGCACAGTGCTACTGGGATAACTCATTTTTGTGAGGCCTTTGGAGCTGGTTACCTACACAACCACATCTCAGTATGTGGCCTAACATTGAGAGCCATATACATCATTTTTGCTATCTCCGACTGGGGATTCCCTATTACCTTGTCCTGTTTGGCTGGCATCTTGCATTTGGAACCTAGACCAATGCGATGGCTGTACCATCACGACAAGGGGGACCGAAAGTGCTTCCGCCAGTACAGTCATGAATGGATGATGCTGTACTTCAAAGCACCACGCTTGGAAGAACTGCAGTGCAACTGGTCATTGACATTGAGACAAGTATTGGAATGTGTCTAGCCCATTTTCCGATGCAACTGGTGTCAGTTAGAGTGTGCAGTAAAAGTGTGTCTTACCACATGATGTTTACTCACAACGGACGCTGATCTCTTGACGTTCTCTGTGAGAGCTCATTCCCAGTCATGTCAGATGAGGGTGTGTTTGGTACGTGCAGCAGATAATGAGCTGCCATTTGTGGATCAAGCTGCCCTTGGACACCAAATGGCTACAACACAATATTCTGCCGCCTCAGCTGGAGCACAGGATTTGGAACATGAGTGCTCCCTGGAGATCCTGGGGGACGATTTGTTGACCTTACCACCAGCCAAAGTTGGACAGTTACTGGCGTCAATTGTGCTTGGTTTAATGGGCGACTTTACCAATGACAATTACTTTTAAGACAAGCTGTTCCTGCCAGGAATGTGCGACATGAACCACTCCTTTTGCATGTAGACTCATCATACTCACATGTGGTTTGGACTTGTCAGTATTGGCGTATCATAAGATATGCGTCATAGATTAGCTATTAGTTTCTCTCATGTGTATCAAATACTTTTTCATACTTTACTGCGGCAAGTGGACGGGTGTGGGAAACTCTTCATGTCACAAAAATGTAATTTGTGTGTTGCATAATCAAAGTTCTGCCAAGACATGTCTCGAGGTCAGGGATGTATTTACTCTAATAAAAAATGTTGGCACATCTTCTACCTCTGTTTGACTTTGAAAGTGTGAGATATATGTGACTGCGAGACACGGATGAGTCATGAGACACACAACACCACCTAAGCACACAACACCACAACTGTGAACACACCAAAGCAATGACATCACCACCACAGGTACCAAACATGCACATTCTCTTCCTACAACACACATGAAGCCACTGAAGTATAATGTAACTGCACACACCCTCATAAACTGCCTACCCAATCCACACAATCCATGTCAGGCAGGAACAACTCCATACTAGGAAAACAAATTTATGACAAAGATGGCTGTTGTTTACCAACAACATGTTGCTCATGACTTGTTAGAATTTATGACATGTGCACCACATCTAGCCCATGGCCTGTCCGTATCTACTGTGCAGTATGCACATAATGCACAAATGTATACCCACTACTTGGCTCCTGGCAGCCAAATAACCACCACTGGTAGGGGCTTCAATGGGGCAGGCAGGCACCTGAGTGTTTAGGGAGGGGGCTACCGAAAGGTTGGGTTTGGGTTCTTGTGTGGGAGGGGCTCCCATGGTATTGACCATGTGTGGGGGGAATTAAGTCTTAGGCTTAGGGGTGGGTTGGAGACACCTGGGTGGGGTGGATGACTATGCAGGAGGCATGGGTACTTGCAGGATGGGTAGAAGTGGTTTGGGAGGTGGAAGATCCAGAACTGTGGAGTGACACAGATCATGTGGGGGTATCACAGGGTGGGAGAGGAGGATGGAAAAGGACAATAGCAGCATTCTACATCCTCTGTTTAACTCTTTCCACATAGTTATGCTGCTCTGAGGATAGCAATACAGCCACTAGTGTATTGTCCACTAGTTGACCTGGAGACAATAGAAAAACTGCATTTTATCCTGACTTATCATCTGAATCGTCATACCATCAAGGATCTCTGTCAACAGTTGGAGCCTGATTTGTTTCCTGGAAATCGGAATCCCTACTTCATACTCCCATAGTACAAGTCATGTCAGTACTACACTTCCTGGCTACTCGGTCCTTTCAGAATACAGTGGCCCTAACTGCATGGATGTCTCAGCCCATGTTCAGTATGGTTTTGAAGGATGTACTGTCTGCATTTTTAAAACACCTGGACAGCTACGTCAGGTTTCCTCTACAAGTAGATTTGGCCTATGTGAAGGCAGAATTTTATGTTATGGGACACATTCCACATGTGATAGGAGCTATAGATGGCACCCATGCAACTTTGATTCCCCCCGTACCAATGAACAGGTGTACAGGAACAGGAAAAACTACCACTCGATCAACATGCAAGAGGTGTGTCTGGCAGACCAGTATATTTCTCAAGTCACAGACAAATATCTTGGATCAGTCCATGATTCCTTTATCATGCGGAACAGCAGTGTCCCACTGCTGATGACACAAGTCTACACAGAGAGGGCCCGGCTGGTTGGTAAGTGACATTAGTAATGTGTGTTATCAATGTCTGACTCCTGCCATGACTATGTTGCAGGTCCCACATACATGTTTTTCCTCACAGGCAACTCTGGCTAACCAAAACTGTCCTTGGCTGTTGACACCAGTGAGATCCCAACCACGCCAGGGGAAGTCAGCTACAATGAGGCCCACAGGAGAACAAGGCGTGTTATAGAGAGGACTTTTGGTCTCCTGAAAGCAAGATTTAGGTGCATTGACTTGTCAAGTAGAGCCCTTCTCTACGCAGCTAACAAGGTATGTCAAATCATAGTTGCCTGCTGCATGCTCCACAACCTAGCCTTGAGACGTCAGACACCATTAATACCAGATGAGAGGGAGGCAGCAGGACATGTTGGTGGAAATACTGATTTGCCAAGTGATGATGAATCACAGGAAGAGAAAGCTGGAAACACTTGGTAAAACATCATAAATCAGAACTTCAATTGACTAAGGGGTATGTGAAGGACTACCATTGTTGTGATGGAAATGTGAAATCAGATGGAGAGATGGGTTGTACCGAGTATGCTAAACCGTCATGGTCACTGGCTTCCTAAAGTGTAGTTCAATAAAAAACGACTGTTGTGTACACATTTGTAGACCATAATTGACATGCATAATGACTTTACATGCATGATGAAAGAGACATATGCAGGAACTGTGTTACAGTGTAGTTTATTGTGCACAAGTGACAAAAATGGTTGGTGAAGTCATGGTGGATGAAATCTTCCAGGTAACTGCTACACCAGTTAGTAACACAAGACCAGTGTCCTTGTAGCATAGGAAAATGGAGTTGGGTATTGGAACAGTCAAGAGGGCGTTTCTGTGACACACAAGAGGAACAAATCAGGAGAGGATCCTGGCAGTGGATTTGGTCTTGACATTTGCTCCTGCAGGATGTCTGGATGGACATCCACGTTTACGGGTGGTCCCTCAGCTACAGAGGGAGGGGTGTCCGAGGCCTGCCCTTCCCCAGGTAGAGCCACCATGATATTAGCGGCTGCAGATATTGAAGGGGCAAATGGAAAATTGCTAGTGGAAGAGGCTAGCTGTTGTTGACAAAACCTAACTAAGATGGAATTTAAGTCCGTGAGCACCTCTGCTATGGAAGCCATGGTGATGTTGTGTTGTTGTAACTGCCCCATGACTTCTGTGTGGTTGTTCCTCTGCAACTTGATGAGGTCCCCCAACACGGTGATAACTTGGCCCATCATGCCTTGGATATTTTCGTTGGCTCCCAAGACTTGGGAGAGGGTTGCCTGGTCAGCCTTTGATCTTGGTTGCCCCATCCTCTGCCCACTACTTGCCTCCCAGACACCCCA
This sequence comes from Pleurodeles waltl, assembly GCF_031143425.1. Taxonomy (NCBI): domain Eukaryota; kingdom Metazoa; phylum Chordata; class Amphibia; order Caudata; family Salamandridae; genus Pleurodeles; species Pleurodeles waltl. The sequence continues at coordinate 1,424,107,549 of NC_090447.1, forward strand.
CTCCCATGTGCCTGTTCCCCTGGCACAGTGTGCCCACTCCCAGTGGGTGCAGATCCTTCATTGTCTGAGGTGGTGAGGTATGACTTCAGTCGCTGCACTGTGGGGGCACACTACTGATTGACCTATGCTCGGGCACAGGTTTTGGGGCCAATGGTTGCTTGAGATGTTGACGGCACAGGGCTGGGAGGTGTAGATGTAGGCAGGGTAGGCTGGAAGTGGAGGACTGACCAGGGGTCCCAGATGGGCCAGGTTCGTCATCCATGTTCAGATATCTAAGGTTGTTATCCACATTGGGGCCGTCATCCAGAGGGGGTTTGTCAGTCTATAGTGTCCTGTCGATTTTGACTGAGGCAAGGTTACCTGTGGAGGGTGTGAGACACAGTGGTTAGTTTTAATGTTTATATTATTGCAGTTGTGTGAGATGCAGACAGTGGCTTACCCATGATTCACAACAATGACACTGACAGCTGCTTCACAGCATACCTATGTTGCACACACTACACTGTGACTTGGACTCTATATTGCATGTGAAGTGTTATTCAACTAGGTTGTTAGTGATGTTCTGCTGATGGCCTCAGTGGCCGTCTATTTGTAGACATGGCTCTTCACCTATGTTACCTAGTGAACTGTCTGGCATGTTGGATGAGAGCAGAACGATGCAAGATGTCATCCTTGTTTTCACACAGTATGTGGTTTTGCGATGGACATTGGCCTCTTCGTGCCTGTCCTGCATATATATCAATTCAGCCATCTGACTTACCAAACCAAGGGGGTCAATTTATAACTAGGTATCATTATATTGTTGCCATGATACTTGGGCCCTCAGCTGTTGCTGTGTAATGCTTGGGATGTTTGTGTGAGTGGGCGTTTTCATTGCTGTCATTGCCATTTTCTGTTCCATACAGGTACATACAAGATGGTGTTCACATTGAGTTGGTAATCCATGCATGACAAGTGAAAAATGGCACTCTGTCAATGGTTCCTGTAATGTAGACAGTTGCATTCTGGGAGTTGTAGTAATGTGAATGGCCAGTGGAGCAGTTGCCATTTCCAAGTGCTGTGGGGCCCGAAGAGTGCAGTAGAGAAGTGACATGCACAAGATGGTTATTAGGTGATTTAGACAGAGGTGTAGTGGGTGAAATGTTAATGGGGATGGGTTTAGATGGTGAGGGAGCATGCAGCACAAGATAATAGTGTGACATGCATGTTGTGGGTACTTACCAGACCCCACTACCCCAGGTTTTCCTGTCAGGCCCTCAGGATTTAGGATGTTCAAAACCTTCTCCTCCCAAGATATGAAAGTAGGGAGAGGAGGTGGGGCTCAACTGCCAGTCTTATGGACCGGCAGCTGGTGCCTGGCGGCCATGGAATGGACCTTTCCCCTGAGGTCGTTCGACCTCTTCCTCATGTCCTCCCTTGTGCGTGGGTAACTGCCAACAGAATTCACCCTGTTGACTATTCTTTGCCACAACTCAATTTTCCTGGCTATCGAGGTCTGCTGGACCTGTGCTCCAAACAGTTGTGGATCTACCCATATGATTTCATCCACCATGACCCTTAGCACCTCATCTGTGAAGCAGGGATGTTTTTGACTGGACATGGTGGTGTGGTAGGTGTGTTGGGGAGTTTTGGGTGAAAGGGTGCAGTGGTTGGTGTATGGTGGGTGCTGGACTGTGAGTGGGTGTCGGATGACAGAGAGTCGTGTGTGCTGGTAGTGTGTAATGTGTGGGTTGTGCGCTTGTGGGGTGTGTGCTTCGTGAATGGTGTGTGTGTGATGAGTGTATGATTAGCGATAAAAAAGAAATAGGGGTCATTACCAACTGGCGTTTGGATCGCAAGGGATTGTGGGTTGTGTAGTGGTGTGTTTCATAGTGCCATGAGTAGGTGTGTCAGGTGTGTGGATGTGTGTTGTGTGTGGGGTATTCATACTATCCAATGCATTGTTGTTTTCTGAGCGAAGTGACATTCAACCGCGGCCGACTGTACTGCCAATGGTTTTCCGTCATGGAAGTATCATTTTTATGATTTGTGGATCGTAATCTGATGGGTGGATTTTTGGTGGGCTCGCAGTGCTGGTGGTGGGACTGCATTTTTTCAGTCATCCATTGTCCTGTCAGTTTCAGATAAATGGCTGTTTTGTGGCGATGTTCACTGTGTAGTTCATAATATGGCGGACGTATGTCCGCCATCTTGATGGTGTTTTGACGGCAGCAGTGGTCTTCCCTTTACTTCTCCATGTTTGTAATGACCCCCTATGTGTGTTGTGTCTGTACACCCATTCCCTTTCAGTGTCCCCTGAGTCTGTGCCCTGGGCAGTCTTGCAGTGCAGCTGTTTGTTCATTCTGTAAATTGTGGTTCTCGTGCCCTGTAGCGCCACAAGCGTAGGTTATGAAATATTAGAGTGAGATGAATCTAATGTTCCTCTTCCCTAGACTGGGACCCTGATCCTAGCTCTTCACTGGTAATAACATATACTGGCTGGAGGGCTCTGCTGGACCCATATGTGCTCTTCAGTAACAGTGGTATCAGTTCATACTGATGGTATTTCAGCGATAGAAAAGGTATTTTTAGATTGCTCATCACTCTGACCCCATATGATAAACCTATATGCAAATGTCCAAAAACAAATTACTTACCCCTACAATGGATATTTGTAAAATTCTATTTGGTAATGGAGGGATTATATGGAGGTCATAAAAGTTGCTTATTTATTTATAAATTTACATGTAGAATTCCTGGAAGGGGAGGAAAAAGTAAATGCAACTTTTGCCCAAAGTTCACGCTCACTGGTGTTACAGGAAGAAGAAATGGAAACAAGGCACAACCAAAACGTTTTTATGCCTTCAGTGCACAGTGACAAATGTGCAAAGTGGGCACTGAGGCAGGAATATTGGGTGTAGGACATCATTAAAGGTCATTCCATGTGCTCAGAGCCTACAATACATGGTTGTAGGTCTTGCACAATGCGCTCTGGGGGAGGGGGAGTGGACACAGTACGTGACCCAAGGCAATGTCTTGTGCGCAGGCACTGCAACTGGCTCTGTGAGCTGGAGAATGGGCACAGGACACAGTGGAGTATCATACCCTGTGTTCAAAATATGAATAATATGACTGGAAGCCATGCTCAGTAGGTTCTGTGCAGAGTGAGTGGACTGCTGCCTTTTACCAGCATACCATATTGTGTTTCTGGGGTTAGTTTCACCAATGGTTCTTTTTTAAACTTTGCCCTGTAAGAAAACCAAAATGTATTGCATTTCATTTGCAGCACGCTTGTGACAATTTTATTTAAACATAGGTGAAGTGTAATATCTAGTATCCAATATTGTATACTATGAACCTTCTTTCCTTTTTTCCCTTTTTCTTTCCTACTTCCTTTGCTTCTTTCCTTTATTTCTTTTTTACATTATTTTTTCCCTTCTTTCTGGCCTTTTCTTCTTTCATTTCTACTTTCCTTTTCTGCCTTTCCTTTTTTCTTTTGCTTTTCTTCTTTCTTTCCTTGTTTTTTTCTGTTTTGCCGTATTCCTTTTTCTTTTCTTCATTCTTTCGGGTCCATTCTTCCTTTTGTATTTTTTGCCTTGTTTCCTTCTTTCATACTTTCTATTTTGCTCTTTCTTTTTTTACTTCTTTCTTTTTTCTTTAATTGTTTCCTTTTCCTTCATTCATTACTTTTTTATTTCTTTCATTCTTTCTCTCTTTTTCTTTTTTCTTTTTATCCTTTTTTTCTTTTTTGTTCTTTCTTTCTCTTTTGCCTTCTTTAATTCTTTGAATTTTTGCCTATTTTCCCTTTTCCTTCTTTCGGTCCTCATTTCCTTCTCTCCTTTTTGGCTTCTTTCCTTTATTTTTTGCCTTCTACTTTTTCTTTCTTTCCGCATCTTTATTTCTTGCTTTCTTTACTTTTTTGCCTTCTTTCCTCATTACTTTCTTTCTTTCCTTCCTTTTCTCTCTTTTTTCTTTCTTTCTTTCTTTTTCTCTTTCTTTCTTTCTTTCTTTCTTTCTTTCTTTCTTTCTTTCTTTCTTTCTTTCTTTCTTTCTTTCTTTCTTCCTATCTGTTTCTTTCTCCTTTTTGCCTTCTTTCCTTCCCTTTTTGCCTCCCTACCTTCCTTCCCATTTTGCCTCCCTTCCATCTTCCTTCATTTTTGCCTTCCTTCCTTTTTGCCCTTATTCCCTCCTTCTTTGTCTGCCCTCCTTTCTTCTTTGCCTGCATTATTTTCTTCTTTGTCTGCATTATTTTCTTCTTCGTCTGCATTCCTTCCTTCTTTGCCTACCATCCATCCTTACTTTTTTTGCCTTTTTTCTTGTCTTCTTTCTCACAGCCAAGGCTAGCAGCCAATGCCAGATCAATGGCTTTTTTAGGTCTGTGTTAGCCAAGACCTTTTGATTTTACTAAAGGTATGTGTAACATAGTTAATAATAGGAGTTTTCAGCCAGACTTCATTCACATTCATATTTGGTTGTGTCATTCAAATTTGTCTTCCATCAACTCCACCATGCAGTGAAGGGGTAATGTTCGCCCACTTCAGGCATTGACTGACTGAGTTGCGGCATGTTGCCCTTTCACAGCACGTTTCACAAACAGCACAACGTAGTTCCCTTCAGTGCTGGGTGTGATAGCGTGTCCAGTCTTTATAAATTACCTGTACTTGGACATGCCGGAGGTCGGTGAACCTTTTAACCGAGTTGGGTTCTCCTCATCCAAGAATAGTCGGATCACTCAAATCAATAATCAATAACCATTGTAATCAGTGTCCAATACTTAATCAATAGATCAAGCGACACAATTGAAATCAATAACAATCAGTATTTTGACACACCATGACCTTTCAGTCAATGAATAACCACACCAGTTTATTTGAAGTTAATGAATTTATTTCTCTATATTAACAAAGCTAGCATGATATAAGTGAATCTCAAAATCAAATGATATATGTATACGAACGTCTTTTGCCTTCTTTCATTCTTTGAATTTTTGCCTATTTTCCCTTTTCCTTCTTTCGGTCCTTATTTCCTTCTCTCCTTTTTGGCTTCTTTCCTTTATTTTTTGCCTTCTACTTTTTCTTTCTTTCCGCATCTTTATTTCTTGCTTTCTTTACTTTTTTGCCTTCTTTCCTCATTACTTTCTTTCTTTCTTTCTTTCCTTTTCTCTCTTCTTTTCTTTCTTTCTTTCTTTGTTTGTTTGTTTGTTTGTTTGTTTGTTTCTTTCTTTCTTTCTATCTGTTTCTTTCTCCTTTTTGCCTTCTTTCCTTCCCTTTTTGCCTCCCTACCTTCCTTCCCATTTTGCCTCCCTTCCATCTTCCTTCCTTTTTTGCCTTCCTTCCTTTTTGCCCTTATTCCCTCCTTCTTTGTCTGCCCTCCTTTCTTCTTTGCCTGCATTATTTTCTTCTTTGTCTGCATTCTTTTCTTCTTCGTCTGCATTCCTTCCTTCTTTGCCTACCATCCATCCTTACTTCTTTTGCCTTTTTTCTTGTCTTCTTTCTCACAGCCAAGGCTAGCAGCCAATGCCAGATCAATGGCTTCTTTAGGTCTGTGTTAGCCAAGACCTTTTGATTTTACTAAAGGTATGTGTAACATAGTTAATAATAGGAGTTTTCAGCCAGACTTCATTCACATTCATATTTGGTTGTGTCATTCAAATTTGTCTTCCATCAACTCCACCATGCAGTGAAGGGGTAATGTTCGCCCACTTCAGGCATTGACTGACTTAGTTGCGGCATGTTGCCCTTTCACAGCACGTTTCACAAACAGCACAACGTAGTTCCCTTCAGTGCTGGGTGTGATAGCGTGTCCAGTCTTTATAAATTACCTGTACTTGGACATGCCGGAGGTCGGTGAACCTTTTAACCGAGTTGGGTTCTCCTCATCCAAGAATAGTCGGATCACTCAAATCAATAATCAATAACCATTGTAATCAGTGTCCAATACTTAATCAATAGATCAAGTGACACAATTGAAATCAATAACAATCAGTATTTTGACACACCATGACCTTTCAGTCAATGAATAACCACACCAGTTTATTTGAAGTTAATGAATTTATTTCTCTATATTAACAAAGCTAGCATGATATAAGTGAATCTCAAAATCAAATGATATATGTATTCGAACATCTTTTGCCTTCTTTCATTCTTTGAATTTTTGCCTATTTTCCCTTTTCCTTCTTTCGGTCCTTATTTCCTTCTCTCCTTTTTGGCTTCTTTCCTTTATTTTTTGCCTTCTACTTTTTCTTTCTTTCCGCATCTTTATTTCTTGCTTTCTTTACTTTTTTGCCTTCTTTCCTCATTACTTTCTTTCTTTCCTTCCTTTTCTCTCTTTTTTCTTTCTTTCTTTCTTTTTCTCTTTCTTTCTTTCTTTCTTTCTTTCTTTCTTTCTTTCTTTCTTTCTTTCTTTCTTTCTATCTGTTTCTTTCTCCTTTTTGCCTTCTTTCCTTCCCTTTTTGCCTCCCTACCTTCCTTCCCATTTTGCCTCCCTTCCATCTTCCTTCCTTTTTTGCCTTCCTTCCTTTTTGCCCTTATTCCCTCCTTCTTTGTCTGCCCTCCTTTCTTCTTTGCCTGCATTATTTTCTTCTTTGTCTGCATTCTTTTCTTCTTCGTCTGCATTCCTTCCTTCTTTGCCTACCATCCATCCTTACTTCTTTTGCCTTTTTTCTTGTCTTCTTTCTCACAGCCAAGGCTAGCAGCCAATGCCAAATCAATGGCTTTTTTAGGTCTGTGTTAGCAAAGACCTTTTGATTTTACTAAAGGTATGTGTAACATAGTTAATAATAGGAGTTTTCAGCCAGACTTCATTCACATTCACATTCATATTTGGTAGTGTCATTCAAATTTGTCTTCCATCAACTCCACCATGCAGTGAAGGGGTAATGTTCGCCCACTTCAGGCATTGACTGACTGAGTTGCGGCATGTTGCCCTTTCACAGCGCGTTTCACAAACAGCACAAAGTAGTTCCCTTCAGTGCTGGGTGTGATAGCGTGTCCAGTCTTTATAAATTACCTGTACTTGGACACGCCGGAGGTCGGTGAACCTTTTAACCGAGTTGGGTTCTCCTCATCCAAGAATAGTCGGATCACTCAAATCAATAATCAATAACCATTGTAATCAGTGTCCAATCAATAGATCAAGCGACACAATTGAAATCAATAACAATCAGTATTTTGACACACCATGACCTTTCAGTCAATGAATAACCACACCAGTTTATTTGAAGTTAATGAATTGATTTCTCTATATTAACAAAGCTAGCATGATATAAGTGAATCTCAAAATCAAATGATATATGTATACGAACATTACTAGCTGTCCATAGCGGCGGAAGAAACGCAATCTACGCAAAATCTGAATTATAATGCACTCGGTTATAGCAATGCAAATCACTAATATAAGTAACTGAATTTGACTAATTGCATACATCGGTCAGCATAACAAGATTTCAATTTAGCATGGTGCATCAGATGAATACCTCAACTAGCCTCTAATTAGCATGGCATGTGCGGCTTCATGCAAAACGAATTTAGTCAACACGAATTTATAAAACTTCTAGCTTGGGCCCTATCAAAATAGCAGTTGGTACCTAGGAAGGAAAACACAATGCATAATACAATTATCCTTTCATATTTACCAAATACAATCAGCATTCAAGGAAAAGTCTTCGTCCTTCAGGTATCGGTTCGATCAGCATGGGGCAGATATCAAGGGGCCAAAGTTAAGAGCCAGTTTCCTTGCGGCAGCAAGGAGAATGGGGCAAGAGTTACTGCATGGGCAATACGGGGCAAAGTTAAAGTCTCTAGGGTGAGAATTCTTTAAAGTCTCTTTCTCTGCGACAGAGAAAGGGCATCAAGAGGTCGCTCTAAAATGGCTTCTTGAATCTTGCTTCAAAATGGCATAGTAGAAAATGGCTGACTTCTCTTTGTCCGGTGGGTTTTAGTAAGAAACATTCCAAATTCTTCAGGGTCTTCCATTGGAGGGTTCATAGGGTGGCTTCAAATTGACCAATGAATATTGTCTTTCTCCTAGTACTCATTTATGCATACATTGTCCTGGGAGCCTTGGAACACAAGTTGCAACAAAGTTTGCCAATTATTTCGGTATCAGTGCTTTTATTGTCTGCACCTGCAGGAGCTGACCTTGTATCAAAAGGGATGAAACCATCCTAGCACGAAACCTTGAGATAAGTGTATTAGTCATCGCTACTGGAAAAATACAGCATTATAACAAAATAGTATGTCCTTGTTAAAACAAGTGAAAACCACGCGGTTAAATTTGAGACCAGGCAACTAGGCCAAAGCCTCTGCTAAATTTAAGCTAAGCTTAAGACAGTTTCAACAAGAAATCATAGAATACATTTGCAACTATGACGGATTACTACATTTGCCGATTCTTCATGATTAATTTAAGCTCGTTTAAAATTATAGCGAACTACCCTGTGGGCACAATTTCCCACGTACATTATTTTTCTTTGCTAAAATCACACTACCTTATACGATTTTGATTATATGACATATGAATATTTGCGAGACCTTCTTTTCTGCATCATCAATCCCTCCTCTGATGACTAATTATGTCATCACATCAAATCTTCCCACAAATTTTATTCCATTAAAATTCTGTTTTAGTAATTTGGCACTTCAGTCAATTCCCTCTTTCTTTTGGTTCCTTTAGATTTTTCTCTGTATATTTCTACCATTTTGTTTTGTTTTTTCTCTTCTCTTTTCCTTTTGTTTCTTGTTTTCAATATTTTACTAGCTTTCCATATTCCCCAAATACCCAATAAACAAATTAATATTATTAATATTCCTTTTACTATTTTCAGTAATAGTCCGTTCCAAATGTTGCTGAGCCAATTTCCCACAGAAGCAAATCCTTTTCCAACCTTCTCCCATACTCCTGGTTCTTTCAATTCTTTCAAATCTGTACTCTCGTTAGTTAAATTTGTAAGCATTTTTCTAATTTGCCCACTGTTGTCTGGAATATAAGAACAACAGTGACGTGCGGCAAGCATTTTGCAAACGCCGCCATCCTTTGCTAAAAGAATGTCTAAAGCAAGCCGATTTTGAAGAGTCATAGCTCTTTCTGCAGCAAGTTCAGCATCCATCAGGATTATAGCTCCTGAGAATTTTGTCAACATGTTATCCACGATAGTAGACAATTTTCGTATTTTAATTGAATTCAATATGACTCCTACTGAAGGAATCATTTCTCCAAATATATCTTCTACCACACCAGAAGCTGTCTCCCTTTTCTGAACATGATGTGACTCAGACAGCTTTGGAAGCTTCTTCAAGTCGTCTAGTTGATAAATCTTTGGGAATACTATTCCCAAATAACACCTCCCATACCATCCCTTTGGAAGACGATAATAGGCATTGAGTCCACAGATATAATATACTCCTGGAATAACTGGATCTAGGCCATTTAACATGAACGTCCATTTAGCTTGAAACAAAAACGTATGTTTACATTCACTTGTTCCCACAAAGATTGTGTCGTAATATGATTTAGGTCTATATACACAAAGCCTCCCTACGTGTATGGCATCTAAAGCTAGTTTCCCTTGTGTCTTTATTGCGGCAAAAGCATAATTATCTACAGATGTCCTCTTGTGTAATTCCCTTTCTAATTTGTCCTTCCCCTCCTTCCTCCTATCGTCAGTGTGATCTAAAAAGCTTTTCTCCATCGGTGAAAGCAAGCATGTAAGGTTTTCTCTGTGGGCGTGAGCTGTGTGAAAGGGTGACAATGCTTCAAAGAAACCCCTCATTAATTTTATAAAATAATCTCTTGCTACTTTACTCAGATACTCAATGATGGTGATATATGCAAATACAACATCATGATTGGAATAAAAGTAGTGAATATACTCCTGGCCATAAAATCTGGTCATCAATAAACTACATGAAATGCCATACATAAGAGGCATGCTATGATATGTTACTCCTTCCTTTACTGAGGTAGGTATTTGTGTGCACACATAACAATCTTTCGCATCCATTGTCTCAACATACTCATTCAGCAAGCAATAGAAAACGTAGGAGGAGAGCTCTTTCTTATCGTGTAAATATTTCTCGTCTTGTTCGAGTTTCTGCAAAGGGGTTAATTCAGTAGTAGGTTTAGAAGTAGAAGCATCATTCGCGTCTCTCTCATTCTTCCCATGCATTCCAAGAACTATTGCTGTAATTATTAGTACACATGCAGTTATTAGACCTACACACATGTATTTACAACACTTCATTTTATGTCCCTTTGTAGTGTAGCCTGTCATGATCTATATAGAATCAGAAAGTTGAAGACACTTTACCAAATCAGGTTTGCAGATGTATATACATATATAAAGCTGAACGAGTTCAATGTTCACACAGTTTTCTTTAGCAGCTTAGTCTCTTATCGGTTTAGCAGCTTTGTCTCAAGATCGGTTTCATAGTCAATCAAGTTAACAATGTCTTATCCGGTTAAAAGTCAATCAGGTTGTCAATGTCTTATTCGGTAATGTTCATGGAATTTTCATTTCTCATGTGCCAAAGTGACGTTCTGCTTCCTCGTTCTCAAGACTGAGAGATAGGAATTCGTCTGACCAATCGTTAGCGGCTATGTATGCCCACTCAGGACCAGAATATCTTCTGCTCGGTATTCTTTTCCTCTTCAATTTTGCATCACCTTTTGATTCTCTCTTGCTGACGCCTTGTTCTTTGGCTGTGTCCTTTTCTTCACTTGGTGATGTTATTGCGACAGACACTTCTTTTCTTTTCTCCTTCAACTTTGACTCTTCACCTTCTTTTAATATTTCTTTAGTCTTTGATCCAACCGGCGATATGCTTTGTCTTCTTTTTGCACTGTTTTCACCTGACGGACCTGCAACCGGTTCTGGAAGAGGTTGAACGATTTCACTCTGTCCCACCTCCTTTTCTTCCCCTAGGAGGTCGATCAGGTTTTCCTTTTCTTTTCCTGTATCGTCTGCTTCTGGGAAAGCCCTCCTCTGGTCAGGCTCTCCTGCTTCTTCACCTGTCGCAGGCTCTTCGTCACCTTCAGGATCTTTGTCACTTTCTGATGTTTCTCCTCCGACCTCCTCAAATGGGTCAGCTGTTTCTTCTTCAGAAAATATTTCTCCTTCTTCTATTTCTGCTTGTTCGCCTCCAGGTTCTCTTTGTCTTGTCTCGGTACCTGGTACTTCCCTGCCAGTTGCTGGTAATTTCAGCCCTTCGACTTCCTCTTCTGTGGGGCACGTCACCCTTTTCGTGTGACTGGCGTGAATCCAGTTTGGAACTCCCGCACACTTCACAGCGGTGGTAGTTGTCAGAATCACTTGGAAAGGTCCTTTCCAATGGGGTTCCAGACACAACTTCCTCACATGTTTCTTTATCACGACCCAGTCACCTGCTTTCAGGGCGTGTCCTGGACCTTGGATCGGTGGCAAGGTGGTTGCCTCCACCTGGTGAGAAAAAGAGCGGACCACATCAGCTAGACCTTTGCAGTAGTCCAATACCATATCATCAGTAATATTTACAAGTGCTTTTGCAGGAACGGCTGGAAGTCTCATGGCTCTGCCCATGAGGATTTCATGTGGTGATAGTCCAGTCTTTCTATCAGGTGTGTTTCTCATTGACATTAACACCAAAGGCAACGCGTCAGGCCATTTCAAGTTTGTGGATGCACATATTTTCGCCATTCTTGATTTCAATGTTCCATTCATTTGTTCCACTAGTCCTGATGCTTCAGGGCGGTAGCTACAATTCAACTTTTGCTCAATGTTCAGCGCCGCACACAACAATTTGATTACTTTGTTATTGAAGTGACTTCCCCTATCTGATTCTAAAGAGATCGGGAATCCGAAACGTGGTATGAGTTCTCTCAGGAGTAGTTTTGCAACTGTGAGACTGTCATTTCTGCATGTAGGGTATGCTTCAATCCAGTGACTAAAAATACACACAATCACCAACACATACTTCAAGCCTGCATGCATAGGCATCTCAATTAAATCCATTTGCATCCTGCTGAATGGCCCACCTGCTCTTCCAATGTGGCTCAAATTTACTACTGTTCCCTTCCCTGCGTTCATTTGTTGGCAAATGACGCAACGATGGCAAACTGCTTCAGCAACTTGGCGGAATTTAGGATTAAACCAATCAATTTTGAATAGTCTAATCATGGCACCCCTTCCAAGATGGGCTTGTCCATGATACAATCTGGCTAGCTGCGTTAAAAGACTGTCAGACTAAACCAACCTCCCTTCACTTGAAACCCACAAATCATCTGGTTTCTTTATGCATTGTAGTTTGCTCCATGAGAGTTTCTCATCCTTACTGACATTATTTTGTAGGAATTTCAATTCTTCAATTGTATCTACAACTTTTAAAGCAAAGGCTTCATTTGGTTCAAGTTCTGGCTCATTTATCAGGTTCCATTCGTCTCTGAGCAATATACAGTTCAATGCGCAAAACCTTGCGACTTGATCTGCATATCCATTCCCCAAAGAAACGAAGTCTTGTGATTTCGAGTGCGCACTGCATTTTACCACTGCCACTTCCCTTGGTAACTGGGTGGCATGTAACAGTTCTCTTATTCTTTCACCATTTTTCACTGGTGATCCTGAAGAGGTCATAAAACCTCTCTGCGACCACAATTGTCCAAAATCGTGCACTATTCCAAATCCGTACTGACTGTCAGTGTAAATGGTGACTTTCATTAATGCGGAAAGTTGGCAATCTCTAGTAAGGGCTACTAGTTCCGCTACCTGTGCAGAGTAAACTCCTTGAAGCCAAGATGCTTCCAGAACACCTGTTATCGTACAGACGGCATATCCTGCTTTTAATATTCATAGTGCATCTCTTAAACACGAACCATCAATAAAAATAATTTGATCATTTTCTTCCAATGGGGTGTCTTTGATATCAGGTCTCGGCTTTGTACAAAATTGAGTCACCTGAAGACAGTCATGTTCGATGTCTTCAGCGTTCTCAATTTTGAAATTTTCACTGGGAAACAAAGTTGCTGGATTCAACGTAGTGCACCTTTTCAGCTGCACATTGGGTGACCCCAAAATGATTGTCTCATACCTTGTAAGCCTAGCACCGGTCATGTGTTGTGTTCGGGAACGTGTCAAAAGTATTTCGACTGAGTGGGGGACCATAACTGTTAAAGGATGTCCCATCACAATTCCTTCACTCTGATTTAGGCTTATACCAACTGCTGCTACAGCACGCAAGCATCCCGGTAAGGCTGCTGTGACTGGATCCAAAGTAGCTGAAAAATATGCTACTGGTCTGTTTACGCCACCATGGACTTGAGTCAAGACAGACAAGAAACATGCATCACGTTCATGACAAAACAATGTAAAAGGCTTTGTGTAATCAGGCATACCTAAAGCTGGAGCTCTGCACATGCATTCCTTTAATTCAACAAAAGCATCCATTTCATCTCTTTTCAACACTATTTCATCCAACGCTTCTTTCTGGGTCAGTTTCAACAAAGGTTTGGCTAGAGCCGAGAAATTGGGAATCCATTGGCGACAGTAGCTCACCATTCCCAAAAACGTCCTCACCTCTCTTCTCGTCTTTGGTGGACTCATTTGAAGTACACTTGTTATTCTCTCTTTCATAATTCTTCTCGACCCTTTCTCTATTTGGTGACCCAAATATTTCACTTTCTTCTGATAGAACTGTAATTTTGAAGGAGACACTTTAGGGTTCATTCTAACCTTGGCGGGAACCGCCAAGCGGGTGCCATGCGGCCACAATAACGCAGCCCCCATTCCAACATTCCCGCTGGGCCGGCGGGCGCTAACCATGTTAGCGCCCGCCGGCCCAGCGGGAATGAGGCCGCAACACAGGAGCCGGTTCCAAATGGAGCCGGCGGTGTTGCGACCGTGCGACGGGTGCAGTTGCACCCGTCGCGCTTTTCACTGTCTGCCATGCAGACAGTGAAAAGCAGGCCGGGGCCCTGTTAGGGGGCCCCAGGACACCCCTTACCACCAGCCTCTTCCTGGTGGTGTAAACCGCCAGAAACAGGCTGGCGGTAAGGGGGTCATAATCCCCAGGGCAGCGCTGCCCTGGCGGATTATCACCGCCGGGACTCCGCCGGCCCCGGCGGTGCGACCGCAGCTTCACCGCTGCGGTCAGAATGGGAAATGAAGCACCGCCAGCCTGTTGGCAGTGCTTCCGTCATTCTTGCCCTGGCGGTCCAAGACCGCCAGGGTCAGAATGACCCCCTTTGTGTCCATTCCTTCCCAAGTGGTTCAATAGGGCAATAGTGTCAACCGTACAGTCATTCTCTGTCTTGAATGCGATTAGTAAATCGTCAATATACTATACCAAGGTTGAATCAAATGATAATTCCAATGATTCCAAATCCTTCTTTAGAATCTGATTGAAAATTGATGGTGACTCCGAAAACCCTTGAGGAATTCGACACCAACTGTAGACTCTGTCCAGGAATTTGAAGCAAAAGAGAAATTGGCTGTCCTCATGAAGAGGCACAGAAAAGAATGCATGTGACAAGTCGATGACTGAAAACCACTCTGCATCACAGGGAATTTGAAACATTATCACAGCTGGATTTGGTACCACGGGACAACATTTGACTATTATGTCATTTATTTTCCTCAAATCCTGAACAATTCGGACCTTTCCACTTGGTTTTATTAATCCCATGATTGGTGAATTACATGGACTACTTAGTACTTCTTTCAGTACTCCCTGTTTCACAAACTCATCAATGAGTTGGGCGACTTTTATGAGAGTGTCTTGTGACATATGGTATTGTGGAGTCTGAGGAAAATTTGCATTCGGTTTTACAGTCACTTTCACTGGTTCTGCTCCTTTAACCAAGCCTACTTCTTCCCCTGTCATGTCCCACACTTCCTTTCCAACTGTTTCCTGTAATTCTGTAGGAATATCTGCTTCAGTGAGCATTGGATAAAGAGTAATCAGGGCATACTCTTCATCGACAGTTTCCACTTTGTCTCCTCCTAAACTGTCCTCTTCTTCCTCATCGCTGTTTGTCTGTATTTTAATTCCATCGTTTGAGCACATAATCGAACATCCCAACTTGCACAGCAAATCTCTCCGTAACAGGGATATTGGACTCGAGTCACACACAACAAACTTATGCGAACCTTGATAGTTACCAATCCTGACTTGCACTGGATCTGTGATTGGGTTTGTCAGATACCTATTTGCTACTCCCACTACTTGAACTGTTCTTCCCGAAAGTGGCAAATTTGGTACTTTGATACTTCTGACTGTAGAGCGTGTAGCTCCTGTGTCAACCAAGAATGAAACGCTGTGACCCATAACTCTTCCTTCCACATACGGTCCCTTTTGATCAACTTCCAAAGATGCTGCAAGCATACAATTTCCCTCCTCATCTGAACTTTCACTCTCCCATACATTGTTTATTCCATTCTCACTGTGTAACGGGAATTGTTGTACTGTGTCATTTTGATTCATTCCTTGACCCGTGACCTGTTGAGGAAGCATTACTTGTTGCTGATTCATTGGTGCTAAGGGTATTTGCATTTGCTGATTAGGTACCATGGGAAACTGCTGTTGCATTGGCTGCAACTGGGCCATTTGTACACGGGGCATTTGCACCTGCTGTGGTTGTATGGGTTGTAAACCCTGCATCTGATTCACATTATTTTGAAAATTTGGATTTGGACCCCTCATTTTCGGTCCTCTCATATTCTGAAATGAATTGACATCATTGTTTTGCTGACCTACACCTTCCTGCACGAACATTGGGCACTCCCGTTTCCAATGCCCGACGATCCCGCACGTGTGACATGGCATCACCTTCTTCATTCCCTGTATACCATTTGGAATCATAACAGTATTTAAATCAGAACCATTATTCACAAAACCTCCTCGGCCTCTGCCTCTCATCTGTGGCTGAAACAAAGCATTTCCCTGCTGTTGCTGCTGCAGCAACTGTTGTTGAAAACCTTGCAAACTTTGCAAACCTGTCTTAGCTGCTCTAAGCTGCATCACCATCACTTTTTCTTTCAACCTTTTCTGCTTTGTCTCAATCTCATCACTGCAATATTTTGCATAATTCAACACCTCATAGATCGACTTTGACTGCCAACAAATCAAATGCATTTTAATCATCTGGCTGATTTCGCGTCTCAATCCTTCCACAAATCTGAACACAAAATGGAGCATGTCCTTTGGTTCAATCGTTTCCGTACCACTGTAATTTTTAAACGCTTTCAACAATCTCTCATAATATGCGTGTATCGATTCTTTAACTTCTTGTGCTGTTCTGTCAATTCTCTGCCAATCCACATTTTTCGAAGCAACCTTTGTTTTCAAATGCTCAATCACTTTATGGTACAAACTCATTACCGTAGGCGATGGTGCGCCTGTCTCCCTATCTCTTTCTGGTTCACTTGTTGGCCAACCTACAGCCCTTTTACAATCTTCCCACAAATCTGCCGGAACCACGATTTCGAACAATGTATTTAGGTCTTCCCAAAGACATTTTGCGAGTTTCACAAATCTATCTGTTTGTTGATACCATTCGATCGGTTTCTCTCTTAATTTAGGGAAGTCATCCGTAAAAGATTGAATATCACACCTGTGCCATGGTACATGGACAAGTTTTCCCCCTGCCGTTTCTCTCATTGGTAACATGGTTATCAGGTCATCATTCTGTTGTACTTTCTCATTCCGGTCTAGGGTACTTTCTTTCTTCTTGTCCTTCTTCTTAACCCACCTGCTCTCCCACTTATCTAGACATCTCCAAACCTGCGCGCTTTGCAGTATCTCTTTAAGATGTGTTTTCATTCCTGCAGATCTCATGTGTTCAAAGTCTTTTGTCTCAAAGTCTAACCTGTAACTTCTGCTCAAGTGTTTGGTTTTACCTATGTCGATTATGTTTCTGTCTGCAATTTCTTGTAACCTTTTATGTATGTTGCTTACTTCTCTTGTAATTCTAGGGCACATGTATCTCAGCTGTTCTTCTGTGTATGATTCTAACCTGTTCAGACCCATCGTTCCCTCTACTAGTTCATCTGCTTCCATGCCTAATCTTATTTTATTCAAATATTCCTCTCCCTTCCCGCTGGGGGTACTCTGTGGGGAGTCCAGGCTGTTCAACCATTGTGTTAACTGTTCCGCGTTCAGTCCCATTAGTGTAGCACTTACATCAACTGCTACTGATGGTTTCTTTAACGTTTCTGTTTTTGAAGTTAGCTGTACTATTAGTGGTGGACCTGACCTTACCACAGTTGACGGAACACAAGCTGGAATTGGACTAAATTCCAACAAAGACCCAGATCTATTTAGCAGTGTTCCTACCGGGGTTGTTTCTGGAGTATTTTCTATGCAGCTCCTCCCTGTCTCATTTTGTGTCATTACCGCTTGGTCGCATGCATTCGGCTTTGCCTGTATATACAATGGTACTGGCGGACCTACAGTGATAGGCAAGGATATTGCATCCGGATTCTGTCTGTTCCCCGAATTCTGTGGCATGTTAATTCCCACATTATGATTCATCATTGCTGGCATATCTAACTGGTTTTCTGTTATTTGAGTGTACCTCGGCACTTCTTGCATCTGCTTTTGAGGCATCAAAATTTGTGTTGATTCGGCTTGAATCAATGTCGGTCTTTGGTAATTCTGCCCTCCCTGCGCCATTAAACTAGAAGTCATTTCGAGATTGTGCTCACCATAATAGCGCCTTTGAACCTGCGGCTGATAATCATTGACAGGTTTCAATTCAGGCACATCAGGATATATTCTCTGAACTCGTGGTGTTTCTGTTACAAAAGGCATGTTGGGACTACTCTGCCTCTGCGGTATTCTCAAATTCGGTGTTACAGTACCCTGTACTGGTTCGGGGGGGCAGTACTAGTGCTTGGGCCATTTTCGCTTTCCACATATGGTGGCGGGCGGTCATTTATCAATTGCATAATGAACTCCTCATCGTCGGATTTGTCTGACCTTTTCGAATTTCTATTGTCTTCTCTATCTCTGGACTGACTCCTGTTTGTTTTATAGGTAGCTTTCCTTCCTTCCGTCTCTGCTTCGTCAGTAATTGCTGGAAACAATTTAATTCCCTGTAATACGTCTGATCTCCAAACCTTTTGAGTAGTATCCCATCTAGCATCCGCTAGTGTCTTTTCTACTTTTCTCACTCTTGTTTCAAATTTCTTTTGTTGTTGCCTTCTAGCCATTAGCTCCCAAATTGCTAATGCTTCAAATTGTGCTGGTCTTGGAGGTACTTTCATGTCTTATAGCGCGAATCTTAGATTCTCCAAAACTCTTAGATTAAACGACCCATGGATAGGGAACGCTACACTTCCATGCTTTTCTGTTAATTTACACCATTGCTTTAACCAAAGACATGGTGCGACACCCTTTTCTTTGATTACGATATAAGCTGGTGTACCCTCAGGCGGTGTTTCCTCTCCTACATTTGCTTTAATATATACATCTCCCCTCAAGGCACTCTTAAGTGCTTTGAAAAATATAATCTTTCCGTCTTTTATTTTCTTTAAAAAATTGTAATCAATAAGTGACTTTAATTCCCGGAATACTCTTCCCTTGCCTTTCCCCACCAATTGCGCTTCATGGACTGTGTTCAATCCGTGCGCGACCCTTCTCACCAACCAACCTATCCCAGCGCGGCTCCTAGTGACGTCACACCCACACACTGCGGCTGACAAAGTCTCGTGGCTTGTCCTCCTTCATTCAGCTTCACTCAAAACTAGTTTCTGCAATATATCGCGAGCACCAACCAAAAAGAAGAAAACAAATCTGTTGGTTTACTACAGGAAGGGTAATACAATCGCTTCAGAAACCTTAGGGATTTTTCACTAGCCTCGGCAGTTATTCCATCTTTCTCGGTTTCCCACTTTCGCAAGCAAAATTTGACCCACAAATTTTACTCCCAACTGATCAATGAACTATTCTAGCGCGCCTTAGAATTCGTCAAATCTCAAAGTCGAAAATTTTCTTTCATTCGTCAATATTCATACTAACTCGTTGACCACGCCCGATCAACCTATTAAACCGAACAGATTACAACATCAATCAAGTGTCTCATACACTTTTCAACATACTCCGGAGTCTCTTGACCTCGCAGGGCCCGTCTCAACATCAACAACCACGTGGACAATTTTTCCTGCACAAAGCGCTACACACATGTGAAGTTCGACGACTTCCCTACTCTCACACTTTGGAGTGTCGCTCCTGTAAAATTTAAATTGGAGTTCGTAACCCCCTAAAATCCTCGCAACCTTCACAATTCATCTGCGGCATAAGGTTTGCAAGCGCGAAACCCTAACTTCACTCATACTGTCACTAGGAACGCCGAAAACATTCTCACACCTCCATTTCCTCCATTCGCAAGCTCCGAGATTCCGGGAAAGTCATTGGGGATTTAGGGCATCATCATCTCTCCAACTTGTTTTATCAAAGAAAATTCTAACTTGAATCCGCCTATTATCCGGATGGCGTCCCAAAGGGCCAAACCATCCTCTGCTACCATCTACTGATAGCGCGTCCAGTCTTTATAAATTACCTGTACTTGGACACGCCGGAGGTCGGTGAACCTTTTAACCGAGTTGGGTTCTCCTCATCCAAGAATAGTCGGATCATTCAAATCAATAATCAATAACCATTGTAATCAGTATCCAATACTTAATCAATAGATCAAGCGACACAATTGATATCAATAACAATCAGTATTTTGACACACCATGACCTTTCAGTCAATGAATAACCACACCAGTTTATTTGAAGTTAATGAATTTATTTCTCTATATTAACAAAGCTAGCATGATAAGGGAATCTCAAAATCAAATGATATATGTATACGAACATTACTAGCTGTCCATAGCGGCGGAAGAAACGCAATCTACGCAAAATCTGAATTATAATGCACTCGGTTATAGCAATGCAAATCACTAATATAAGTAACTGAATTTGACTAATTGCATACATCGGTCA
The DNA here is from genome assembly GCF_031143425.1 of Pleurodeles waltl. NCBI lineage: Eukaryota > Metazoa > Chordata > Amphibia > Caudata > Salamandridae > Pleurodeles > Pleurodeles waltl. Next base: position 1,424,127,483 of record NC_090447.1, read on the forward strand.
GCATAACAAGATTTCAATTTAGCATGGTGCATCAGATGAATACCTCGACTAGCCTCTAATTAGCATTGGCATGTGGGGCTTCATGCAAAATGAATTTATAAAACTTCTAGCTTGAGCCCTATCAAAATAACAGTTGGTACCTAGGAAGGAAAACACAATGCATAATACAATTATCCTTTCATATTTACCAAATACAATCAGCATTCAAGGAAAAGTCTTCGTCCTTCAGGTATCGGTTCGATCAGCATGGGGCAGATATCAAGGGGCCAAAGTTAAGGGCCAGTTTCCTTGTGGCAGCAAGGAGAATGGGGCAAGAGTTACTGCATGGGCAATACGGGGCAAAGTTAAAGTCTCTAGGGTGAGAATTCTTTAAAGTCTCTTTCTCTGCGACAGAGAAAGGGCATCAAGAGGTCACTCTAAAATGGCTTCTTGAATCTTGCTTCAAAATGGCATAGTAGAAAATGGCTGACTTCTCTTTGTCCGGTGGGTTTAAGTAAGAAACATTGCAAATTCTTCAGGGTCTTCCATTGGAGGGTTCATAGGGTGGCTTCAAATTGACCAATGAATAGTGTCTTTCTCCTAGTACTCATTTATGCATACATTGTCCTTGGAGCCTTGGAACACAAGTTGCAACAAAGTTTGCCAATTATTTCGGTATCAGTGCTTTTATTGTCCGCACCTGCAGGAGCTGACCTTGCATCAAAAGGGATGAAACCATCCTAGCACGAAACCTTGAGATAAGTGTATTAGTCATCGCTACTGGAAAAATACAGCATTATAATAAAATAGTATGTCCTTGTTAAAACAAGTGAAAACCACGCAGTTAAATTTGAGACCAGGCAACTAGGCCAAAGCCTCTGCTAAATTTAAGCTAAGCATAAGACAGTTTCATCAAGAAATCATAGAATATATTTGCAATTATGACGGATTACTACATTTGCCGATTCTTCATGATTAATTTAAGCTCGTTTATGATGATGGCGAACTACCCTGTGGGCACAATTTCCCACGTACATTATTTTTCTTTGCTAAAATCACACTACCTTATACGATTTTGATTATATGACATATGAATATTTGCGAGACCTTCTTTTCTGCGTCATGAGGTGCACCATGGTCACTAGTACTGTTTTGAGACCAGAAAAACACTTTTGCTTTGAGTCAATGTTTTTTTTAGATTTGATGAGAGCACAGCAGCCTCTAAACAATAATGTTTTGCAAAACCATGACAAAACAAAAAAAGAATTTCCAAAAGGCTAGCGACCAATGCCAGGCCTATTGGCTTCGCCACTGTTTGTTTTGGTTTAGGATCACATCTGTAAGGGCGAGTTGTTTTTGACATCAAATGAGGTTAATTAACAAATATTCACAAAGGGTTTGCAACAATAAAAAGTCCAGTGATACAGTAAGCATTAGGTTAAGGGACTAAAATGCATTCCGAGCGATTGTCAGTCACTGATACAGTTGCAAGCATTTTACCCCTTACCTTTTGTTATTTTATTGCCGTATTTGAGAATGAAGAGTTTATTCAAAGGTGGGTTCCATGGGATCCAAGCAGCACCACACTGATGAGGCAAAACAAGGCAGAAACAGGTTTGGGGTTGCTTATGTTCCAGTTCAAAGGTGATATTAACTGCCAGTTCATGCTGGTCTGTTGTTGTTGGACATGGAGCAACTCAGTCGGCTAAAATCGATGGACTGGAATGCGAACAGAATGACTGTCAGTGACTGAGACTCTTGCAAACATTCCACTCATCAAGTTTTGTTATTTTAATGGAGACTTGAGGCCTAACAAGGTTTTGTCTGTAGTTGTTAGTACTCCTGTCAGAGGTGACATTGTTCAGCAGTTCTGGCAGGAATGCTACTTTCCTGCCACTTAAGCCTGCATCCAACTTCACCAATTCAACTGAAGCCATGTCAGGCCTATACTGATCCGAGAGCCCACCTGAAACAAGCTTGGTTCTCTGGAATCTCCATCCTTGCCTGACTGACCGAATCTAACATAAAATGATAACATCTATGATGCCTACCCCTTGTTTGGCTGATTGTTTCTCCTGGATCCACATCTGTAAGCTCCAGTGTACTCAAATGCAAAGCATTGTTAAAGCTGGAGATCAACATGTACAGAACCAAACAACCTTTAAAACCATTCTTATCACACCAAATACCGTTAGTGCAACTGAACAAATTTACACAAAACCACAGAACGGCCTAGTGGAGTAATGTTCTATCTTTATACCAATTTTGGTATCCTACTGTTCAACGGCATTTGCTTTAGCAATGAGCAAATGCACTCTGGCAAATACTACTTTTAGATCACATCAAATAATATGTCCTCCTAAGTGTGTACAAAATTTGAAAAGAAGAATCTTAGCAGGATATATTAGCTGTTTGCCATTTTTTATGCAGACTCATCAAATGGTACTATACTTCTAAGTGCATCACAAAATCAGTTCCTATAGAACTCTCAAAACAGTCATAACTAAAGATAGAATCATTCATGAGTACTTGGGAATTTACTCTGGCTGGGATTGACTGCATTCATTCAGAATTAGTAGATATCAGGTGGTGGTCATATTGTGGAGTGTGAGGCAGATTTGCAGCTTGTCTACTGTGGGAGAATTCGGCTTCCATATAGTGTTTGGTGCATGCACTGTTGATAAAATGTTGTTTCAGAACCCCCGATGCTCATTTAATCATGCATCATGTCTAGAAGTGTGTCTGTTGTAATGCCTCCACTTTCTGATGACTGGATTATGTATGGTATCACTATGTCTTCAAGAGGTAGCCTCTGTATCAGAATTCTATGTATATTATGTATAGATATATATAACATAGAGACACAGAGCGTTTTTTGTTTTGCCAATAACTTTGCCACCGCTTGACGAATCTTCATGACATTTTTAAAACTTAAGCGAGTACAGCTGCTGTGTTCAAATTTTCTGATAGATCTGTCAAGCAGGGGCACAGAAAAAGGGGGAGTCCTAAAATTATTTTTCTTCATTCTATGTCAATGGGATTTTCCACATTTGTGCACACAACTACAGCCCAAACCGCAGGATGGAATTACACCATATTTGGCAGAAAGCTAGGTTTTGGTGTAAATCTTTTCAGTAGTTTTAGAGATATTACAGGGCAAAAAAAATATATATCTGGGCACACGTATACTCCGCAAATCCAACTGGCCCCATTCTGATCGGCTGCCAACACTTCAACAAGCCGAGTCCCAGAAGGGTCACCCTGGGCCCCTAGCCTTGGTCTAGGGGTAGCTTACAGACCCCACCAGGGCTAAAAGGCATTTTTTATAAATATTGGTAAAATCCATGGATCCGGATCCGCGGATTTCCCTGAGACTTTCTTTTTTAAAAAAGGGCAGTCTTCTGTCCTTTTCTTTGACCCCTGGGTGGGCCAGGTAGCAGGAGCTCACGTTGTCTCCCTCCTTGGGCTTATATGAGCCCCGGGGACCACCACCTCCCCGGGGCAAAATGTTTATTTTATATGGGGGAAGCACGAATGGCCTCCCCCAAAGCCCCGGAGACTGCCATCTCACCGGGGCGAAATAACAAGTTTGTGTGTGGGGAGGGGGGCGGCAACCCCGGGGACCACCACCTCCCCAAGGCTAAACAATCAAAAGATGCAGACTACCACCTCCCTGGAGCAAAATTTTTATTTTATACGGTGGAGGTCTGTACCGCCTCCCCCAAAGCCCTAAGGATGACCACCTCTCTGGAGCTAGATAGCAAGCTGGTGTGAGATGACAACGTCCCACCCACTCTTGCAACCCCAGGGACCACCACTCCCTGGGGCAATATTTTTTTTTATATGGGGGAGGCCCCGTACTGCCTTTCCAAAGCCCTGGGGAAGTGATCAAACAGGCTTGTGCCAAAGTGGATAACATCTCTTGCACTGAACTATTACATCGTGGGGCAAGAGGTAAGAAAGAGGATTCTGAAAAAGTGTGGTTTATAACCACTTACTCTAATTGTGCATTTCACATTAGGAATATCTTTATGAAAAACTGGCATATTCTTAAAACAGATGTGATATTAAATAGAGATGTAAATGACTCCCCTCAGATCACATTCCGCAAAAGAAAGTCTTTAAGGGGCCAACTCTGTCACAACATGATTACATAGGAGATACCTAGCAAGCGAGGAAAGGGTTGGTGCTTTTTCCGTTGCATGAAATGTAAAGCTTGCATGAATAGCCCCAATTGTACGAAACTAAAAATTCTGAATCACAATTGGTCACATTTGATCAAGGGGACCTATAACTGTCACACTGATTACTGTGTATATTGGCTGATTTGCCCATGTAACAAGATATATGTGGACAGTGCCGTTCACAAGGCAAAAAAAATATGTTAGAACATAAACACGCAATCAAACATAATGACCATTGTTAGAAATGGGGTCTCTGGTTGGCAGTCAGTTTGCTCTCTGTCCAAACAGCGACCCTCACTCTAGTCAGGGCAAGGGAGATACTCACTCAAGATAACCCCTGCTTGCCCCCTTGGAAGCTTGGCACAAGCAGTCATGCTTATCTCAAAGGCAATGTGTAAAGTAATTGTACCAATACACACAGTAATACAGTGATAACACTACAAAATGGACACCACACCAGTTTAGAAGACTAGGTAATATTTAGCTAAATCAAACAAGACCAAAAGGACAAAAATCCAACACACACAAGTTAAGATATGAATTTTCAAAAGAATAAGAGTCTTACTCCATAGAAAACAATGAAAATGTTGTTGTTACACAAAGTACCTAGGTTGCATCAAAAATAAAGCCGCATGGGCGAGCGTGCATCAAAAAAGTCATCAATGCATTGATTCAATACTCGCAAGTGAGCCTGTGCATCGTTTCTTCTTCGGTTGGGTAGGTGATGCGTTGTTTTTCTCTTCCGCAAGAGAGCAATGTGTTAATTTCTGGATGGGCTCCTCGGATCTGCGCAGGCTTGCGTTGATTTTTGACACCCATCGATGATGCGTGAGAAATCCGGCTGCACGGTGTTGGAAAACCATGCTGCTTGGGGTTTTTATCGTTATCAGCAGCCACAAGCGGGTGTTGCATCATTTCTTCCAGCCATGATGCAAGTGAAGCATTGATTTTTACCACGAAGCCGATGTCGTGTCATTTTTCAGCCGTGTTGCAGGTGGTGCTTTGAGATTTTTCCCGCACGGTGTTCTGTGCATGGATTTCAGTCCTTGTTCTGCTAACTTCACCTCTCACGGGCCCAGGGACTGGATGGGGCACCACGTGGCAGGGAAGGAGTCTCAGCAGAGAGTCCACGTGCTGGCAGAGGAAGTCTTTGATGGCTCTGAGACTTCAAAACAGGAGGCAAGCTCAATCCAAGCCCTTGGAGATTCTTCACAAGAATGAATATACCACTAAGTCCAGTCTTTGTCCTCTTTCAGTCAGAAGCAGCAACTGCAGGCCAACCCAGCAAAGCGTAGTCAGAGTAAAAGGGGCAGTATTCCTCCTCTAGCTTTTCAGCTCTTCTCCTTGGCAGAGTTTCCTCTTGGTTCAAGAAGTAATCTAAAAATCTGGGGTTTTGGGTCCACTACTTATACCTCTTTCTGCCTTTGAAGTAGGCAAACTTCAAAGGAAAGTTTCTGTTGTTCACAAGATCCTGCCTTGCCCTGGCCTGGCTCCAGACTCACACCAGGGGGTTGGAGACTGCATTGTGTGAGGGCAGGCACAGTCCATTTAGGTGTAAGTGACCACTCCTCCCTCCACCCTAGCTCAGATGGCTTATCAGGATATACAGGCTACAGCCCAGCTCCCTTTGTGTCACTGTCCAGAGGGGATTCACAAACAGCCGAACTGTCAGTCTGACCCAGACAGGGAATATACAAGCAGGCAGAGTCACAGAATGGTTTAAGCAAGAAAATGCCCACTTTCAGGAAGTGGCATTTTGAAACTGACAATTTAAAAAACAACTTTAACAAAATATGCATTTTTAAATTGTGAGTGCAGAGACACCAAACTCCAAATTTATATCTGCTCCCAAAGTGAAACTGCATTTACAACTTCGTTAGAGGTAGCTCCCTTGTTAACCTATGAGAGAGATAGGCCTTGAAACAGTGAAAAACGAATGTGGGAGTATTTCACAGTTAGGACATGTAAATCATACCAGTGCATGTCCCACCTTTAACATACACTGCACCCTGCCCAAGGGGCTACCTAGGGTTTACCTTAGGGGTGACTTACATGTATAAAAAGAGAAGGTTTGGGCCTGGCAAGTGGGTACACTGCTAGGTCGAAGTGGCAGTTTAAAGCAGCACACACAGACATTGCAGTGACAGGTCTGAGCCATGTTTACAGGGCTACTCATGTGGGTGGCACAACCAGTGCTGCAGGCCCACTAGTAGCATTTGATTTACAGGCCCTGTGCAGCTCTAGTGCACTTTACTTGGGACTTACTAGTAAATAAAATATGCCAATCATGGAAAAGCCAATTACACATACAATTTACACAGGGAGCACTTGCACTTCAGCACTGGTCAGCAGTGGTAAAGTGACCAGAGTACCAAAAACGGCAAAAACAGAGTCCAGCACACAGTCAAAACAGGGGAAGCAGAGGCAAAAAAACAGGGGAAAACACGCTAAAGATGCCAGGTCTAACAACCATCAATTACCTGTAGCAAGACACTACAGTGAGTTACATTTCCGAAATGACAATCTTATTCACTGTTGTGATTGATGCAGTGAAACAGAATATCAGAGGAGATGACAGAGAACAAAGCCTATGCAGGTTAGAGTCCAGATATATTTTAGACTTTAACACAATAACCCCTGGAGGTCTAAACTCAAGTGAAGAATTGTCTGTACACCTTCTCTGAAATAGTTTTCTTGGACATTAACTGTTTGGCATCCTTTTGTTATGAACACTAGGTGTGGTATGAAACTGGTTTTAAATGATGCTGATTTTAATATATTTTTATATTTTTGTTTTTGCATATATGTGGGGATCAGCACTCATTATCTGGAAGTTGAGCACTGCGCTTAGATGTCACTGCACTGCTTGCCTGAATTCATTGAATATATATGACGCATGATGAGTGGAGACCAATGCTGTGGAAATTGTATTAACTATATTTATAGTGGACTGATTCTTAAGATTTTTATTAAGGATCTCAAGAGAATTTGCATGTTACCGGGCAAAGGCAAAGATTGCTTGAGACTGCCTAGAGTACATCTGACAGTATTCTGCAGCCCATTGGGTCATGATTGAGCATGTTATCGGGCAGGAAATAACACCACTTGTAGTCGGTCTTATCTAATTTTGGATGACTCTGTAGTCTGTGCAGAATATTATTAGGCATGGCACTACTGTTTGCCAATTTTGGCGTTTGTATTTCATTTTAACTGGCATTCTGGTCCTTGCATGAAATACATGAATATATGATTTTGAAGACTACCAGGTCATCAGGTCTCTGCCTATGGTGGCGAGGAATCTTGCAGGAGTACATATGTATCACTATGCACTTTGTTTCTGATTGTGACTATTAGCCCCACAAGCATTAATAAGCTCTGTTTGTGGCTATCTCTGTGAGCATATCCAGATAATGATTTGTTGCCATAATATCCTGTTTGTACATTGATACTGACTATTAGTATACAATTTAGGCCAGGTGTTAGACTTTTCATCCTTGGCGTGGTCTCCCTTAACTTTTTGCCTCTGTTCCCCAGGTTGTTGATGTGTGCTGGACCCTGATTTTGCTGTTTTTGTTACTCTGGGCACTTTACCACTGCTAACCAGTGCTAAAAGTGCAAGTGCTCCTTTACAAAATGTGTATGCGATTGGTTTATCCATGATTGGCATATTTCATTTACTAGTAAGTCCCTAGTAGAGTGCACTAAAGGTGTCAGAGCCTGTAAATCAAATGCTACTAGTGGGCCGCAGCACTGGTTGTGCCACCCACATAAGTAGTTCTGTAATCATGTCTAAGACATGCCATTGCAGTGTCTGTGTGTGCAGTTTTAACTGTAAATTCGACTTGGCAAGTGTACCCACTTGCCAGGCCTAAACCTTCCCTTTTCTTACATGTCAGACACCCCTAAGGTTGGCCCTAGGTAGCCCCAAGGACAGGGTGCAGTGTATGGTTAAGGTAAATATGCTAAATTCGTTTTTCACTGTTGCAAGGCCTGTCCCTCTCATAGGTTAACATCGGGGCTACCTTTAAATCTGAATAAAGTGTAGATTCCCTTTGGGAGTGGATGGACATGTGGAGTTTGGGGTCTCTGAGCTCACAATTTAAAAATACATCTTTTAGTAAAGTTGATTTTAAGATTGTGCGTTCGAAAATGCCACTTTTAGAAAATGAGCATTTTCTTGCTTATACCATTTCTGTGACTCTGCCTGTTTGTGGATTCCCTGTCTGGGTCAGTTTGACTTTTGGGCTGGTTGCACCTCACACTAGACAGTCACACAAAGGGAGCTGGGGTGTAGCCTGCATATCCTGATGAGCCATCTGTGCTAGGAGGGAGGGGAGGAGTGGTCACTCGCACCTGAAAGGGCTGTGCCTGCCCTCACACAATGCAGTCCCCAACCCCCTGGTGAGTGTCTGGGGCCTGGCCTGGGCAAGGCAGGATTTCACATTCCAAAGAGACTTTACTTTGAAGTAGGCCTACTTCAAAGGAGAAACTGGGTATAAGAAGGGCACCCAAAACCACAGACTTTAGAACACTTCTGGAAACAAGAGGAACCTCTGCCTGGAGAACAGCTGAAGAGCTGAGGAGAAGTGCTGCCCTGCCTGTGACTGTGCTTTGTGGGGCTATCCTGCAGTTTCTGCTTCTCCCAGAGTAAGAGGGCAAAGACTGGACTTTGTGTGCTTTCCATCTTGTGAAGAAATCTCCAAGGGCTTGATTCAGAGCTTGCCTCCTGTTGTTTGAAGTCTCAGGGACAGCAAAGACTTCTCTCTGCCAGCACCTGGAGTCTCTGGAGAGACACCTGCTCTGACAAGTGGTGCCCTATCCAGTCCATGGGCCCTTGAAGGAAAGTTGGTAGAAATCCAAGGAAATCGACTTCGGACGACTTTGGACCGATGCCGCTGCTGAACCCGGTGACGCCGCCTGCACCCGATGCTGTGACCGTGGCTGGAACGCGACGCTCTTCGCAGGCCCGACGCTGCTGCAGCCCCGCTGAAGTCTGCGACTCCGTGGAAGTCGCCGCACCACGTCGTGACTGACGCTGCTCGAAGTGCCCGGATTCAACGTTTCGCACCGACGCCACTATCCCCGACTCTGCGCATCGACTTGTTTTCACTCTTCACCAAAGGTACTGTACTTGGGGGGTCTACGCGACTCCGTGTCCGGCGCCGCTGGTGTCGGCTTCTTGGGAACGACTCCGTTACGACGCCGTGTTAACACCTCATTGAAGCATTTTTGTTTCTAAGCTCTATTTTTGAGTTTAATCTTTAAAAATTCATCACTTGACTTGTGTATGTCGGATTTTTTTCGTTTTGGTCTTGTTTTGTTTAGATAAATATTTGCTAGTTTTCTAAACTGGTGTTGTGTCATTTTGTAGAGTTTTCATTAAGTTACTGTGTGTGTTGGTACAAATACTTTACACCTAGCACTCTGAAGTTAGGCCTACTGCTCTGCCAAGCTACCAAGGGGGTAAGCAGGGGTTAGCTGAGGGTGATTCTCTTTTACCCTTACTAGAGTGAGGGTCCTTGCTTGAACAGGGGGTAACCTGACTGTCAACCAAAGACCCCATTTCTAACACCAGGGATTTACACATTTTTACAGTTGAGTTAACAACTATTTTTTTTAAACCACTCTAGCTATGGAAAAAATGTAATAGACAGAGCGGTGCGGTGATTAAGTGGAACTTTACATCCCAACATGCTTAATTGAGCTGTATAAAAGTTGCTGCACGGATGGCGACAAATGAAAACATTTTTTCAGCCCAAAGGATTTTGATTTTAGAAACAATGTCTTTGCCTTATTGAGTTGTGCAAAAGTTTTTTCCCCATCACATTTCTTTGAAACGCGGCTTGCTATTAGAAACAATCTCAGCGATGCCGTGATCAAGTGAAACTACACATCCCAGAATGTCACATTGGGGCCAGTGTAAGTTGTTGCACGGATGGCAAATAGTGTTGATTGAAATATCGTGCATAAGTGAAATGATTTTTACTCCCTGTATGCCCTCTCTGCTTTACTGCATAATTATATGTGTATATTGAAATTTTTTGACCAAGCACAGAACTAGATGATAACACTATGGGAACAATGGATACTGAATGAATTCAGGAGCTAACATGTTGATTTAATTTTTAAGATGGTCCAAGGTCATAAGACAGCTTTCCAATGACCGACTGGGGAGAACATGGTGGTCAGCTAAGGAGCTGGTCGCTGTGCGGTTCGGGTGTGCATTAATTAACAGTATACGTTTAGGAAAAGAGCAACTGGAGATAAGCGGCTTGCCTAGCCCGCACCATGGGAGGCAGCCGGTGAAGAGGTGTAGGGGGTTGTGGGCGTTCCCCCCTCCATTACCTTGGATGATTGCTTACGTGCTCCAATTAAGCTGTAGAGCGGGGACGCTCAACAGCATGGCACGGACACTAGCGCTGAAGGAGCACACGCGCACACAGGAGGGAGGTGTACGGTGGAGTTGAGCCACCCTGGAGGTATGGCGGCTACGCCGACCTTGACAGGTAAGAGCTTGCTGGATCCAACCGCTAATCCGGTGGTGGTGGCGGCGGCCCTCAGGAAGTAAGGAAACAGAGGAAGTGGCAGAGTCAGGGTGGTCGAGGCTTCGGGGGCCCCAGTGGGAAGACAGGGAAGACAAGGGAAATATACTTTAAGGAAAGGGGGCCCCCTGATAAGAGCCCCACCCAAGCAACTGAACCCCCTAAAGCGGGAGGTGGTAAGAGGAAGAACAAAAATAAATCAGCTGCGGGGTGAAGAACCAGCAAAAATCACTCCCTCTCTCAGGTCTTTCTTTAAAATCCAAAGCGTGACCCCAATGGATCCTGGAGCTGCTAACACTGAACCGGGTTGCGGTTGGTCCCAATCCTTCTAAAGGTTTAGAGGAAACTGGAGGTGGGAACAGGGAGGATGAAATTAGGGCTATGGGAGACGAGTTGCAAGCACAGACACCCTCTAGAAGGCAGGTTTATGGCATAATCCAGGTTCAAGATCCGTTAAGTGGAACGGGAATAGGAGGAGGATCTAAAACAGAAGGTAGGTTACACCCTCTAGTTCAATTTTTGGCTTCACAGGGCCCGTACACAGTTACTGACACAGATACAGATACCGGACAAGACTTGCAGGTTAATCCTCTAAAACAAATCTTGCAATCCCTCACCAATGAGGTCAGGATTGGCTTCACCGTCCCCCAGGTCACTCAGAAGGAGATCCAGGAAGTGTGTGAAGGTTTAGCAGACAAATTGGATGGTTTAACTCAAAGAACACTAGCCCTGGAGGCCTCTGTAGAAGCATTAAAAGGCACCACATTTAGAAATAGTCAGGAACTAGACAACTTGAAGAGGAGATATAAATATTGTGCAGATAAATTGGAAACTATGGAGAATAATTCAAGGAGGAATAATATCAGGCTTATGAAGGTGCCAGAAGGGAAAGAAGTCTGGTAATCAAACTGCTAACTCAAGGTGGCTCTGGCCCAAGATATTCGGCAGGGTATACCGAGATCCATTTTGGAAAGCAATTAACAGAGATAGACCGAGGAGGATTCTGATTAATTTCCTCACATATACGGTTAAAGAGAAGATTTTGACTAAGGCACTAAAGATGGGAACACTTAGTGGGGAAGACTGTGTATTTGAAATAAGATCAGACTTGTCCCTTGCCACCCTTAATAGGCAGTGGGAGTTAGGGAAGAGGTTGGAGGAATTCAAGAAGTTAGGAGGGGTTGCTCAGTTAATATTCCCAGCCACACTCAAAGTTATGATGAATAACAAGATGTATATTATTAGAGATTGGGAGGAGGCAGACAATCTGTTAGAGTCATTAAAGAATAAGACATAGGCCCTCATTACAACCCTGGTGGTCGGTGATAAAGCGACTGTAATACCGCCCTACAGGCCGGCGGTAACAAAAATGGAATCATTAACATCAACAGTTGTGGCTGTGTATAGGTGGTGCGCACTTCCAAAATTTATGCTGACATCTATGTGCAAGGTCCATGACAAGAAAGTCTATATTGAAGGAAGGAGTGCTCAAGTGGTTTAACACCCAGCCACAGGGTGTATAAGCTGTCGCCTTGAAAAGGCCACAGTACATATATGAGAAGAAGAAAAACCACGGCACATCACAGAATCGTAGTGATATCAATTTATTCCTCTGTGGTGTCTCAGGAAACAAATCAGCTGATCCAGTAAGACACAATGGGCATGATGTCAGAAAGCCAATACAGTTCTCATAATTGAAAGGAAACAGCCGACACGTGTTTCGTCAGAATTGACTTTTTCAAGGCTCCAAATCATGGCGGTGTTGGCAGTGGTGGGGGCAGGCTCCAGACCATCCCCTGAAGCCTCGGACGGCTGCCCATTGGGGCTGCTGCTGCTGGCAGTGGTGTTGTTGGTGGTGCTGGCAGTGGTGGGGGGAGGCTCTGCCCTTTCCCCGCGGCTTTGGACGGATGCCCACTGGGGCTGCTGCTGCTGGCAGTGGTGCTGGTGGCAGTGCTGGCAGTGGTGGGGGGAGGCTCCAACCCTTCCCTTGCAACTTCGGATGGCGGAACCATCATGGTTGGTGGGGGGGGGGGCTTCGAATGAGTCGCAGCATTATGCCTCCTGTCCTTCCTGCCTGCTGGTGCAGTCCCCTTGCCCTTCCTGTCAGCAGCCAGGGATTGTTCCTTGCCCTTCCCTGTAGCAGCTGGGGGTGCCTCCTTGCCCTTCCTAGATGCAGCTGGTGGTACCTCCTTGCCCTTCCTTGAAGCACCTGGTGCAGGCACCCTTTCAGTGTGGCTGCCTGGTGCCCGGGATCCTCTCCCACCTGCAGTAGCTGTCAACACTACTGTGGCCGTGGACTGGGTGGCTGAGGTGCTCGCCTGGGTTCTGACCACCCTGGCCCGACGTGAAGGACGGTGGGGGGGGGAGTGGTAGGGAAGAAGTCAACGGTGGAGAGGAAAAGCTTCTTAGGGACATTGGGGAGGGAAGAGGGTGAAGGTTTGGGAGTGGAGGAAGAGGAAGTGGTTGTAGGAGGTGTCTGCTGATTTTGGGTGCAGGTGCATGGGCTGGATGCTGTTGTGAGGTGGATGGCTGTTGGGTGTCTGAGAGCTTGTGTTTGTGTACTTTGGGAGGAGGGGGCACAGACACAGTGGTAGAGGACACAGGGGACGTGTGCATGGATGTGGGGGTGGTGACTGCCAGTGAGGGGCGTGTAGTGAGAGGTGCGATGGTGGTAGTGGATGAGGATGTAGTGCATGCAGGTATGAGTGTAGAAGCTACTGGGTGGGAGGTGGACAAGGAGGAGGAGGGGTACACAGTGGAGGCAGTGGATGTTGGTATGTCTGCATCTGGATGGTGTTTGTGTGAGTGCCTGCAGGATGATGTGTAGTGCTTGTATTTGCCTGAACCACTTCTGTGTGTTGTCCTGTGTGCATGCTGGTCTGCCTGTTTGCTTGAGATAGGTTGGGGTTGAGGGGAATGGGATTGGGTAGAGGAAGTTGGAGGGGAGAGGCTATAAACAGGGACTATGGCTCCCATCAGGGAGGAGGACAGAGCCTGGATTGATCTCTGTTGGGCCGCCATGCCAGAGTGAATGCCCTCCAGGAATGCATTTGTCTATTGCAAATGGGTTTCCAGCCCCTGGATGGAATTCACAATGGTTGACTGCCCAACAGAGATGGATCGCAGGAGGTCAATAGCCTCCTCACTTAGTGCAGCAGGGCTAACTGGGGCAGGGCCTGAGGTGCCTGGGGCAAAGGAGATGCCAACCATCCTGGGTGAGCGGGCACAGAAAACATGCTGTGGGGCTGCTTGGAGGGGGTTGCTGGTACGGGGGTGGCAGCTGTACCTGTAGTTGGGGTGGGCACAGAGGTGTCTGCCACCACCAGGGAGCTTCCATCAGAGGCGGTATCACTGTCCAAACTGTCCCCTCCAGTCTCCGCCGTCCCACTGGTGCCCTCACCGTCAGTGGATTCAGCCTCCTGGGCCCTGTGGAATGCTGCTCTGCCCGTCGCCCGTGCCTCTGCTCCTCCGCCAGATGATGCTAATGCACATAAGGACAGGGTGACAAAACAAAAGGGGGTGAGACAAAGGATACACTTGGTCAATGGCGGCAAAACCACCACTGTTGGCGTACACAACACACACACACACACACACAGCCCTATGCACTTGGCAATGCACTAACAGTCACAATGCTAGTCACCACCCCATGGACAGGGACACCTAATGCCAATTGCAGCATACCTGAGACCCCTGCCCAGTAGTGGATTCTACTAGCTTGGTTGGAAGAAGTTTACATCAGACCCTGCCCACCATGGGACCTACCCTGCAATGTCCAGGCTGGCCTAGGAGCACCCACAGGCCCACATCCCCCACCTGGATGCCACCCCACCACGTGCACGTAGTATATTGGGACACTGTACTCACCCCCTTGTGCTGCTGTGATGCCCCCAAGCACCCACCCAGCCTTGGATAGGCCACTGCCAGTATGCGGGCCACCGGGGGATGGGTCAGAGTTCCACAGGCACCCCTTCCTCGTTGGGAGGCCATCCCCAGCTGGGCCTCTGCGGTCTTCCGTGCCCTGCATCTCAGGTCCTCCCACCATTTCCGACAGTGGGTGCTCCGCCTGCCGTAGACCCCCAGGGTCCGCACGTCCTGTGCGATGGCATGCCATATACCCTTTTTCTGATGGGCGCTGACCTGCAGAGAAATACACATATGAAATGGTATCAGTCAGAACGTCCTGCCTGTTACACTCATGGCCCACCATAGCCCTCACAGAGACATGGCTCACAATACATGCAGCCCGCTGCCCAGGGCCTTTCCACCCTCACCCCTCCTACATGAGGCCTTCACACACACCGCTCCATGCATTCATGCCCCATGCATCGTGCTCACAGTGTACTCACTTGTTGGTCTGGAGGCCCATACAGCATTCGGTACTGGGGTAGGACCCCATTCACCAGTCTCTCCAACTCTGCCACGGTGAAGGCAGGGGCCCTTTCCCCAGTGACACGAGCCATGGCCGGTTCCAGACACAGGTCACAGCAGCACATGCAGTGTAGGTCCTTCCTGTTGAAGGTTAGGTAGCAAGTGAGTGAACAGATAGAAAATGGTGGTCACGTCCGAGGCAGTGCGTACCGTCACGGCCGGCGTACATCACCATTGGCCACTGTAACCCATAGGGCCCAATGGTAACCAATGAGGAGTTGCACAGCAGTTCTCTACCGCCTCCTGCAACGGCGCATAACGTCAGCGGAATTTCCTCATTTCCACATGTCCCTCCTAACAGGACTGGCGGACACCATTTCAGAGGGGGGGCAGGCCATGGCACCTAACTGCGTCACAGTACACATAAGCACCATTTGGGCCTATCCAACAATATACTATTACAATCACAACATGCAATGAATTTGTAGTGTTTGGAAATATGGTATACTGATCAGCTGCTCACCGTTTTGTCCCCTAGATTGCAACCGCTGCGGATAAATAGGAGATGGAGACATCCCCCCATGTACAGGCCCCTGGTGGACTTGGTAACAATGGAGGACAGGCACATTATCCTCACCTATAGACTGGACAGGGCTACAATCACAGAGCTGTGTGCCCAATTGGAGCCTGACCTGATGTCTGCTATTCGTCACCCCACCGGGATCCCCCCTCTTGTGCAAGTCCTATCTGTGCTCTATTTCCTGGCAACTGGCTTCTTCCAAGTGACAGTGGGATTGGCAGCAGGAATGTCATAGCCAATGTTCTCAAAAGGGCTGACCAGAGTGTTGTCTGCCCTGATTAAACACATGCGCAGCTACATCGTTTTCCCCCAGGTGGAGGATTTGGCTACAGTGAAAGCTGATTGCTATGCAATGGACATATCCCCAACATTATTGGGGATATTGATGGTACACATATTGCATTTGTACCCCCGGGAGAAATGAACAGGTGTTCAGAAATCAAAAGAGCTTTAACTCAATGAATGTACAGATAGTGTGCCTGGCGGACCAGTACATCTTTCATGTCAATGCAAAGTATTCTGGGTCTGTGCATGATGCCTTTATCCTGAGGAATAACAGCATCCCATATGTTATGGCTCATCTCCAGAGGCACTGGGTGTGGCTAATAGGTGAGCCCTGGTTCCCACCCAGTGCATATTGGTGTATGGGTATGGTGTGGGCCCTAAGGGTTAGTGTGTGTGTCTAACAGGTGTCCCTTAATATTTGCAGGTGACTCTGGTTACCCCAACCTCTCATGGCTACTGACCCCAGTGCAGAATCCCAGGACAAGGGCAGAAGAATGTTACAATGAGGCACATGGGCGAACAAGAAGAATCATAGAGAGGACATTCGGCCTCCTGAAGGCTAGGCTTTGTTGCCTCCATCTGACAAGTGGATCCTTGTGCTACTCACCCAAGAAGGTGTGCCAGATCATTGTGGCATGCTGTATGTTGCACAACCTTGCCTTACGTCGCCAGGTATCTTTTCTGCAGGAGGATGAGGCTGAAGAGGGGTGTGTGGCAGCAGTGGACCATGGTGACAGTGAAGATGAAGAGGCAGAGGATGAGGATAAGGACAACAGAAGTGCAATAATGCACACAGGTAAGACGGTGTCACTTCACTGTTAATTGACAGTTTTGTGTTTGACATTGTCACTGGCTGGCTGATTTTCCCACTTATATGGCCACTTACTGTACCCTTTGGCATCTCTATTTGCAGATATTTGTGCCCCACTATCACTACTCTTTTGTTGACTGCAGCCAACTAGAGGTCATTCATATGTATACATTACTGTACAGTTGTATTTCAATGTTTAAAGCTTGTTAAATGAATACATAGTTCAATCATTTGACAGACTCCATACTTGTATTTTTTCAAATGGTGTTTATTTAAGTGCTAATAAGTAGAGGGGGATGTGCAATGGGCTGGGGTGATGGTGGAGGAAAGTCCAGGCTAGAGTCCAGTCTATGTGGATCACTGGTGCATTGTCCAAGGGGGAATAAGAAGGGGAGCAATGGCAGTTCAAGGTGAACAGAGTGACAGGGGGCCCCAGTGGGAAGACAGGGAAGACAAGGGAAATATACTTTAAGGAAAGGGGGTCCCCTGATAAGAGCCCCACCCAAGCAACTGAACCCCCTAAAGCGGGAGGTGGTAAGAGGAAGAACAAAAATAAATCAGCTGCGGGGTGAAGAACCAGCAAAAATCACTCCCTCTCTCAGGTCTTTCTTTAAAATCCAAAGCGTGACCCCAATGGATCCTGGAGCTGCTAACACTGAACCGGGTTGCGGTTGGCCCCAATCCTTCTAAAGGTTTAGAGGAAACTGGAGGTGGGAACAGGGAGGATGAAATTAGGGCTATGGGAGACGAGTTGCAAGCACAGACACCCTCTAGAAGGCAGGCTTATGGCATAATCCAGGTTCAAGATCCGTTAAGTGGAACGGGAATAGGAGGAGGATCTAAAACAGAAGGTAGGTTACACCCTCTAGTTCAATTTTTGGCTTCACAGGGCCCGTACACAGTTACTGACACAGATACAGATACCGGACAAGACTTGCAGGTTAATCCTCTAAAACAAATCTTGCAATCCCTCACCAATGAGGTCAGGATTGGCTTCACCGTCCCCCAGGTCACTCAGAAGGAGATCCAGGAAGTGTGTGAAGGTTTAGCAGACAAATTGGATGGTTTAACTCAAAGAACACTAGCCCTGGAGGCCTCTGTAGAAGCATTAAAAGGCACCACATTTAGAAATAGTCAGGAACTAGACAACTTGAAGAGGAGATATAAATATTGTGCAGATAAATTGGAAACTATGGAGAATAATTCAAGGAGGAATAATATCAGGCTTATGAAGGTGCCAGAAGGGAAAGAAGTCTGGTAATCAAACTGCTAACTCAAGGTGGCTCTGGCCCAAGATATTCGGCAGGGTATACCGAGATCCATTTTGGAAAGCAATTAACAGAGATAGACCGAGGAGGATTCTGATTAATTTCCTCACATATACGGTTAAAGAGAAGATTTTGACTAAGGCACTAAAGATGGGACCACTTAGTGGGGAAGACTGTGTATTTGAAATAAGATCAGACTTGTCCCTTGCCAGGCATCCAGAGCTGCTGTCATTACTGTGGGCCTCTTCTGGGGGGGACTGGATGTTGCTGGCACCTCTTCTCCTGTGACGTTGGCTGGGGGACCTGTGGGGATGTAAATGCAGTGTTATTGTTTCTGCGTGTGACATCTTGTGCATGGGTGGGTTGCCCTCTATGGTTGTATTTGCCCTGGCAGCTTTGCCTTGTATGAGATGTTATTTGGTGGGCTAGGTGATTCTCTAGTGTGCATGCTTAAGTGATAGGTTTCCATGCAGGTCTGTGATGGGTGTCCATGCATTGGTGTTGCATGCAGGGCTTGGTATTGGGATTGGTGGGTTGTGATAGTGGAGTGTGTGGGAGGTGGTGCAGTGATGGGAGTGAGGATAAGGGTTGGGGTATGTGATGGTATGCAGGTAGGGGGGTGATAGTAATAGAGTTGACTTACCAGTCTAGTCCTCCTCCTACTCCTTCAAGGCCCTCAGGATGCATGATTGCCAAGACTTGCTCCTCCCATGTTGTTAGTTGGGGGTAGGAGGTGGGGGTCCACCGCCAGTCCTCTTTACAGCTAATTGGAGTCTTGCTGGAGTCTTGTTGGATAAGTGGATAAGTGTGGCACAATGATTAGAGCGGCACACCCTGATGCAGAGATCTGGCCTGGGACCAGGGTTAAATTCTCACCTCAGCGGGCCTTGGGCTCAATTACCTTGGACCAGATCATTCTCATCTCGGTGCCTAATCTAATTAATGGGTCCCACTCTGTAACTCTGGGCAATAGCTTGCCTAATCTCCACAATTGCCCTGACAGTGCTTGGATGCCTGGCTTCACCCTGGGGGTTGCCCAGGAGTGGGTGCCCTCACAGGGAAAAGCCGGGAGGGGTTCCACAGCAGTATGCTTACAGCGCCTTGAGACCCTAACGGGTGAGTAGTGCGCTATACAAGTGTGAAGTTTAAGTTTTGCTGCCACGGAACGCACCTTCCTTGGTGTTGCATGCAGGGCTTGGTATTGGGATGGGTGGGTTGTGATAGTGGAGTGTGTGGGAGGTGGTGCAGTGATGGGAGTGAGGATAAGGGTTGGGGTATGTAATGGCATGCAGGTAGGGGGGTGATAGTAATAGAGTTGACTTACCAGAGTCTAGTCCTCCTCCAACTCCTTCAAGGCCCCCAGGATGCATGATTGCCAAGACTTGCTCCTCCCATGTTGTTAGTTGTGGGGGAGGAGGTGGGGGTCCACTGCCAGTCCTCTTTACTGCTATCTGGTATCTTGCTAACACGGAATATACCTTCCCCCGTTCCACCTCTTCCTGATGTCATCCCTTGTTCTGGGGTGCTGTCCCACAGCGTTGACCCTGTCCACGATTCTCCGCCATAGCTCAATCTTCCTAGCAATGGAAGTCTGCTGCACCTGTGATCCGAATAGCTGTGGCTCTACCCGGATGATTTCCTCCACCATGACCCTTAGCTTCTCCCTCTGAGAACCTGGGGTGTTGTTGTGGTGCCATGGGTGTAGTGTGAGGGTGTGTGGGGTGATGTGTTGGGGGTGTGTGTTGTGAGGTGCATGGGTGGTGTATAGGTGATGGTAGTATGTGGCTCTGGTTGTGTGAGTGGTCTTGCTGTCTCTCTCTGGTGGCCATTGTTTGTATTCATAAAGGGTTGTGGGTAATGTGGTTGTGTGTTTTATAGTGGTGTGGGTGTGGTGTGTGAATGTGTGTCAGGTGTATGTTATTTGAACTGTCCAATGTAGTGTTGTTTTGTATGTGTGTGTGTATTTTGAGCGCGGCGGTATGTAGCGCCAATGGTTTAACGCCACTGAATGTCCGCCACAGTGATTCGTGGGTCATAATGTTGTGGGTGTAGGTCTGTTGGCGTAGCGGTGTGGGTTTGGATACCGCCAGTTTATCACTGACCTTTGGGCTGGCGGACTTGTGTGTGTGGCTGTATAGTGACGGATTGCTATGTGTGTGTCATAAAATGGGTAGCGGTAATCTGGTGCGGCGGCGGTATGTTGGCGGCAGTCAGCATGGTGGTAAGCGGTACTTATCACCAATGTCATAATGAGGACCATAATGCCATCATGTTTGATGTCTGCCTGAGGGCCCACCCTGTAACATCTTTGGGAGGGCTTCCCTCTCCTTTATATAAGAACGCCCGATAGTGCCAAAGGCTGTAAGCCAGGAGCATGGAGGATAGGGGGGATGTTGGGGTATAAGAGGGGGAGAGAGAAGCACTGGATGGGGAGCATAAGGGAAAAAAATAAAAAATAATTGTGTCCTTGGAAGTTTCAGGGGGTTTACTAATAGAAGTCGGGCAGGTTGGGAACAACAGAGGAGGAGCTTGGTTATTAGATGGGAATAAAGAGGATGGCTGATAACCGGAGCGTTACTAGAAGTGAGTTTCAGATTTTATCCTCGCAGGTGAATGGGTTAAGGAAGAGGTGTAGAAGAGAAAACATCTTTCTATATCTTGGGGATGCTTCAGCCCAGATTATAGTGGTACAGGAGATGCATTTAACTAACGAAGAATCAATGGATTTTCTTAAACCTCAGAGATGGGTCAAGCAGATGGTTTGTGCAGAAAATACTGGCCATCTAAGGGAAGTGCTGATTCTGATCAAAAATGGTTTAGACGCTTCCATTGCGAGTCGCATATCGGATAAGAAAGGTAGATGGGTCATTGCTGATATAAATTTATTATAAAAACTATATGTTAGCTGGGTATTATGGCCCTAACTCAGATGACCCTGAGCCCCTACAGGGCCTTTGCTGTGAACTACTTGACACTGCTTATCCAATATCCATTTCAGGAGACTTTATCATAGTTTTAGATTCTGCTTTGGCTAAATCTAATATTAGCAGAGCATTGTGCTCCTGTAAATCGCTTGCTTATCTCAAAACAATGATGAAGAATTTTCCGGTTTTAGATATATTGAGAGAGATTCATGGCTCAGAGTGGGTCTACACCTATAATAATAAAAAACATGGACATCAGTCAAGAATAGACTATTTTCTACTAGACGCATCACTTAAGGTAGAAGTGGTTGATGTTCACCATTTGGCAGCCCATTTATCTGATCATGCTGCAGTCATGTTGAGGTTGAAAGGGAGTCCGGGTAGGCATGTAAGGAGGTGGACATTAGATTGTGCTCTCTTAAAAGATCAAGAGGTTTTAAAGTTCAACACTTGTTTTTTAGAATAACGCTAACTCGGCGGCTCCTCAGGTGGTGTGGGATGCGTTTAAGGCCTTTATCAGAGGGGTCATTATCAGCCTTTCTGCGAAAAGGAAGGAGGAATACAGGAGCAAATTGCAAGAAGCAGAATGGGATCTCTTACTCCTGAAACTAAGTTAGTGGGTGTTAGACTTTTCATCCTTGGCGTGGTCTCCCTTAACTTTTTGCCTCTGTTCCCCAGGTTGTTGATGTGTGTTGGAATCTGATTTTGCTGTTTTTGTAACTCTGGGCACTTTACCACTGCTAACCAGTGCTAAAGTGCAAGTGCTCCTTCACAAAATGTGTATGTAAATGGCTTATCCATGATTGGCATATTTGATTTACTAGTAAGTCCCTAGTAAAGTGCACTGGAGGTGCCAGGGACTGTAAATCAAATACTACTAATGGGCCTGCAGCACTGGTTGTGCCACCCACACAAGTAGCTCTGTAATCATGTCTCAGACCTGTCATTGCAGTGTCTGTGTGTGCAGTTTTAACTGTAAATTCGACTTGGCAAGTGTACCCACTTGCCAGGCCTAAACCTTCCCTTTTCTTACATGTAAGGCACCCCTAAGGTAGGCCCTAGGTAGCCCAAAGGGCAGGGTGCAGCGTATGGTTAAGGTAGGACATATAGTAATGTGTTTTATAAGTTCTGACAGTGAAATATTGCTAAATTCATTTTTCACTGTTGCAAGGCCTGTCCCTCTCATAGGTTAACATGGGGGCTAACTTTAAATCTGATTAAAGTGTAGATTCCCTTTGGGAGCGGATGGACATGTGGAGTTTGGGGTCTCTGAGCTCACAATTTTAAAAATACATCTTTTAGTAAAGTTGATTTTAAAATTGTGTGTTTGAAAATGCCACTTTTAGAAAGTGAGCATTTTCTTGCTCATACCATTTTTGTGACTTTGCCTGTTTGTGGATTCCCTGTCTGGGTCAGTTTGACAGTTGGGCTGGTTGCACCTCACACTAGACAGTGACACAAAGGGAGCTGGGGTGTAGCCTGCATTTCCTGATAAGCCATCTGTGCTAGGAGGGAGGGGAGAAGTGGTCACTCATACCTGAAAGGGCTGTACCTGCCCTCACACAATGCAGTCTCCAACCCCCTGGTGAGTGTCTGGGGCCTGGCCTGGGCAAGGCAGGATTTCACATTCAAAAGAGACTTTACTTTGAAGTAGGCCTACTTCAAAGGAGAAATTGGGTATAAGAAGGGCACCCAAAACCACAGACTTTAGAACACTTCTGGAAACAAGAGGAACCTCTGCCTGGAGAAGAGCTGAGGAATAAGAGCTTCCCTGCACGTGACTGTGCTTTGTGGAGCTATCCTGCAGTTGCTGTTTCTGCGAGAGTAAGAGGGCAAAGACTGGACTTTATGTGCCGTCCATCTTGAGAAGAAATCTCCAAGGGCTTGATTTAGAACTTTCCTGCTGTGGTTTGAAGTCTCTGGGACAGCAAAGACTTCTCTCTGCCAGCACCTGGAGTCTCTGGAGAGACTCCTACTCTGCCCTGTGGTGCCCATCCAGTTCCTGGGACCCTGAAAGGAGAAGCTGGCAGCCTAAAGTACAGGACATCCACGCACAGAGCGCTGTGCGGGGAAAAGATTGGCGCCACTCCGATCTGCGGCTGAAGAAATGAGGCGCCGCCAGCACCACAGCTGAGAATTGACACTCACAGGAAATGCGACGGAAGAATCTACGCACAGAGCAGGAGAAATGACGCACAGCATTGCTGACGGAGGCTGGGAGATCACAACCCGCGCTGCGGGGTTTTCGGATCATTGTGCGGCTGGATTTCCAACTCAAGTACTGCTGGGCGTGGAAAAACAACGCAATGCCTGCCTGGACCCGAGAGTGCTGACCGGATCGACGCATCGCTCTCCTGCAGAGAAGAAACGACACGGCCTACCCAGCGAAAGGAGAAATGACGCTGGATTCCGCTCATGAGTGGAATCAACGCATCGCAAGCCCTTTTTGACGCACGCTCGCCCGTGCGGGGTTATTTTTGATGCACCCAAGGTACTTTTTCACGCTGACATTTTTATTGATAACTTGACTTGTGCACTGTGGATTTTTGTCGTTTTGGTCTTGTTTTGTTTAGATAAATATTTCCTATTTTTATAAACTAGTGTTGTGTCATTTTATAGTGATTTCATTAAGTTACTGTGTGTGTTGGTACAAATACTTTACACCTAGCACTCTGAAGTTAAGCCTACTGCTCTTCCAAGCTACCAAGGGGTTAAACAGGGGTTAGCTGAGGGTGATTCTCTTTTACCCTGACTAGAGTGAGGGTCCTTGCTTGAACAGAGGGTAACCTGACTGTCAACTAAAGACCACATTTCTAACAGTGGGCCTACAAGACTATGAAGTAGAGAGTGAAGTACTGTTGGAGGAAATTAAAGTGCAAAAAATAGCTACAGCTGCAGTTATAGAAGCCATGGTTAAGGCCAGATGGGAGACAAGTAGACTAGAACATTTTGAATATAGTGAAAGTGCAGGGAAACTTTTGGTGTGGAAATCTAAGTCAGATTTGATTAGAAATTAGGAGAGAGAGATTAGGTGTAGTTCCTCTGGCAAGAAATGCGGGGAGGCTGCAGAGATACAGCAGGCCTCTGTAGACTTTTTTGGGGCACTATACACTGAAGATCACTTAACAACGGATATACAAATATCTCAATGGTTAGAGGGTTTGCAAACTAAGAAGCTTACAGAGCAGGAGAAGGAAGAATTAGATGAGATAATAACCATGGATGAGACCTTTCTGTGAATTAGTAAGGGTAAGAAAGGGAAGGCAGCAGGACCAGATGGGCTACCAATTGAATGTTATCAATGTATATAGGATGTTATTTGTCCGATGAAAACACAACTATTTGATGGTATTTTCAGAGGAGGCTTGCCAATTCCCAAATCATGGGATTAGGTGGTGATAATGTTAATATTGGAACCAGGCACAGATCCAACAAGGTGCGATTCATACCCACCTATCTCAATATACAAGATATTTTCAAATATTTTGGCCAAAAGATTGGGTAGTGTGGTTGGGAACTTGATAGTAGACGATCAGAAGGGCTTTTTAAAGGGATCTTGTATGCATGATTTATCTCATGAACTAATTCAGTCCATTGATGTGGCAATTACTGATAGGATCCTCCTGGCCATCATTACTTTGGATGCAACCAAGGCCTTTGATAGGGTCAAATGGAGTTATTTAAACTTTATTTTGAGGCACTATAATATGGGTGAAAAATTTTGTAGGGTTCTTAAGGATAAGTAGATAAATCTCCCACGGGCACAATATTGATAAATGGAAACTTGACTCCAGCTTTCAACATCACTAGAGGAACTAGACAGAGTTGTCCACTTTCCCCCTTGCTGTTTAATCTATATATTGAACCGCTTGCTGAGAAAATCAGGAGAGAATTGATGATTGAGTCATTTTCTTATGCCGGTTGGGAAAATAAAATATCACTTTATGGTGATGACATCATGGTCTATACGAGTGATCTACACCCTACTTTGGAAACATTAGACCTCCTAACAGGGGTATTTGGAGAGATGATGGGTTACTTAGTAAATATGTCCAAAACAGAAATTATGACCTGGAATATGGAGGCAGCACAGCATTTAAGTAAGCAGCAACTTAAATATTTGGGTATCCAGATTCGCTACTCTTTTGAAGAAATTGTTGAGGCAAATTTCAATAATGTAATGAAGGAGGTTAACAGGCTGCTCTTAAGCTGGACCCATCTCCCTTTGTCTTTATATGGGAAATCAAATCTAATAAAAATGTCCATTCTCCCCAAGCTTACTTTTTTTTTTAATATGACCCCCCTCTACTTTAATAATACTTGGTTACTTAAATGGCAAGGTAGATTAGATTCCTTTATTTGAATTTGAGCTTCTAAGGGAGCTAGAATTGCTAGAATAAAGTTGAGGAAAAAGTATGATAAGGGGGTATTCAATTATATGCTAGGGCCTTTCAAATAAAGAATACAAAGGATCTTTTATTTGGTACTGGAGGAAACGTGTTAAGATGCAATATGCTGAAGAGGGGAGAAGGAGGTGGAACCAAACTAATGTACAAATTCGGCCACCCAAAATTCTACTAGAGGGTGAGACTAAAAGTGTTGCAGACAACTGCGCTGCTATGGGCCCAGATACGGAAGGCCACAAATTTAGCCTACTACAGAAAGCACGCCCATGTTTGGGACTCGCCTGGAACACAAGAGTGTTTGCAAGATGGCCTTGAAAATCCTCTGAGGGATGCAGGTCTCTTAGAATGGGGTAGTTGTTGCAAAATGGGAAATTGCTGGCATGGGAGGAATTGGCAGTACAAACAGGGGGGGCTTTATCTAGATTTAAGTATTATCAATTACAAAGCTGGACTCGATCCCTACAGGAGAAGGGGATAGACACAAATAATTTAGAGGAAGAGTTGGCTAACAGCGATGTGCGGAAGAAGGAGGTGTCTGTGTACTACAGTCTGCTCTTAGAGGATCCAGTGCAGGATCAGAATTTAGCTGCCACCCGGTGGGGAGAGAGTCTCCCGAATGAAGATATTACCCAACTATGGTTTAAGTCATGACGTTTGTTATATCAAGCTGTTAAGCCAGCATATTTTAGAAGGAATCTTCTTTTCATCCTGCACTGAGTGTACTACACTCCTAGGAAATTAGCAAAAAAATAAAATAGAAACGTTGTGTGGTAAGTGCGGCTTCGACAACGCTGATGACTTCCACAAGTTTTTTTTCTGCCCCCATCTCAGACCTTTTGGGCTGAGGTTAGTAGGATGGTGAAGGAGGTGTTTCAGCAACACATTGGAATATATCTGGTCACGGTTTTCTTCAGGTGGTCACTGAAAGTTGTAGGTCTATGTGAAGTGGACCAAAAACTATTGTTTTACCTAATTCTATTGGGCCGGCGAGAACTATGTATGCAATGGACATCAATGAAGGGTCTGTCGAGGACAGCCTGGATGAATGCTGTGCAATATACCTTCAAGATGGATTTAAATAGAAGGTCTAAAAAAAAGAAGGGGATAATGTGGAGTTCATGGTTAAGGTGGAAAGAGGGGCTGGCAGTGGGTGACTCCAATGGTACCTTGTCCGATGATTAAGAGCCAAAGGTTAAAGACCAGGGTGACGTGGGTGACGGATGGGTCCCCCTCCACCATATTATCCCCAGAGGGTCTTTGCTGTGTTCCTTTTTTGAGAACCCTGATCTTCAGAGCGGTATCCTCAGTTGCTGTAGGGAAAGATCTTGGGGATCATCGTGGAAATGCACAAGGTATATGAGGACACAAAAAAAGAAGAAAAAAAGATGGTGTGCACTGTGGTGGGGCAACGATTTCATGTTTTGAACTATGGTCCTTTGTCACTGAATATGTTTCATGTATTAAATGTGTATGTTGAACTCCTGCTTCATACTGTGATCAAGGCTACGGCCGAAATGCACTTGGGGAGAAGGCTTGTGTAGCCAAATAAAACTGTGCTGAATTGCTGACCTTGGGGAGTCTAGGCCCACTTTTATTCACAGTGGGATGTTTGTTGTGAAATTTATATATCTATAGATATATATATTCACTGTAAAAAACAAAGGTTACAGGGGCATTATAGTTAGAAATAGAATTTCAAAAACATAGAAATTCACTTAAAAAACAAAGGTTACAGGGATGTTATAGCTAGGCTCCCATTTTATAGCTGTAGTTAGAGTTATCTCAAGTAACTATAACTCGTGCCCTAAGTTAACTATGACTCGTGCCCTGGCCATGCACTGCTAATTACCCACAAATTCCTGCTTTCATGACATCTTTGATAACATCATTGATAATATCAATGTAAGTGAATTTCTATGTTTTTTAAATTCTATTTCCTAAGTCTAAAAACCCTGTAACCATTGTTTTTTTCAGTGAATCTTTAAGTTTTTTTTTTCACGTATAGTAATTTTCATTACTGTAAGTTAACTCAATCACAGCCTTGCAGGGCCTCCTGCCGGGTGCCGCGACAGTTGGCCACAGGCCATGTGGCCAAGTCCTGTAGCCAACCCCCATAACCACCCAACCTTGTGCCGTACATGGCCTTCAGCCGTTCTCGGTGGGGTTGGCTGCAGGGCCAGGCCTACTGCCAACTCCCCTAACTACGCAACCCTGAAAGAGAGAGAAAAAGAGAGAGAGAGCACTATTTTGGCATTGTTGAATGATATACTCAGAGTGGGATATTTCCAGAGTAATAGAAAAGAAAAATGTTTTTGTCAATTAAGTAGGGTGAGATCACCTTTCAGAATGTAACCTAAACATCTATAGGTAAAAATAAACTAAAGCGGGAAATGACCACAGACTCAAACCTTTAACCTTTAGTGTTCATGTCCGAGACATTAACCACTAGGCCTGAGTGACTCCTTATTGTACACTTGTCAGATTTAGCTATGACATGTAACCCACAGATTTTGAGGGGAAAAAGACTTCAATAGGAATGAGACATCAGTGAAAACACTAGAAAATAAACATACACTAGGAATGAGAACTCAGTGAAAACACTAGAAAATAAACAGACACACTGCCAGCGATACTAGGATGTGAACCTTCAGCCTACTGAGTTACAGCACAAGACCTTGACCATTAGGCCAGAAGTTACTCTGTTCTGCTCTGCATCCCAACATAAGTATACCATTGATACCAAACATCTTGCTAGTCTGACTCTCTGAAGTCATTGCATGGAGAGACCATTTCAATGACCATCTCTCTCTCTTCCATTCCATTATGGGATGAAAGAGAGGGATTGACAGGACTGCAGGGGGAGCCTCAAGGCACCCATGATCCTAGCTGGCCCTCCACGACCTGCAGGAGCTGGCATTGCTCCCTGCTTTAAATAGCAGCTCCCTGCTTGTGGGAGCAATGTTTTCATATGTTTCCCTGCACACATATTTGCATGCAGGGAAAGAGATGAAAACTTCCCTTTCTGCAAGTGAGATCTGTTCAACAGTGAAAGCTCCCACCAAGTCAGAGCAAACAGCTATATCCCGGGGCTGCTGGGGAGGCACATGGACTTCGGCATTCAGTTTGTTTTAAGACCTGGGAAGGTGGCGGTCCCCGGGGCTTGCGGAGGGGGTGGGAGTCCTTCTACATTTTTTCAATCTGCCCCAGGGCTACTTTAATGCCAAATTTTGTGTAATTCCGTCCAGTGGTTCAGGCCCTATGGGGATTTACATGGGAAACGCACTTTTGTGACCCTCCTTGCTCTTGGCCACCACTTGAGGGATCACTCCAAAACTTTCCAGACACCAGCTGACCTTAGCGGCAAATTTTTGGGGAACACTTCGTGGAGATTCGTCAAGCAGCATCAAAGATATAGGCAAGTAAAAAAACACTTTTTCTATAGTAACTAGATCATAACTATAACTACCTACTGATGACCACCAGTAGGTAATATGTATATCTACACACACACACCTGCAGTTCCTCAAATTGTTACTAAAGGTCCCTCTCAAACCAGATGCAAAATCTTCAACATTCCTTCACAGGGCTACAGTTTCAGACGGAGTTAATAAAGAATAATTCTTTCATTAAAGTACATTTTCTCAAGTCGTTACTAGAGGTCCCTCTAGAGTCAGGTGCAAATTCTTCAAAATTCTTTCACAGAGATAAAGTACATAAAGTTGGTACTAAAGGTCCCTCTCAAGTCAGATACAAGTGCTTGGAATGTCAATCAGAAACCTGAGGGAGTATGGCCATCCTGGACTATTGGGTAAAACTTCCACCATGTTTCACAGCGTCCATGAGAGGCATTCAAGTTACTATGTCGCTGTAGCCAGGATCCTTGCTTTGTTGATTGTGATTTGAGTTGGAGGCACAGTATCTTCATAATAATTATGATATGTGTAGATAACAATTATCAAAAGTACATGTGATGTTTATTAGCAAATAGCATATGTGCCATTCAGAGTAGGAATCACAGAATAATACCAAGTGTAAATTACTTTCACATGTGACATAGAAAAGAGTAGAACTTAAAGCAGTAAATATCACAAGTGCTTACCTACGAGATTAGAAAGTAGTTATCTTGCCATCTTGCGCAGGAGTTTAATTAAGTGTTTCAATGGTCATGTTTTTTGTTGTATTGTAGTTCCAGCAAAGTCAGCCACATGGGAAAAACAAACAGTTTGTTACATAGAGATTTCCTAAATGTATATAATTTCACTGTAAATGTTAGATGCCGCATGTTTATACACAATCATTAAAAGCTTATTTGCCTGTCGGTGTGCATATCAATCTGCAGACATCTATTCCTAGCAGAGTGGCTTGTGATGTCTCGTTTTTTTCTTTTATGCTAATTCACTTTCCCTGCTTCTACTGTTTGCATCACATATCCTATTTTGTGCGGTCATTAGCGGTTGTGTTGAGGGGTGGAAGAGTACATTACTACCACTGGATCCAGAGAATACATTTAACACATTCTGCAACAACTGTATATTCAGTTTTCAGAAACAATCCACAATACACAGCAATAGCACAAGTAATGTCAGTATCGGTCAATCAGATAAATGAGGATGATCCAGTTCTAATAAGCACCAGAATGTACAATATAGTTTACCAGAAAATCAAGTAATGACTAGGAAAAACTGTTTAAAATATAACAGGATACTATTGTGGTAACCATTATCATCAACATGTAAGAAAGTGGATTACTATTTATGTTGCGCAGTCTTCCACCTCAAACATTAATAACACTAAGCCCATATTTATACTTTTTTTGTGTGGCATTTGCACCATTTTGTTACGCAAAAGCGGCGCAAGCTTACAACATATAATTGTATTTTGTAGCTTTGTGCTGCTTTTGCATAAAAAAATGACGCAAATGTGGCGCACAAAAAAGTATAAATCTGGGCCTAACTTGTCAGAGTGAACAGCAAAGACACTAAATTAACCTCAGCTCAACCCCCTG
Source organism: Pleurodeles waltl (assembly GCF_031143425.1). NCBI lineage: Eukaryota > Metazoa > Chordata > Amphibia > Caudata > Salamandridae > Pleurodeles > Pleurodeles waltl. Next base: position 1,424,157,838 of record NC_090447.1, read on the forward strand.
CTAGCTATGAAACAGAGCAGGCAGGCTTTGCTTAGGGCAATGTATAAAGCATGTATGCTGTACCAAAAAAAGTAATAAAGTCAAAACACCCAAAAATAAAAGTTCAAGGCCAAATTTGAAAAATAGAGTAAACCTTAATAAACAAAATTACGTCAAAACAACAAAAATCCAATGAGTGGAACAGGAGATATGAATTTTTAAAGTTTTAAGCAAACAATAGCACCAAAAAGCACTAATTGCAATGATAGTCTATGGAAGCTGTAGACTGGGACCCAGGAGGATTTGAAGTCAACTGCACTGGAGCTCAGGTCTGATACACAAAGTTGGCTTGTTCCGGTCAACAAAAAATACTTTGTGACTCAGTCTTTGTTATGGAGCACAACATCCTTCAGCATGTCTAACCTGCGGCTGTGTCTGACTAACTTTAATCAAAATCAGACACCTTTGTCACAATGTCCTGTTGATGACTACATAGGTCTTTTGAAATCCAAAAGGTTTAAAAGTACCACATTTTAGGGTTTTTTGTAACAGTTCCTTTGGCCAAATCTAAGGCTCCGAGGCCCTCACAGACAGCACTTAGGGGCCAAGACTCACTCCAGCAGAGGCCGCCAGCAAGGTCCAGTCCAGGTTCAGTTAGTACTGTTCACCTAGTTGCTGCAGGGAAAAGGTCTCCTCCAGATTGTTGTGTCCCTGTGGCCACACAGGAAGTCAGCCAAATGATCATTGGAGTCCACGTATTTCTCCATGGTACAAGAAGGAGCAGATCCAGTCTTCAGGGCTTCTCTCAGGTCATACACAGCAGGTCCAATCCTCTTCTGATCTTCTGCAGGTCCAGAAAGTGTTCTGAGGTGGGTCACTTCTGGTGCTGCATTTGTGGCGAGCCCTGGCTAGTGGGTGGGTGTGACTCCTGGACTCTCCCACAGCAATGAAGGAAAGTTCCCAGGGGAATCCTTCCCCACTTTTGAAGTGCATCATGCTTGCCTAATTGCAAAAAATCTCACAGTTCACCTCACTCCTAAAATCTAAGAAGGGGGGATTCTTCCTCCCTTGTGCAGAGCCCTTGTGTCCACCCAGAGGTGTGGGTAGGGACATCAGCACTACCCTGCTCTGTATCTACCCCAAACCGGTTCTGGGTGTAGCTTCACTCCCACTAGGATTGGTGCAATCCCGGCTAGGGTGGGCTTTGGGAAAAAGCCTTTCACCTCTTCAGATCTCCCTTTCACTAAAACATGAACACATAGGCTTCACTACTGTCCATTTCATGGTAATGAGGTTCCTGGGCCCATCCAACTGTCCTTCGTCAGCTAATAGGGATTAAATGCTCCTCAGACAGTCTATCCAGCCACCAGGCTTAAGGTCAAGCACTGGCTGGGTGGCTGCTCACAGGCTAATGCAAATTAGCCTCCAGGAATTTCAGGCAGGGAAAAGGTAACTTTCTAAAAGTTACTTTACCTAAATATTAATTAGAAATCTAACTTCACCAATGAAATAGACTATTAATACATGTGAAAAACAGTTTGAATTACAATTTATCTATTTCCTGACAATCATTAGAGGTTAAAGTTTATAATCTGTACTTTAACATTTTCTCAGGGCCAGCTACAGGCTTGCCAGTTGAAAATATCTTTTGAGTTTCCCATTGGTGCAGGGTCAAGAGAGATTTGCATATGATTGGGTCCAAACTGAAGTCGCTTACTGTGCAAAATAATGATGGCTTGGGATGCGGCCCGAGTAGTTACCAGTGACTGAGATTAATTCAAGCATTCTATCAATTGTTAGCATGCCTTAGAGAAACAGATAGGTCAACAGTTGGGGGAAAACCACACCATAGATTGTCATTTTCTACTCACCTAAAACAAAGTAATGACGCATCTCTATTCACGCAGACACCAGTGGCGGCCCGTCCTTTAGGGCGGAGAGGCCACGCCCCCCACCTTTTGCCCCTCATGAAGAGTGTCTGTCAGGCTGAACAAAGGCCAGCCTTACAGACACTCTTCATTTTCAGCTCAGACAGCCAGGAGTGATCCATGTGCGATTTGCGCAGACTCCTGGCTGCCTGAGCTGAACTTTGCTGGGCTGAGGAGGTCACAGCTCCTATGGGCATGACCTCCTCGGCTCAGCAAAGGTGCCTCGAGGCCCTCCCCTGGGTGACGAGGAAAGCGTCACCCATTGACACTCGCCCTGGGCGCTTCAGGTTTAAACCCTGAAGCGCCTAGGGTGAGTGTCAATCAGTGACACTTCATCTCAGAGTGGGGTGGTGTCAGAAGTCTCACTGACCCCATCCCACTCTGTGACGAGGCTGGGACTGCTGCCTTCCCTCATTGGCTGACCTCTGGTCAGCCAATGAGGGAAGGCAGCAGTCTCAACCCTCCTGGGACCTGGAGGCTGAAGGTAAGTGTGTGTGTGTGTGTGTGTGTATGTGTGTGATGTTTTCAATTGAATGTTTGGTGCGCAAGTGCATGTTTGAGTGTTATGAGTGTTGTTAATGGATGTGCGTGCGTGCGTGTGTGTGTGAAAGAATGAGCGTGTGCAATCTTTTAAAATGAATGTTTGGTGCGTGCGTGCATGTTTGAATGTTTGAGTGTTGTTAATGAATGTGTGTGCATGTCTGTGTGTGAAAGAATGTGTGTGTGTGTGTGCCCCGCCTGCCCCCCTCCCTCCTAAAGCTGCCGGCCACCACTGGCAGACACCATTACTCAAATGGTCTTACCAAAGGATAAGGGTGGAAAGAATGCAAGGGTATGCTCCAAATGACTGCCTTAAGAATCAAAAGGTTCGATAAACAACCAGTGAAGGAGGGAAGTAGGTTACCGAGGAATGAACAAAATATGAACAGCAACAACAGGGGAAATAAAAGATCTAAGAGATCTTCACATTTACAATAGTAAGTCTTTATAAATTAAGGCAGATTATAACAGTTCTTTCTGCATTAGGGCATGGAAGTTTGTCAGGTGTGCACCCACATCCTAGTCACGGCTGCTGCTCAGCCAGGATACATTGAAATGTTCTGTTAACAGTGTTACTGGATCAGTAGCAGCCCCCATACATCCACAGCAAATTGAGGTTTCAGAGCAGGATAGACCCTCACCCATCAAACTTCCAGGGTCCATATCTTTTCAGGCCTCAGGCATAGTTTGTCATAATCCTCTGTATGTTTCCCATGGGCCCCAAATCTTTTCAAATTTCTTTGGACACCCACACCCCTCATACACATATTTTTCAACCACCATACACCCGTCCATATTTTTTTCCAATATGCAGGCTGAGCAACTACCCCACCCACATACCCTTGCTTGTTTCACCTTGCTACAATCATCCCAAGATTGTAAATGGTTTTGACTAGTTCGGTGGGGTTTACTCGCTCCAGATCCCCAAAACAGATAGTTTAGCTATAAACTCTAGGTGAACCTGAGAAACTATGCTTGACATCCCCTCACTTCCTCTCATAAAGGTCCTAGGGACCACAGCCCTAAAGGCACAAGTCTGTACTAGACATGCCAAACCTAACAATGTGTGTTCCGGTGTTGTAGGTTCTGTGTAAGAGTTTCAATTACACCAAACAGAATCCTGTTATATTAGCCACTTCTCTTTGACCCAGCAATCCCTCCCCCAAGCCCATGTCTCCTTAAGCTTTTCTAGAGTATCCAGCAAGTTGCTGAGGATTTTACTATATATTAAACACAGTGCTCTTTTAGGGAGTGGTTCAGCAATGTCCTTCTTTTGAGTGGAGGGCAGTCTTCAGTGAGAGTGTGGTTTTGAAGGTGGGCCTCTAAGGTATATCTGAGCTGCAGGTACCAAAATATCTTAGTAACCACTATTTTATATCCTTCATCATTGCCTCAAAGGGCATTAGCTCTGTTTGATCCCGGTCATCTCCCAATATGCTGATACCAATTTCTGAAAACCCTGCAAGTCGCTGACCTCCCGAGCACGTTACTCTCCTATAAGTGGATGCCTTTTCTCTTGATTTACATATATACGTAGTTGCCCACTGTTCAATCCTTCACCACTGATGGCATATGTGCTGGCAGATCATTGGATTCCTGGCTGCTATATCTGGCCAGGGTGTAGCCCCAGGGAGGGCTCTCCCAGTGAGGAAAATACCCACTTGTTCATCACCACTAGTTATTGGTCCAGTAGTACTTCAGAAGGTCAGGGTGAGAGAAACCCCATCATATGTATATTAGGTTAGAGTCCACATTGATATTTGTGGTGGCTCTTTGTCCTACAGAAGTAGTGGTACCTCATCCTTTAGCATTATGAAGAAATCCTCTGGAACTTAGTAGGAAACTTAGATAGCACCATCATTTTAAACAGGGCTGTGTGTCCCAGGAGTGAAAGTGGTACCCCTCTCCAGTACCTTGTGTCGTCTCTCAATTTACTGAGCACACTTTATAGGGTGCAGCTGAAATGCTCACCTGACTCATGTGTGATGTAGATGCTCAGGTACCTGATGCAAGTTCAGCTCACAGCCACTGAGCCTCGAAGTTCTTGACCTGGGGTTCAGGTCCTCAATGGGTAAAGCACAGATTTTGACCAGTTAATACAAAATCCAGAGTATCGCTCATAGTTCTCAAAGATCTGTTACAATCTGTCTATCATCGCTCCTGGCTGTGAGATATAAAGGAGGATATTATCTGCTTAAAGCGAGATTCACTCATCTGAAGTGTTCTTCCTAGCTCAAGCCTTAAATTACAGCATTAGCCTTCATCCAAAATTCCAGAGGTTCGAGCAGTAAATAAATATCATAGGGAATAGGCGATATTCCTGTATCATAACCCTTGATAATTGGAAAGGTCTGACATAATTCCCTTACAATTGATCCTGGCTAAGGGTTCCTTGCATAGTACTGTAAGGCAGGTCCAATTGTTGTTTCCAAATCTTACTTTTCTCAGGGCTCCAAACATTCAAAAGAGTCAATGGCTTTGGTTGTGTCTAGTGACATTGCATCCACTGGTTCTGCAACTTTCTCAGTTTATACCATGCAACCTAATAAGCCCAAACCAGGCCTGAAGTCTGACTGGTTAGGGTGTACAAGAGTATCAATAATCTCACACAGGTGGATAGTTAGGATTTAGGCCAATATCATGTTTCCTGTACTTAGGAGTGATATAGGTCTGTAAAAAGAGCACCCATCCTCACTCATCCTATGGTTTCACCGGTTTATAAATAACTACCATCCTTGCCATATGTAGATCAGAGGGTAGTCTGGACTCCAACCCTATGGCTGTAAACAATGCTGTGATATATGTAGATAGTTTGCAAACTAATCTCTTATAGAGCTCTCTTGAAGGGCTGTTGGACCACAAAGACTTGCCAGGTTGCATGTTTATTTTCACCTCTGCAATCTCTTCACTGATTATTTCTGCTTCTGCCCACTCCATATCTTCTGATGAGAAGCTATGCAGGGGCACAACTACCAGGAAGGTCTGCATGTCAGTATTACAACTAAATCGATAGTCAGTGCTATTAGATGAACCCTGTAATGACTGACAGCCGGGGATCTTGTCAGATGCAGAGCCCACCAAGCTGGTGCTGCCCACCGACTCCATTCTGCCAGGAGGCACCTGAAAGATTGCCTGTTCCTCATTAGTTTAATGAATCCACTGACCCCTCCACATTGACAGTATCAGGTTATAATCCGATCAAATTATTGAGTTGGAATTTTGTTGGTATTAACACAAAACAGGCCAAGTCCTATTTTAAATCTGTATGATATTGTTCTTCTACAGGATACTTGGGCTACTACTCACAGCATTTGGGAATGTTTCATTTTGTTTCTGAGGATTATGGCTACAGTCATAGAATCAGATGTGAAGCCCCAGTGGACCAGAGGATGAGATCCTCCCCTCCCCAGCATCCGAAACTGGTACCTCGAAAGTGTGTCTCCTGTATTAAGATCACATCTGAGTCGTGACATTTAAACAACTGATTTAGGGTGGGTTTTTAGGGGTGGGGTTCGGGGTAATTTTGTACTTAGGGTGGGTGGGGGTTTGGGTTTTAAGGGGCAGGGTGGGGGTCGAGGTAATTTTGTATTTAGGGTGAGTGGGGTGGTCGGGATTTCAGGGGCAGGGTGGGGGTAATTTTGTTTTTAGAGGCGTGGTGGGGGTAGGACGCGGTCAGGTAACTGGGGCTGGGAAATTATTGGGGGTAGTTTTTAGGGGTGGGGGTCATGGTAGTTTTGTTTTTAGGGTGGTGGTGAGGGGTTGGGGTACTATGGTTTTTAGGGCGGGGTGGGGGTCAGGGTAATTTTGTTTTTAGGGGCGGGGTGGGGGTAATTTTGTATTTAGGGTGGGTGAGTTTTTAGAGGCGGGGTGGGGGGTCGAGGTAATTTTGTATTTAGGGCGCGTGGTGGATGTTGGGTTTTTGGGGGCGCGATGGGGGGTCGGGGTAATTTAGTTTTTAGGAGCGGGGTAGTTTTATTTTTGGGGTGGGGTCGGTTGTTTTTAGAGCAGGTGGGGGCTTGGGTAGGCTTTAGGAATCAGGGTGGGCGGGAGTATCGTGGTAGTTTTTAGGGGCGGTGGACGGTCGGGGAAGTTTGATTTGTGGGGCAGGTGGGGGGCATCGGGGTAGTTTTCTTTTGTAGGTGGGGGGTCGGGTAGTTGTGTTTTTGGGGTTGGTGTGCGGGTCGGGGTGATTGTGTTTATATGGTGGGTGGGGAGGTGGCATGCGAAAACCAGCATGCCATTCCATACAAGCCTTTACTAGGCATGCCTAGTTGTAAAGACATGCGTGGTAAAGGTATTTGTGAAAACAACGTGGTCGTTTGTTCCGACCACGTTGTTTGGACATGCGTGGTTGGCGCATGCCTTGTTCCATCATACATCCGGTGGTTGAGGTTGCAAATTATGATTCTTCTTGGTACTGCCCAGGGATTCTTGGAAGTAGGGTGCACCGAGGTTCTGTGAGCTCTCTCAATAGAAACAAATTGAACAGCCTTTTGGACTTGAGGCTATTTAGTATCCAGTCCTCCACCAACAGTTCTATGCTTGGGAATTATACTCATTCTGGTAGGCTCTCCAGCCTTATGTTGTTTCTCCTGGACCTGCCTTTTGTGTCTTTGGCCAGTCATGCCAGCATTGCAGTGATGTCCCTTTATAGCCTTTCCATTGCGGTGCGTAAGGTCTTCACTTCCGCATTCATGTCCTTCAATGAATGTTCATTTTGTACCACTCTATCACAAAAGTCAGTCCACAATAGATTAATCTCAATGGACACCAAGTCAGATGTTGATTTTAGGGCACTTTTGGAGTCTTACAAGGCTGTCACTACTTCCTTTAGAGTGGGTCTCAAAAAGCAACCATATTTCTGTGCTCGCAGTGCCTGTTCTTCCTTTCCTGCTTGGACTTTGTCTGCTGCGCAGCGCAGGGAAGCGTAGCTGTCCATTTTGAATTATTGGGATGATATTGTCCCTATCTCATGGCCTATTGTTGGATTAAAGATTGCATTCCCTGCCTTGTTTTCATCCAGAGTAGATGGGTTTGTGTTTGACCGCTCCAGCTTCAGACAAACTTCAGCAAATTCCTGGGTCCTCCTTAGTGATAAAAGACTTAGGGGGAGGAAGGGCAATAGTCACTGCTGCCTACCTATGCAGTACCATCTGTATTGTGTGGGAACTTCCTGTGGCCTATTGCCTTTCTCACACCATCCTGCCAAGCAGTTTCAATGCCATTTTGGCTAAGGGGCTGCTTACATCCTCGGCTGTTGAGCCACACCATCAGTCGGCTGGGCTGCTCTTCTGCAGCCCGAAATAAGCCACAAGCACTTCATCTCCATGATACATTTGTTTATAAATTTCACCTAGGTCCCCCATTAGCAAAGTCTCTGCAGAGGGGAAGACTGCTTGTTGTTTTCACTCTTCAGGGCTTCCCTCCTTCTCTCTCTGTAATCTTGCAATGGGGGTTCTTTCTTCCTGGTTAAGGAAGGTTGGTTGTGAAGGGAGGATCCTCTTTCATTAGGGCACGACACTGCTGCGCCTGCTGCTTCTCTGTATAATTCATTTGGAGGGTAGATAGGGGACAACCAGGCCATCGAACTCCTGAGGGCTCAATCCAGAGCCCACAGGGTTGGCCCCAGCTCAGCCAACAAGTCCTACACTGGGAGCTACACATGCGGCAGGTCAAAGTCCTGGCCTCCAGTCTCAGGCCACTCACCAAGACCTCACACGTGTACAGCTTTCTTCCTTTCCCCTCCTCTCCTTCACCTAATTTCAACCACAGGAGAAACTGGGCAGCAGTTGTCCCTAAATAGATCACCTCCCAATGGAAGAGAAACATTAGTGCACAAACTGACCAAGATGGATGCGGTAGAGTAAAACCATTCAGGACAGCCCCAAGGTGGTGGGTGATGTCACTACAAGTCCTAGTGTAGTTAGGTAGGCAGGCAGAAGGAGAACAGTAAACATTGAAACAAAAAAAGGGGGAGTCACATGAAAATAGAAATAGTGCAGAAATGATTGACCAATGATTAGGCACCAGGCAGTATGTCAGTAATAATAACTAAAAACACTTTACATCTTAACAATGAAAGTGCCAGTAGTAGTGCAAATCTCTTCACACAAATTCCTACATGCCCATTCATCAGGCAGGAGACATTGTCATCCCACTAGCTCTCCCTGCATCGATTGTGATCATGATCAATTTACAATAGTCTATTAATAATTTTCCCATATAGCCTTTTAGGCTCTGCAGTTCCAACTCTTTCCTAGAACATCCTCTTTGCAAAGGTCACTGCCTTCTGCCATCACTTTCAGAAAATGTAATCCCTTTATATTTCCAGATTTCAGCTTTCTTGAAAGTTCACTCCTGCTCTCCTGAGCTCCACTGATAAGACATGACTTATTTTCAGTTTTTTCTGTTTGTCGTTCCAACTCTGAGGTCCCCATGTGTCTTCTACACCCACCTTTAGAATGCTAGGCTGCCCTAGACTAGTGTTGCAAACACTGTGTTATAGGACAAGGCCCTGCTTTATACTTACATCCTGCAAGATGGCCAGCCCAAGTATTGCATGATTTTTTAACATTTAGAGGTCACAGATGCAACTGTGTTCATCTATTATAGCCCATAGGTTGATATGGGAAAGTAATGGTGCAAGTATATGTATAGGTTGAGAGCACTGACATATACAGATATAAGTATCTATGACATACTCAAAGATTTCCTACCCATGGAGTGTGATGCAGGCTGAAAGAAGTTATGACCTTGTTATTTCAGGATAATGGAACTAGGAGACAAATTTGTGTAAGGGTTTGCGCTGCCCTGCACCAAGCAAAGGGACACACAATGACGCATAACCTAAAATGAGATTTCCCATGCCATGCAAGGCCAGTGCAAATCGCTGACTTGCATTTCTCTGCAATAGGGAGATGTGCTATTGGTGGAGCTGCTTTGCCTGCCTGCCTTGGTTCTAAACAGCAGTTTAATGCCTCCCTTTCAGGCAGCACAGCAAGATGGCTTGATGTGTTGCATTGTGTGAATATTTGCTAAATATGCCCCTAAGTTTTTATTTAACGACTCCCGAACACATATCATTTTGTATTAGAAGTCAGATGATTGGCTGACCCATTATGGACATTACTGAGAAATTAGTCCCTGCTTCAGCTCAAAGTCACATCTTCTGTTGCACGGCTAGCTCCGCCTACAGGAAAATCATTTTTACTACATGTAATGTTAAATATATTTAAGCAAATAACTTTGGAATTTAACTAAATAGTTTTCAAGATAGTATTCTGTAATCCTGCTATAATGAGATGAAAGAGAGCATGAATGCCACCTTTCTGCGTTAAACTTCTCTATTCTGGCCGACCAGCCCCTTATTTTATTTAAACTTTGTAATGAAGGAAACATTTCCAGTTGGTAAATTGAAAAGACATGAATCCAAATTACTTCATAGTTATTTACTTTCCAGCCCCAAGCATTTCACCTGACACAATAGTTTATTTAAGATACAGTCATCATTTAAAAAATGGCACTGTAATTATTTGTTCATACGTTTTTTGTGCTTTCATATTACGCATATTACGCATGCTTTCATTTTATTGTCCATGCATTGCCACATTGAAAATTCTCAAAGGGACTTACAAAAGGAATAAAATATATTTCGTGGGTCAAAAGTGCTTTTTTCTGTCGCCAGCTGATGACAACGCTTCTTTGATAGAACAGACTAGCAATTCTATCTGAAAAAGGCAGGTGAACAATGTCATTTTATTATGGCTGGTAAACGCATTGTCATTGGCTGTAGCTGAATTATTAAGCAAACAAGGGGAAATAGTGTCGTTTTGCCTTATTCTCACTTTCGACTGTATATTTGCTATTTGAAGCTTTCACAAACTTGGCTAAAATTCCCATTACTTCGAGCATTTTCGTTTTGGTTTTTTTCGTTTTAACATTTTTGCATTCTGGTAGAAAGTTTAGATTTGTACATTTTGCTGGGCTGAGCATAGGGGAGGCTACATGTCAAATATTCCAAACTAGGTATCTGTAAGGAAAAAAGAGTACAGATTGAAGACATACCTATGAGTACATGGTTAGTGGTGAGTGTGGGATAGACGTTTTCAGCAGTGTCCTGAAACTGTTTTCTCTGCTATTATATATGTTTTGTTTTGATCTGGATTGTCTCAAATACCAGTTTCACCCCTTGCACCTGTATCTTTATAAATTGTTTCGAATTTTATTCAGGTAATACCACATTTTCACTTGCACTGAGCAGTAAGCCATCACAGAGTTGATGCAGGTTAACAAATTGTTGTTCCAATGGTTATCAGTAATGCTTTACAGTTTGGTAACCTGCCAAGACAAAGCAAATGTTATTATGCCAACTATCTAACTACCAAGCAGTCTAATAATGTTTAAGGCATTTGTTTGTCTTTTCAAAGCAAATTATATATTGCTTTGTATAAGTATGACAGCATTCTCATGAACAATATCAATAGAAGCATTGTTATTATATACCATGATATGTATGTCTAGCCCCAGGAAATCGCACTCAAATGTCAAAATCAGAATATGTCTTTTTTCCTGAGGTGGCTTTAATCTGCAGGTGCTACCAAACTCTTTCTAAGCAAGACACATCTCTGAGGCTTGGACTATTCGTTTTTGCCACTATGACCCTTAGAATTTCTCTTATTTTTTGTAACTTGGCTATTATAACCATACACACTTGCAGAGCTTGTGCAACTACAAGAGGTAAGAGGAGATAGACTCCAGTAAGGCGGACACAATTAGGTAGTTGCCCAAAATCCGGAGTGAGAACTTTTCTCCGAAATTAGATTTAGAGAGGTGAGAAAGCATGCAATGCTGGTAAGATTGGGGAAAAGTTTGAAAATGAGTGCATCGGATGGAATCAAACAAATGTCAGCACCTTCAGTCATTTAAGTAAGTGCAGGTTGATGTTGAATGGTGTACGTCAGTTGTGCTTCAGCAACACTGCATACAAGAGCTTGGGAGGTGTAAATTGGTTCCAAGCCTTTCCATTTGGGTTGGGTTCACTCTGGTTATTGAGAACAGCCCAAAAGGCATGCACAGCTGAGGTGGAGCAGGAGTTGAAAAGTGGGAAAGTCACTGAGTGTAATCATTCACAGGTCACAGACTAAATTAAATTACAATTCAAGAAGCAAAGGTACAAGTTAACAGATCCTGAAGATGGGATGGAAAAATAAGGCATCAAACAAGTTTTTAGAAAATATTTCTAGGCTCTGAATTCCCAAATGGGACGAACCTTTACTGAGTGCACCGAGGACCAGCAAGGAGTCAGTCAACTGGATGCCTGCCACCTGTGATTATGATGCACCTAGGGAATCAGAATGTTAAGCTACTGTGGAGAAAGGCTACACTATGTGAATTGTGACTGATCTCCAACAACGCCCAAACAATTTGACCAACAAGGTTAGTCAGGTTTCAATGAGGAATACCTGCCTCACCCTTGGAAGCTTCAGACAAACAACAAAGCCTTGCTTGGAGACAATGTATGTGGTACATGTGTAAATAGGCCACAAATAGATAAAAAAATATAGAGAAAAAAACAGCTTCAAGCAAAGCACTGGCGATTTCACGGTTGTCCTGTCAGAAATGTGAGTATTCAAAAATGGCTTCTTAGATGCAATTGTCCTTTTCCCACTTCCTGACAAATCTGTGTTCAGGTCCACTTGATAATTTCCAGTTCCAGATGGTCCATATGAATTCTGACAAGTGGGAAACATCTTCATCTGCACCCCAGACCTTCGGTACCCACCAGCCACTGGATGGGGAGTCCACACTGGTAAGCATGTTTAACTGACAGAAAGTGAGCTCCTTGAGCACAGTGGGTCACCGGCCATAATAGAAATATGAGAGTGATTATGGATAACCATGGCTGAAAGACTTACTACAAAATGAAGTAAGCAGAGGGAAATAAAGTGGAAAGAAATCTTAGAAAGGCTGGTATCTAGATAGTCAGGCCACCAACAGCGAAATTACCGTATTGGATAATCATGATGGACCACTAGTGATAAACAAGATTTTCTCTTTTTTCCAGATGGTGTATAGACAAATCACCTAAACAATGACTCCAAAATATTGTTTCACCACAACATTGTGGTCAAACGTTTGACTGTGAGAATACTGTAAACACAAATGTTGTTTTATTGTATTGTAATATGTTTTTATTTAATTATTTGGTATTGTGAAATTGAGTCTAATTATTTTTTCAAAACATTGCAGTAATATATTATTTTTATTTGGGTTGTTGGGTTTATTGAGGAATTGGATGGGTGGTATTTTGTTAAATCATTTAATGATTAATGTCGTATTAAATACATAATTATTAAAACCCTCACAATGTGATTATATATGTGTACAAAGCCAGTAATAAATCTAAATAACATGAATATACATATATATATAATATATCTATACACACACACATACATATATATGTACATATTTATATCGATTGATAGATACATATATATATATATAATAATAGGTACATTGTTTAGGGATTAGCGTTTCTGACTGCCCTCCAGTGTATGCAGTGTTAGACTGGAGATATAATAGTAAATGCAACCCTGCCTCCATGTATGCACTTTCTCCGATGTTTGTTCAAATGGAGATAGAATAATACATTTGACCTCCACTCCATCTCCAATAGATGCATTCTCCAAAATATTTGGCGGACCGGAGATAGAATACTAAGGGCCAGATGTATGAAAGCTTTTTGCATTCGCAAACGGTGCGAATGCCTGTTTGCGAATGCAAAAAGCCATTTCAGAACGTATTAAACGCATTCTGAAAGCAATTTGAAGGAATCACTAAAATAGCGATTCCTTAAAATTGCAACCCTGTTTAGAGAGTCGTAAATTGCGACTCTCTAAATAAGAAATCGCAAATAAGGATTCCTTATTTGCGATTTCTAAGCACATGTAAGAAGCAATTCCTTAATGTGAATTGGGCATTAAGGAATCGCTATTTACCACCAGGTTGAACTTGGTGGTAACCATGTGCAAATTTTAAAAATGCATTTAAAATGCATTTTTAAAATGTACATGTGAAGCACACATGCCCTTTTGGCATGTGTGCACCTTACATGTCCTAAAAAACTTTTTTGGGGTGCAGCAGAGGGGCCCTTAGGCCCTCAGCACCCTGGGGTTTTGCATTTCCAAAATTTTGATTTCCAGTTAAGAAATCGCAATTTTGGAAATGCAAAAAATGTGCAAATATGGGCCTACAGACCCATAGGTGCGAATGGGGCCGGTATCGCAATTTGCGATTCGGTAAGAGCATTTGCGATTTTTAAGAAATCGCTATTACCGATTCGCAAATGTGATACATTGCATTTTGCGAATCAGAAATAGTGATTTCTTAAAAATCTATATTTCCGACTCGCAAAAGGCCTTCTTGGTACATCTGGCCCTAAATCTCATCCTTGTCGATGTATACACTTTCCCCAGTGTGTGTGACAGTGGGGTTAGAATAGTAAATTTACAACGCATGCACTTTCCACAACGTTTGTTAAATTGGAGTTAGATTAACAAATTGCCACCCCAGTGTATGCACTTTCCCCAATATTTGTCAAACTGAGCTAGATTAGTAAATCTAACACCCTTCAATGTATGCACTTTCTTCAATGTTTAGTAGACTGAGGTTAGGATAGTAGTTAGAACATCACACCCCAAATTTATTCACTTTGCTCAATGTTTATTAGACTGAAGTTAAAAGGTAAATATGTACCAGCCTATGCGCTTTACCCAATATTTGTTTGAATTGAGCCAGCATCGTAAATGCCACTTTTTCTCAATTTATTAACTTTCCTCATTGTTTGCTAGACTGCAGTTGGAATAGTAAATCTAACTTCCACTCCCCTATGTATGCTGTTTGCCGATTATTTTTTAGACTAGGCCCCAGATTTACTAAATTTTCACGCAGCACATCAGCCAAAAAGTCTGCACTGCATGAGAAGGAGAGAGGGCCATATTTACAGAAATATGGCACTCTCCTCCCATCTCCCAAGCGCTGGTACAGAAAGCGCCATGCACACACCTTTGCGGCATAGTGCAAAGGTGTGCTTGAGTTTAGCATAGATTTTGTACCTTTCCAGTACAAAATACTATGGCCCTCATTCTGACCCTGGCGGTCGGCGGAGAGACGGCGGTCGGACCGCGAACAGACCGGCGGTATTAAAAATGGCATTCTGACCGCGGCGGTCCCCGCCGCGACCGACCGCTACTTCTCCACTCCGACCGCCGCGGCGGTCATGACCGCGGGGCTGGAGTTTGCGCACTCCGGCCCGGCGGTCGTCCCAAGACCGCCAAGGGTATTATGACCCTGCCTACCGCCGCGGTTTCTTGCGGGCGGGAACCGCCGTGCGAACCATGGCGGTAAGCACTATCGGGGCCAGGGAATTCCTTCCCTGGCACTGATAGGGGTCTCCCCCACCCCCCACTACCCACCCGAGTCCTCCCCCTCCACCCCCCTGCCACCCCCCAGAGGTGGTACGAACCCCCTCCCCACCCCCACCCCGACATGCACATACATGTACCGCGACATGCACACACCCCCAACATGCACATATACACACCCCCTACACACACATACACAACGGGGACACATACCCGCACACATACATGCCGACATGCGCACCTGCCGAACAGCACACATTACCCATAGACACAGCAGCACCCCCCGCCCGCATACACGCACTCACACACCCCCTCTACACACTCACACGCACACCCCCATGCACGCCCACATCACACAACACCCCCCCACCCCCTCCCCTCACGGACGATCAACTTACCTTGTGCGTTGGTCCTCCGGGAGGCGACGGGAGCCATAGGGACGTGACCGCCAACAGAAGACCGCCAACAGAAGACCGCCACACAGAAATGTGGGTCGTAATTCTGTGGGCGGTGTTCTGCTGGCGTGGCGGTGGAGGTTGACCAGTCTCCACTTTCCCGCCGACCGCCAGTGTGGCTGCTGGCGGTTTTCCGGCGGAACGCTCCCAGCGGTCAGAATGCGCACAGCGGCACACCGCCGCGGTCGGCGGTCTTCACCGCGGCGGTAACTCAGCGGTCTTGCGAAAAGACCGCCAAGGTCAGAATGAGGGCCTATGTGTAAACACACTTTAAAACTTTTCCTAAGTTGTATGTGTGCTGCACAGTGCAGCACATATGCAAAGTCGGAAATGAAAGGAGAAATGAGAACATTTCTCCTTTTAACGCCTGCTTTTACATGATGTTAACTTTTGGCACAAAATTGTGTCAAAAGACATAGATAGTTGCAAGGGAACACCCATGTAACACCCCTTTGGTGCTAAGTAACGCAAAGCAGTGCTTTGCGCTACTTCATGTTACTTTTAGGGTACTTTCCAGCGCAAAACAAGTTGTGCACTGGAAAGTAAATAGTTATAAAAAGATTTTGGATGGGGGCGAAGCTAGCCGTCCAAGATTGCGGCAGCGTGATTCTGCAGCTCTGGACTGGCCCACACTTATCCTGGGCAAAATGAGCAGTGTCCAGGCGACACAACTAGCCACGAAGAGCTTGTGTCGGAGAGGGTGTAGTGCTGCACCTGGAGTGGTGAGGACTGACCTCACTGACACACACACCGGCGGGGGCACCTGTGATGTGGCAGAGGCAGGGCCTGACAGCGTAGTGGCCTCGCAGATGGGTTGGGCAGCCACGGCGGCCTGACGAGATCGGCTGTAGATTGGGGCAGGGTGCCCAGTGCATCGAGAAAACCGTGGCCAGAAAGGCCAGAGGAGCAGTGCAAGCTATCATGGGCTGCTTGGTGGCTGAGCGCACAAAGGATCATTCCCATAAAAGGAACTGCTCTACGAGGTCAGGAGGGGCCATGGTGTGGGTGAGACTGAACGAGCCTGGAGGCCCTGGTGATTGCCCCCTACGTTGCACTGTAATCGCCAACTCCTTGACCCTGACTTATTCAGCAATGTTCCTGCTGGCTGTGGGGGACCCCTCCCCCCCACTGAAGAGAGGGGACACTGGACCCTCGAGGAGACTTTAAAACCCCTGTGGGGTAGACCTCCCTCCCACCCTCTGGATGCTGAGAGCGCACAGAGTGTCACCTGCAGCGAGCTACTGAGGCTCTGCAGTGAGTGAGGAGAGAGGGAGGTGGTCACTTGGAGAGAACTGGTGGTCCAGCGTGGGGAGGCCCATGTGGTCAACTTTGTGGGCACGACGATTTGGAGGTACCGCAGCTTTGCCATCCATGCCTCCTACATTCTGAGTAACCAGTAACGCCTTCACATATGCTCCAAAGCACGACGTCAGAGATACTTAGGACCGCCCGCAATCAGCCGGCGCTCAGCGAGTCTGGACCCTTTCACAACCACTTCCTTGGGGGTGGTCAACGTTGGTGGCAACAGGCCACCGTGGACACATTTATTACTGAGGCCACGCTGACCTGGGATTGCAGTGCCTGGCCTGCACTGCCGCCTACTGCATCCATGGGGAAATAGCACACCAGACCTCCAGCCCTGAAACTAGACATCAACCCACCAGAAGGATGCTGCGGCTGGACTCTTCCCCAGTTCAAATGCAAGACACCTTGCATAAAATACTGGAGGGGATTGAGGAGTCCAAGAACACATTGCGATTGGAAATAGGGAAGATGTTGGGGGAACTAAGAGGGCATTACGAGTTCGGCGGATGGTTTTTACTGTCTGCCGAACTTCCGAAGGGGACGTTGCCGCCACACAGGCAACCTCCCCGCCAGGCTCATTGAGAGTTTCCTGCTGGGCTGGGCCGACAGCCTAGCGGGAAACAGGCTACATCATTGTCACTGGCTCGTAATGCTGTAGCGAGCAGGGTACACCAGCGCCATCGCAGTGTTCACTGTCTGCAAAGCAAAGCAGACAGTAAACATTGCGATGGTGCTGGGCAGGGGGGGCCCTGAACTGCCCATGCCAAGTGCATGGGCAGTGCAGGGTCCCCCCTGTGGCCCCCTGCATCTGTTCTCCACCAACCTTTTCATGGCAGTGTTACCGCCATGAAAAGGCTGGCGGAGAATGAGGTCGTAATCCCCAGGGCAGTGCTGCTTGCAGCGCTGCCCTGGTGGATTAGGTTGTCTGCCACCTCCAGACCGCCGGGATCTAAGATCCTGGTGGTGCTGGCGATTCCCTGGTATTCCGACCACCAGGGTTTTAATATGGCAGTTGGACCGCCGCATTGGCGGCAGTCCAGACTACCACTGCAAGTGTGGCGGTCTATTGACCGCCACAATCGTAAAGAGCCCCTAAGTCTCCTCAGAGCGGATCACCAAAATCTCTCAGCGTGAAAAATAATGAAAATACCCTGGTGGATTTGGAACCCTCACCAGGCTCTGCAGATCCCAGCCCAGCCTCCAGCGCTTAGGCCGGTAGCGGCCAGGTTCCTTCACCATCAGGACACGTTATTGCAGTGAGCGTGAGAGGCGTGTCCCTTCGTGGTAGAGAATGGGAAAGTTAACATGTTCCCTGATTTTACGGCCGCAGTGCAGGTAAAGAGGGCCTCTTACATGGAGGTGAAGAGGGTGCTCCGCAAGGAGGGGATTCAATACTCACTATTGTTTCCTTCAAAACTTAAAATCATGCTTGATGGTCAGACGCCTTTCTGCCAGACCCCTGATGAAGTCTCGGCCTGGCTGGAATCACACTCATCCAGGACCAATATTCCATGACACAACAGCCCTCAAGCGCCCCAAAGCTGCAGGAAGAGAAGATGCTGTAGGGAACGGAGCCAGGAAGAGGGAATAACAAAACCTATACCTCAACTAGTGAATCAGAAGAGGACAGGCTCTCCGGGCTGCGGTGTCCTTGATGAAACCCAGTCATTCTGGCGGGGAGAAAGGTGACACCACTGATGTCCCCGAATCCGATGACATGTCTGGCCTAGACTCCGTGGTTAATGCCCTGGAAGGTGCACCACATGTGATGCCTGAAACAGAGAGTGACCTCATATAATTGCAAACACTTCTGCGCCACTAGACTGATCTTGTGCAAAGAGGCTCACTGACCACATGCCCAGGCCAGTCCGGATGACTCTGGTTGGTTTACAGTAGATACACGGAGAACCCCAAATCATCTGCCGGGCTGACCGGAAAGATGATAGTACTGATCTGACAACTATTACTTTGGATGGTTTGGGTGGCCAGCCGTTGCTGTGCTGTCCTGGGGAAGGGGAGTTGGAGTTTACTTGTTGTAATAGTTGCTGAGGCCCAGGTCTGCCTCTGGTACAATGATGCAATGCTTCCATGCTGCTGGGGTGGGCGAAGGGAGTGGGGGACACCTAGATGGGGGGGACTATGTGGCAGAGACATATCGGTCCCTTAAGCTGATGACCTGGAATGTGCGAGGGTTGGGCTCACCATCTAACCGCCACAAAATCCTGCAATTCATGAAGAGACGAGGGGTCCAAATCACTATGTTACAGGAATCCCACCTTACTAAAACTGAAGCAGGTAGTCTCCACAGATGCTGGTGGGGACAATTGTATGCTATAACATACTCTGCAGACGCGAGGGGGCACTGATATGAGTGAGAGCAGGAGTGCCCATTGAGGCCTCCACGATAGAGGTGGACAAGAATGGACGATATGTGTTGGTGGAGGGGTGACGCAACTTAGCGGCAGAACTATTGCTGGGGAGCATTTATGCCCCAAACCAGGATAAACTCCCATTCCTCCATTCTCTATCAGCATATCAGCAAGACTGGCTCACTTCCCAGACGGGCCCTTTCTTCTGGGGGAGAGGGGAGGAATGGACTTAAATGACGTGCTTGACCCAGAGATGGACTGCTCGCTTCCACCGCTGTGAGGTGCGGTGACCGTAAGGGTGGCACCAGGACTAGCAACATGGGTATCACAATGGGATATGGAGGAGATCTGGCACGCCCACATAGTAAGGATTATTCATTTTACTCCCACCTTTATCAAGTGCATACCAGGATAGACCATATTGTATGCTCTGCGTCCCTCAGCAGTTTGCTCACACAGTCAGAATATCTGGGATGCACTGTGTGCGACCATAACCCGCTGATTGTGGTGCTGTAAACAGCAGAAAAACACCTTGCATACCAGCATTTGTACTCTGTGGCGATGGAAGACGAAGTCTTCTGAGACGCATTGGCGTCTAAGGTAACAGAGTACTTCACCTCCAACCAAAGAACGACCTCCAACAGGGGAATGAATGGGAAACCCTCAAGGTAGTGGTGAGGGGACATTGCCCAGGACAAACGGTAAGGATTATAAGAGCCCTGGTATAAGACCTTGCATGCCGTGAAGCTGATCTGCATAAATGAGCTATCACCCTGGACACAGACCTGGATGCCCAAACACATCTGTTAGAAACCCATGACCTCCACAACGAGGCAATGGAATGCCTCAGTTGCCATGATCATAAGACATATACGTCTAACACACACGTGGAAGGGGGCAGAGCAGGTAAACTCCTGGCCTGACTGATTCTCCCTGGGGTGAGGGGCACAGCCATCACCCGTCTGATATCCCCAGAGGGTGTAACTTTGTTCTCGCCAGCACACATTAAGTGTTTAGATCCTACTATATGACCTTGTACGGTCTACCGAATGAGGCTTCTGGACTCTATGGGAGATTTCCTGGATGGCCTACCATTGCAGACACTGCCAGAGATGGAACAGGAGGCCCTAGGGGCACCGATACCCGTCCAAGAGGTTAGGGCAGCTGTTAAATCCCTCGCATCTGGTAAGAGACCGGGACGGACTTCCACCAGAATTTTATAAATGGTTCCTGGGAGAAGTGTCACTCAAGCTTACAGAAAAAGTACGCAGAGGCATATGAGAATGAAGTGCTGCTGCCTTCGACCAGGGAAGCTCTGGTGGTGCCTCTCCCAGAGGGCAAGAGCCCAGATGAAATGGTCTCTAACTTCAGGCTGCTCTCTATGCTGAACACTGACTTTAAAATGCTCACAAAGGCCCTGGCCACTAGATTGTTTCCACACCTGAAAACGCTAATCCACGATGACCAGATTGGGTTTATACCCTCCCACAGAATATCCCAAAATTTGCGGGGACTATACTCCTTGTTATACAATGATGTGCACCCACCCACCCTGTTTGCAATGATAGTGTCAGTAGACCTAGAAAAGGCCTTTGACATGGTCTGTTGGGATTATTTAAAGGCCACAATGCTGCAAATGAGTCTTGGTCCCCAGTAGGCGAGATGGATCAAACTGCTGTACACCCACCTTATGGCTTGAGTGAAAACCTGTGGTACAATTTCGGATAGCTTTGAAATCTACTGGGGAACCAGACAGGGTTGCCTAATGCCCCCCTTATTATTCGCCATAGCCATAGAACCATTGGTGGCAAAGTTCAGAGCACAGGGTCAAGCATGAGGAGTGCTGAAAGTGAGGACACCACACGTCATCTCCCTGTATGCAGGTGACCTCCTCATCTCCCTGAGAACCGGAGAGTTTCCCCGGGTGCTCTAACTACTGGAGGAGTTTAGGAGGTACTCTGGACTCCGCCTGAATCAGTGAAAAACCTGTGTCTTCCCGATGGTGGAAGGCATTTCCCTTCCGCTTTCCGATCCTGATGACCTGACTTGGGCCCCGCACACATTCCACTATCTAGGAATCCAAATATACCTTGGGCTGTGAGATCTTCGAGAAGGCAACCTGGGGGGGGTGCATGCAGCTTGTTGGAGATGGCAGTGGCTTTCTGGTGCTACCTAAAGCTCCCCATATGGAACGAATACCCCTATCCAAGATGGTAAAGCTCCCTAGGCTTTTGTATTATTTTACTAATCTGCCAGTGTCATGGTTCAGATGTGCTCCTGCGGGAGCTACTGTGGGATCGGGATCAAAACCGCATGGCACTGTCCACCCTCCGCCTTCCCCCAGAGGATGGGGCACTGGGCGTTCCCAATTTTGAACTTTACTACATAGCGGTTTAATTGCAATGACCACTGTGGTGGCTTAATCAATGGGGCTTGATAGAAATGGGCCCAGACAGTCAGACATGACACAGTGATAGCCTTGTGGCATGGTTTCTTAGACCGAGATGAGGAGACCCCAGACCGAATGTACTGGTGATGACCGCCCTGACTGTCTGGTGCAGAGTCCTTTAGAAAACACACATAACCGTACTATATGGCCCAGCAATACTGTTAATTGTTCTACCATACGGGGATCTTTATTCCTGCTTCACAGCTGGGCAAATGGAAATTTGGAAAGACGTGGGCTTACTGACCCTGGGGGACTGTTACTGGGAGGGTGCATTGGCACCATTCGATGGTCTGATGGACCAGATGGGATTGCCTCCAGGGCAATTTTTGATGCATGAGGCCATGGTGTGGACCGTACGAGCACTCTGGGGGAGCGGCATGGAGTAGCACCCCAAGACTGCTGTCCTCCAGACTATGGGGGTTATTCTAACTTTGGAGGAGGTGTTAATCCGTCCCAAAAGTGACAGAAAAGTGACGGACTTACCACCAGCCGTATTACGAGTCCATTATATCCTATGGAACTCGTAATACGGCTGGTGGTATATCCGTCACTTTACCGTCACTTTTGGGACGGATTAACACTCCTCCAAAGTTAGAATAACCCCCTATGTTTGGAGTTGGTGGGGGGGTCACACTTGGTCACTTGGATATACGGAGCACTGAATGAGATGAAAGAACGGTCACTAAGCAAGCTACAACATAATTGGGAACTAGATCTAGAGAGGGAGCTGACGGACCCAGAGTGTACCAGGGTCCTTGCCTACGCACATGATATTGCGCGACACCCATCTGAAATACATACGATACAATTATACCCACAGGACCTATCTCACCCCACATAGAATTAAGCACATATATCGGGGGACGGCAGGGGCTTGACCCCACTGTTAGTTGCTAGATGCAGATGTCTGTCACATGAGATGGAGGGGAACCAACCTGTGACAATATTGGGATGAGATAATTTGCAGGATTATTCGTACCCTAAACAGACAACTAGAGAATACAGTAGCGCTGTGTCTGCTTGGCATCTTTAACAGACTGACTCATAAGAAAGTGGGAAACAGGTTCGTAGATCTGGCCCTGGTTCTGGCAAAGAGAAGGGTAGCAATGGCCTGGAAACACAAATTCGGACTAAGGCTGGAAACATGAGTGGCAGATGTCACACACTTTGCACGGGCCGAGGAGAAGGCACTGCAGAGAGAAGAACTGAGAGGAATCAGGTGTTGACCCACGGCACCACTATGGACAGAAGTGATTGAGACATGGGAAACACTAGACGTGGTTGCTGCTAACGGCAAACCAGTTGGAACATCCATTGGGGATCCACAGAACGAGCCACAGAAGGATTCCACATCCCCATAATGTGACACTAGAAGGACACTCGTAATTCTGAGTGTGCCACACACATAAGCAGAGGCCTAGACCTTCATTCCTCCCCCCACGACGGCTCCCCTGGAGGGGGATCACCACTTTGTGGGACACATGGCCCAATCAGTGGCGTTGGTCCACCCTACTCACACAGGAGGCAGCAAACGTATGTTCCGGCAAGGCTATCAGCTGGTTAATAGTTGATTTTAAGAAACTTTAACACACTTGTTTATTTCTCCTTTTGGCATACAATATTGAGTGACGATGGGAGGCCTCAACACCCCAACCCTACTGGTGGTCCTAACATGCCTGTCTTTCGGTTAACAGGACTACTCCATCATGTTAACCAAAAAGTATGCTGTGTTTGCTGTGGTGGCCCTACCAAAATGCATGTAATCCAGCTTTAAAATACGACTGCTTATCCCCGTCTGATGTTCCTTGTTGGTTGCAATATATATTATATGTCACAACTTTTGAAATGCCAATAAAACAAAAGTGTTAAAAAAAGCCATAAAAAGATTTTGCATATATTTGCATCACTTTTGTGATGCAACCATGGTGTAAAATCTTAGGTCCTCATTATCAGGCTGGCGGGCCGACTGCTGGCCCACCAGACCTGTGGAGAGGAGACCACCGCGGAGCTGTCTCCCAACCCTAGCCCCATTACAAGGTTTCCAATGGGCTGACCGGCGGAAACCTCAGAAAACTGAGGTTTCCACCGCTCAGCCCGTGGAAACCATATGGCGCCGTTGGCCTTGGCTCCTCATGGAGGAGAGGCCAATGCCGTCGCACAGAAGGTGCACCCAGCACCCTCAGGATACACACTGTCTGCTGTTTCAGACAGTGTGTATTCTGAAGATGCTGGTTAGGGGGGCCCTTGCACTGCCAACGACATGGTTTTCCGCTTATCAGCCAAGCGGGAATGTCATAGTAGGTCCGGTGGGAAGGTCGCTACTACAGTCGTGGCCACCCTGTCAGGAGTTTGGCATAGGGGTGTCCCATCCACCAAACTCATTATTAGGCCCTTTGTGTCTGCTGCAAACAGCCGCATATAATTTGCAAAGTAGCAAGGTTTGCTATTTTATATTTTGCTAAGGCTGATAAATTGGGTATGGTTGACAAGGTTAGTATTTAACAGGAATATATAAGGAACAAAGTTATTCTATTATTGTAAGTACAAAGGCCCACGTAGATCTGCATACCTTACATATATAAAAAGCTTTAAGAAAGTACAACTATTCATGCGGCATGCAAAGAGAATTTCCTTTGCTGAGTGGAGACAAGTGTTACCTGAAGACAACTCTAACAAAAGTGCTTCAAATGAGGCTTTTGAAATTGGGGCTCCAGAGATGGAACGAAGAGCCTTCCAATGGCCCTAAGAGCGGCACACTGAACATGTACAGATGTGTGCAGCTGCCACCACATATGTTACGCTGTTCTGACACACTACACCTGGATGCACTTGAGAAGATGTGCGAGAACCATAAACAGAGAAGCTCTTTTTTGTGTCACTTCACAGTGCATTAATACTGATGGAAACCACCCCCTTGTGTCTAGTCAATGTATTGTATTCATTGGAACCTATATTTGCAATTAAAAGTTCCTAAGTGTTCACTAGGGAATGTTATTGATAGGCATTCGTTTGGGAGTCCTAGAGAGCTCTACCTGGGACAGACATATAGAAACAAAGAGAAAAGCACTCACGAATAATACAGTATGGATTAATAAATTGAACGTATTTATTTCTACTTTTAACAATGAGGCAAACATTTAGTACATGTGATCATCTAATACTGATTATTCAGGATCACTCTCTGTTTAGTTGAGGATGTTTGAGGTGAACTGAAATCACTGCCCATGACCACGATCCACTTTATATTTTGAACCTTCGGTAAATCTTTGTAGAGGTGCACTCTACAAGGTTTGGGCAGGCATTAATTATTAACTTCAAGGTATGGTCATTTCATTAAAAATAGAGTTGCAAACTGTATAACTAGACCTCTTTTACACCTGTACATTGTAGAGTGCATACCTATCTCCCTGCTGGAACACAATTGGTATGATAATCCTGGATTAAATCCCCTCCCTTGATACACCTCACACAGGATTGGTAGATTGCTCGCTATGAGCGCTTAAGTCGTAGTTCATGGCCAGACTTGATTCTGCAAACAACCTAAGAAATTGCACACACATACATTTTGGTGCACATGCAGAACAACAATATTAGAGGGAATATTGGTTGGTACATACATTTAATGTGGACTGTATGTTGGTCATTCTGAGGGCATTGCTAGTGTTTTAGTATGGCTTCTCCCTTTTTCTGAGGAACCTAAAGAGGTATTGGAGGGAACGCTTGAATTAATGTGGCCAATGGAAATTAATTTCAGAACATTTCACTATATTGTATGGTTGGTCCATGTCTGTGATAGCACAGAAAACCTAATATAAATGGAATGAACTGCACCTGGAGATATGGACAGTGGTTCATATTAATTTTAACATTTCCATCTCTCAGTTTTGGCTGTTCTTTTCCCTAGTAGAGACGATATAGGTATAGTAATACTGCTCTACTCTTTTAAAGTGATGACAGAGTTGATGCCAGATACATGCTTCATGTCATGCATGGTCTGCTGTCTAAACTGCTTTGGGGTGGATGGTCACTTGTTTGTGGAACTCGGACAGCCCATTATTGAAAGGCCCCAATATGCTGCACAGTTACAGCATGCAGTCCAGTTGATGGAGGAAAGGCACGAGTTATCTATGACGATGTTCACTAACTTAGTGGCCCCCTAATGTTCTCCTAAATATGGTAGGACCAGATAATGAAAAGCCAAAAAATAGTCTAAGATCAGTGAAAGGTCAGCTGTGGTACTTAGTAGTATCTGAGAAAATATTTGTCCTAACTCGAGAACATATGGCTGGTTAAATTGGTTGCATGCCCTTGCTTGTGTTTTAAGGAACTGATGTCTGATTACCAAGATTACAAAATGGGATGGCAGCAGCTAGAATTGGTGAGCAGAGAAGAGAGGCATGAGCATTATTCTTTTAGCACCACCTGGAATCTCAATACATAGAATTGACGGCAACGGCCAGGAGAAGATGGAATGGCTTTCTGTGACAAATGAAGGAGTACTCTGCAGTGAAAAAGAGGCTATGAAGCAAAAGTTTATCTAATTTTAATTGTTTTTCTCCAACCATTTGCAGCTATGCAGCTAGGAAGAAGAAGGTGAGAGAAAGGTGTGAGGCTGATTTGGGGTATCAGTTGGAGAAAGTGAGTAGGCTGGAATGTTTGTGCAGATCAGAGATCACAGGGAATACACTATGCTCAAAATACTCTGTCATATAAGTGTTGGACAAGCGTTAAGCAGAGGTAGATATTTGTGTTTCTCCATATGGTCTGATCATGCCTAGATTTATTGCCACTTTCATGGAATGCTATAAACTATTTGGAACAAGTAGCAGTCTGACATATAGGCATTTAGGCAGGTAAACACCTTGGGCTTCTGGAAATCACAAATATTACGTTTCTGTCCTGAAAACCAGCTAAATAATGTTCCTTACGCGGAAAGGGCCTATTGCGTAACTATTTATGCTGTTTCCTTCTTGCCACAAGGGTCCCACTTTTTAAGAGTTCCCTATAACTGCCACAGGCCTCCCACAATGTTTTCAGAAACAGTTAATTTGGACCCTGCAACTTAGTCAGTAGCCTCTCAGTTTTCGTGGACTGTGTGTTCACCAGCGTGTAATCTCTACCATATTGTTGATTCTTGTTGTGTCCTTGAGGTCAAATATCCAATCAGATGAGTGAACAATGCTACCAATGTACCTCAGGAGGGTAGGCTGGGAGTCTTGTAGTACAGCAGGCAGGAAAGTCCTTTTCGTTCTTCTGTTCTGTGCTTGTTCTGAAATGCCCCTATTCAAACTTTATTCTTAAACAGGAGAACTAGTGCAGCATTGATAGGTAACTCCATTCCAATACCTTAAATATTTCTACACATTACAATCCCGCTTTAAATGCATTACCATGAATTCTGTTCTGTGAAACTGCATTGTAGAATTGAAATCCACCAAGACCCCATTTGCAGGTGACACGTCAACATGACTGAGTATATCTTTATGGGTTCCCTCCTGCTCAACAACCTCACCAATCAGGGGGTCTGAGACTGTTACAAAATTGAATAGTATTAAAATAAATACATTCAAATTAGTAAAGTATATACAAATCAAGTGGCAACATTAAAAATGTGAAAACCTTTTCTATATTTTATTGTGTATTAAAATATTTCAATATTTGAGCATTTATTTGGTGTACACCTGTTTTTGTACTTTTGTGCATTGTTTAGAAGTTCAGATCATAGAAATTGCTTAGGCCGGTGGTCCCCAGCTTCCAATAATGACTCAGTGGGGGCCCCTTGTTCCCCATAATGATTCAGGGGGGTCCACAGAAGTCAAAAGGTTAAGAACCGCTGTGCTAGGTGATGGAAGTGGTATTCACTACCAAATTTCAACCCTTTCTCCTCCTTAGACTCTTCTCATTTGGTAGTGGGAATGCCCCTTTCTCCAGCCGCTCACCCTGCTCCCTCCTGCATTTACTACTAAGTAGTGAACTTACATGTGTGAGGATCTCCCCATAGAAAAGATAGGAGAGGTGGAGTTGGAGATTTACATTTGTACGTTTATCAATAGAATTTTGAAGTACTAGTGCTCTAGTGGTACTACTAACGTGCTACAAAATGCAGTTCGTGAGTAGAGCCCCTTTGAATAAGGTTATGAGTCTGCTCTTAAATTCGATGTGCAAAAGTTGCGTCTGTAATAAAAGGATCTAGGAAGTTCCCAAGTGTGGAATTGCTTTGTTTTCCTTTTATGTCACATTTCCAGCTGGGTTGGACTGAGATAAATATAGCTATCTTCCATTGAAAAATCACGCAGTGAATCCAGCATGCAGTGGTGCGTTCATCAGTCTTCTGTCTGTCACGTTTTGGATATTTTCGTAGCTGAGTGCACACAGAATTTACCCAGCAAAACCAATGGTTTAGCTTCCCAGACCAGTAGGCTCAGTGGACAGAAGCGACGAGAAAACAATGAAATAGTGGTGTAAAAAAGAGAGGACAACTTCATTTGCTCAAATCTGGTTATTGAACAGTTGCAACAGACACCTGCAGAAATAGATCTTTTAATAAAAGCAATGTCAACATGCATTCCAAGGGTAGCCAAGCCTCTTCGGCATCACATAGCATTGTCTCTTAAATTAAATGAGGAAAACGCCATTGTAAACGTCTACCAAGTAGGAATGTTTTCTTTGTGCCACGACATTGCTTCTTTGCAAATCTTTATTGTTTTTTTCTTGGGATAGGAACAGTGTCACACAGAAACTAAAGAAGAGAAATACAGAACAGTATCATTTTGGTAGCCACTGGGATCTCTGTTGAATACACTCGAAACATGCGCTTGATTCTGGCCGCAGAGGCCAAGTCAACAGAAAGCAAGACATTGTTCCATTTCTCTGTAGAAATGGGCAACTGTGTTTTCGCAGAAGCATTTTATAGATGTGAAATTAATGTGAAAGATCTATCACAGTGCAAAATTTCCACCTGCCCACCAGGTTTCTCCTGAGTTTTTTTCATTTTAAATTAAAGGTTATATTAAAAATATATATTGTTTCCAGTGTATTACTCTCATCTAGACTGGGCAGTGTAAAAAGATTAAGGCTGCAGTTTTGTTCTAGAGGGACCTGGTACACGCACATACCAACAGAGTCACATTGTTGCACTAGGCATTTTAAAATGTGTAATGAAATTACTTTGAGAGTAAAAGTGCTCTACGTTAAACTCACTTAGAATATAGAACTTAGAACTCACTTCGAATACATAAAGGCACCTGATGACTTGCCTTCTAATCATGCCTTATAATTATGCATTATTTGCTTTGGTGGAGATATGGTTCACCCACAAAGTACTGCTTTTATATATTCTAGTAAGCTGGCTAGACAATGGTGATACCTTTCCAAAGGGGATACTGATGACGCTGGTAATGAGTTGACACCATTTTGAATTGGGCTATCATTTATTGGTTTGAAGAATATGGGCACCCTTTTACCGTTCAAAATGGCTTCTGTGTTACCTGCTACATTACCAGCAATTGATGTGTCCTTTTGGTGCCCAGTCATTATCAGCTGTACTATATTTAAAACTTTGGAACAATTTTTTATTCAACAGTCAACCACCTGCAGGTTTGAAACTTTTAATTTCCTCTGACAGTCCATTTGAGGATTGGGAATTGGTCTGAGCATGACTCTTCTCCCAAATTTTGGTGATGTAGTGATATCAGCCCTTGTGCCACCCTCGTACCTGTTTGCATTGGCCCACCACCCCAGGACTCTGAGCTTTGATGTTTGATTTATTTTTACCTCTACCGTAGGAACTTTCTTGATAAATAATCAATGCTTTGGCTCGGTTTCCACTGGCTAAGTTGTGCAAACAGGATAGCCACATACCATACAGCATTACTACAAGTGTGGAGTGTATAGCAATTTTTTAATTTAAATACTTAATAAGTCCCTGTGATAAGGACTGCATGCCTCCTTATTGCCCACACAAATGTGCATTACTACCCATTTTCCATGGCACTTCTAGGTTAGGATTTCAGGGCACTGAATGTATGGTTAGCCACTGCAATGCGTCCTTTGTGCTTCGAACCACACTGCAACTGTGCCAAATGAACCACAGACCAATTTCACGATGCACAGTGGCCGTGTGATATGATCTATTGTTAGATTCAAACTGTGGCCTTAAAGAGGGAAGCTCCGACAGCCATACCATTTTGACACAAATTCCATAGCTTATATATTTCCAGTGGGTGAATATAAATATTAAAATACTGCACGTTTGTCTGGTTTGCAATGCTCCCAATATTTGATATGAGAAGTGAGGCATCTGGAGATAATGTGACCGGCCTAAGATCACACAATTTGAACAAGTGAGAATGTCATGACATATTTGCATTACATGGCATGGTTTTGTGTTAGAGACTTCTAACAGCATGTTACGGATCCCTAAGGACTCTAGCATAGAATGATCTGCTGAATCATGACATAGCTATAAGATGTAAAAGTCTGACCATAAGGTCTAAATACAAAATATTTTTTTTGTAAGTGAGTCACAGTATAGAAGTGCTCCTATGATAATTCTGGCCCCGTCATTTATTATATGGCTTTTTGTTATGTTTGTAATCTGCACAATAATTTGTGAGGAAAAAAGTGAGGTACTGTACTGCCAGTCTGATACACTGAAGACCATGTGCTGAAGGGACCGGATACATAAGAAATAAAATATTCAACAAATTAATCTGTCATCTACATAGAATAATCAAACTGAAACGCTTACTAAATGGTTCATTTTTTTGCATCCCATTATTCCTAGACATAGTTATCTAAACCAACATTAAATACACATTTATGTACATTATTTAGACTTTTTTTCTTTTGTACATGCTGGGTTTATTACTAAATTTTAAGAGAAAATAACTATATAAGGCATATGTACACTATCTTGTTGATTTGCAGAGCCTTCTTATCGTGGCCTGGAAGCGCCAATGCCCATATTCGGTAGGGATGCGCTCCCTTTTAGTAGATATTACAGACAAACCTGGTGTTGGTGCTGACTACAAGAGTGGGCAACAGCTGGTAACCTCTTTGACTCACAACACCCTGAAATCTAATCTTAAGCTAGCTTTTCTTTCTTTGACAAACCTGAGTCCAAGAACACATGCATTCATTCAGTTGCAACTTGCAAAGCCTGTAAGTATAGATGACCTGTGATCCAATCAAAGGCGAGAGCTACTGCAGCTCAGACCAGTGCCCCTCCCATATGCCCCAAAGCCATTGATAAGGGGCAAGAGGACATTTTACACTTCACGCTTTTTCTGCTAAGAACAGAAGTCCTTTGATGGTATCGGTCATTCGCTACACTTTGGATTCATTCTCTATGTTGGCCACATCTCCGTTCCTTTCAGTTTGGTCTGCATGAGTCTTAATGTCCTCTTCTATCACCAGCTCCGTGTGTTGGTCCAGTTTGCTTGACACGGACCAACTCAAAGGCATTTCTGCCCGGCTGGTCAGCTCTGCCAGGTCTTTGGCACTCAAAGACGGTGTGTTGGTCTCGTAGGTGTCATGAAAGCTGTTGTAGTCAACTTCATAAAAGCCATCCTCCAGCGTGAGCACCGGGGTGAAGCGATGGCCCCACATGATCTCTGAGGTGACGTAGGAGCTTCGAGCCTGGCATGTCATGCCTAAGGACAAAGAAGACAAAACTTAGCACATAACTGGTACTTGTGATGTCTTAACACATTAAGCAAAAAGATATGTTAAGCAACACAATGCAAAAATGATAAATTATCAGTGGTGAGAATAAATGTACTGCTTAATCAGATATATAAAGGTTTGCCCATGATTGATAGAAATATTTCAGCAAATTATCTATAATTGGAAATGCTGACACTTTCATTTTAATGTGATCACTTTTTTAACCTTGCAATGCCACACATCTACTTTACATACGAGCAGGCCAGACCATTACACTTTGAACATCATACTATCGTCAGATCATGGTAATCATAGGTTAAAGTAGTGTTCAAACTTTTTAGCACCCAACCCACTTTTTGGTACAAAAAACCTTCGAATCTCACATAGCTTTAATGGACATGAGGAGGAGCAATTTTTTAATATACCTATAACATCGTGTGGCAGCGCTTTGTCATTTACAGACAGCACATTTCCCATTGAAATGGTCACTAAATATGTTTTCCATATAAAACTATATTGCACAGAAATGATAATTAGTGGAAAATGGCTTCAGTAAATATTTATTATTGTCATCAATCTTGATTTGTTCTGATCCTATTAAAATCTTTGTTTCCACCACACTTCAGAATTACATAAAATGTGCTTCATTTTTGCTTTCCCAAGTGCTAAATGTCTGCAGTTCTTTCACGGGTGTTTATGTTTTGTTGTATGGGGTGAAAAAATGGCATCCTACAGTCTTTCCTTTCACACTTCATGTTCCCCAGCAAGACTGTCACATAAATCATTTTACTTTTCTTTCTCTGACAGCAAAGTGAGAGGAGTTTGTAAACACCAGTCTCCATGTTGGCAACAATAAGCAGTAGAAGACACATCCTAAAATGTGACCTCTGTCTTTGAAGCACAGCAAATATGACAAGATAAATACAGAATTTAAAGACATCTTCATTTATTGCTTGGACCAACCAAAAATTGACTGCGATGTCTGTTGCAGATTTGTCAGACCATTTTCGGGATAACATTTCAAGCATTCATTAGACTGAAAAGAGGGTCATACGATTATTACCTCGTCCAATGCGCGGGTGGGTATTCAACACTTCTAGGATGGACTAATGGTAAAGCCAGAAAAGCCATGCTTGGCCTTCAAAGCTATTTCAGAAGACTGGGAAAACCCACAGAAGCCTATCTAGGAGCAACAGAGTGAAAGCAATACCAGTTCCTCTTGTTTCTCTCAAAAGATTAATTTGGGGTTGACAATAGAAATTACAATGTACAAATAAAGGAACATACCTCAAAACACACAAAAAAAGCTATATGCAATAAGTGAATCAAATGAAAAAATCAATCAATCAGTCATGGTATTTATAGAGTGCGCTACTCACCCGTGAGGGTCTCAAGGCGCCGGGGGGGGGTCACTGATGGTCGAAGAGCCAGGTCTTGAGGCGCTTCCTGAAGGCGAGGTGGTCCTGGGTAGTCCTGAGGTGGGTAGGGAGGGAATTACACGTCTTGGCTGCCAGGTAGGAGAAGGATTTCCCTCCGGCGTTGGTTCGGCGGATGCGAGGGACGGCGGCGAGGGCGAGGCTGGTAGAGCGAAGTTGACGGGTGGGCGTGTAGAAGGCTAGGCGGCTGTTGAGGTATTTGGGGCCTTTGTTGTGGAGGGCTTTGTGTGCGTGGGTGAGGAGCCTGAAGGTGATCCTTTTGTTGACGGGTAGCCAGTGCAGGTGTTTCAGGTGGACGGAGATGTGGCTGTGGCGGGGTGCGTCAAGGATAAGGCGTGCAGAAGCGTTTTGTATGCGCTGAAGACGTTACTGAAGTTTTGCGGTGGTTCCTGCGTATAGGGTGTTTCCGTAGTCCAGGCGACTTGTCACGAGGGCGTGGGTAACAGTTTTTCTGGTGTCGGCGGGGATCCAGCGGAAGATCTTTCTGAGCATGCGAAGTGTGTGGAAGCAGGAGGACGAGACGGCGTTGACTTGTTTGGTCATGGTGAGAAGGGGGTCCAGGATGAATCCGAGGTTCCGTGCATGGTCTGAAGGGGTCGGTGTGGTGCCCAGGGCCGTGGGCAACCAAAAGTCGTCCCAGGCGGACGGGGAGTTTCCGAGGATGAGGACTTCCATCTTGTCTGAGTTCAGCTTCAGGCGGCTGAGCTTCATCCATTCTGCGACGTCTTTCATTCCATCCTGTAGGTTGGCTTTGGTGGTGGCTGGGTCTTTGGTGAGGGAGAGTATCAGCTGGGTGTCGTCGGCGTAGGAGATGATGTTGATGTTGTGATTGCGAGCGATGTCGGCGAGGGGGCTCATGTAGACATTGAAGAGCGTAGGGCTGAGCGAGGAGCCTTGTGGGACGCCGCAGATGATCTCGGTGGGTTCCGAGTGGAAGGGCGGGAGGTAGACTCTTTGGGATCGGTCCGAGAGGAAAGAGATGATCCAGTCCAGGGCCTGTCCTTGTATATCGGTGGAGCGGAGGCGGGTTATTAGGGTGCGGTGGCAGACGGTGTCGAAGGCAAGGAGGATGAGGGCGGTTGTTTCTCTGTTGTCCAGCAGGGTTCGGATGTCGTCGGTGACTGCGATGAGGGCGGTTTCGGTGCTGTGGATGGCTCGAAAGCCGGACTGGGAGGGGTCGAGCAGGTTGTTGTCTTCGAGGAAGTTGGTCAGTTGCTTGTTGACGGCCTTCTCGATGACCTTGGCCGGGAAGGGGAGGAGCGAGATGGGGTGGAAGTCCTTTAGGTCGTTGTGGTCTGCCGTAGGTTTTTTCAGGAGAGCGTTGGCTTCCGCGTGTTTCCAGCTCTCGGGGAAGGTGGCAGATGTAAACGAGCTGTTGATGATGCTCTGGAGATAGGGGGCGATGATGGCGTCGGCTTTGTTGAAGATGTGATGTGGGCACGGGTCCGAGGGGGCGCCGGAGTGGATGGTGTTCATGGTGGTTCTAGTCTCTTCGGTGCTGATGGGAGTACAGGCGTTGAGGGTGATGGTTGGGGCTGTGAGTTCCGTGGTGATCGGCGGGATCTGTGGTCCGAAGCTGTTGTGTGGGTCGTGATCTTTCGATGGAAGAAGGTAGCGAGGGAGTTGCAGAATTCTTGTGAGGGCGTGATGGAGTTGGAGCTGGCGTTGGGATTGGAGAGCTCTTTGACGATATTGAAGAGTTCTTTGCTGTTGTGGGTGTTCTTGTCCAGTCTCTCTTTGAAGGATGCTTTTTTGGTGGAGCGGATCAGCTGGTGGCGTTCGCGGGTGTGCGGTGTGTTCTTTGCGCCAGGTTTTTTCCAGGGTACTCAGGTTTTCTTGGATTCTCTGAGGACGTCTGTGAACCAAGGAGGTTTCCTGATGTTGGTCTGTCTTGGGTGGCTTCTGAGGGGGGCAAGGTTGTCGGCGCAGTTGGTGATCCACTGTGTGAGACTGAGGGCTGCGTTGTTGGGGTCGGAGGTGATGGCAGGTTGGTTGTGGTTGAGAGTGGAGAGTAGCTGTTCTGTGGAGATTTTGTTCCAGGGTCTGCGGGTGGTAGGTTGTGTGCAAAGATGGTGGGTCTTGCGTCTGAAGGTGAAGTGGACACATCTGTGGTCGGTCCAGTGTATCTCGGAGGAGTGGCTGAAGGATACGAGGTCGCTGGCGGAGAAGATGGGGTCGAGCGTGTGTCCAGCGGTGTGGGTGGGGGTGTTCACCAGTTGCATGAGTCCGAGGTTGGCAAGGTTGTCGAGCAGGGTGGTGGTGTTGGTGTCGTTGTTCTTCTCTAGGTGGAAGTTCAGGTCTCCGAGGAGGATGTAGTCTGGCGAAGCTAAGGCGTGTGGGGAGATGAAGTCTGTGATTGATTCGCTGAATTGGGCGCGTGGGCCAGGGGGCCTGTATACAAGAGTTCCTCTGAGGGTGGTCCTGGGGTCGGTGTGGATCTGGAAGTGCATGTGTTCGGCGGCGAGGATGGTGTCTTCGGTGGAGGTAGTGACGTTGATGGAGCTCTTGTAGATGATGGCGATTCCTCCTCCGATTTGGTTGGTGCGGTCTTTCCTGGCGATCTTGTAGCCGTCAGGGATGGCTAGGGCGATGTCGGGGGCCGATGAGGCGTTCATCCAGGTCTCAGTGATGAAGGCGACATCTGGTGCAGTTGAGTCCAGGAGATCCCATAGTTCAATGGCGTGCTTGTGGACGGAGCGTGCGTTGATGAGGATGCACTTGAGGTGGTTGTTGGAGTGTGGGCTGGTGGACGGATTGCAGTCGTGGTGGAAGGTATGCTTGCATGTATGACAGGTGAAGGGTCCATGGGTGCGTTTCGGGCTGGCTTGGTAGCAGGTGGTAGTTCGTCCGGGGTTGAGTGCTTGGAGGGAGGTGGCATCGTAGCTAAGCTGGGGGTTTTGATAGAGCCGGGGGCCAGGGGTTCTGGCGCTGGGCGCGGTCCAGGCGCGGACAGGCGCAGACGGGCTTGCCCTTGCGCCAGCGGCCACCATAAGAGGGAAGGGGGAGGCGGAGTAGCGAATGGAAGTGGGGGAGGGAGGTGGCATCGTAGCTAAGCTGGGGGTTTTGGGAAAGCCGGGGGCCAGGGGTTCTGGCGCTGGGCGCGGTCCAGGCGCGGACGGGCGCAGACGGGCTTGCCCTTGCGCCAGCGGCCGCCATAAGAGGGAAGGGGGAGGCGGAGTAGCGAATGGAAGCGGGGGCGGGCCACACGGGAGGCAGCGGTGGGAAAGCGGGAAGGCGGGATGGGGGAGAGCGGGGAACAGGGAGCGTCCGGAGCGCGGAAACAGGCGGGAAAGGAAAAAGGACAGCAGAATAGGTGGAAAAAAAGAGATAACGTGCAGCAGGAGAGAAAGAGGGAAAGCGAAGATAGCACAACAGGTGAAGAAGAACGGAGCGAAGAGGGCACAACAGGTGAAGAAGAACGGAGCGAAGAGGGCACAACAGGTGAAGAAGAACGGAGCGAAGAGGGCACAACAGGTGAAGAAGAACGGAGCGAAGAGGGCACAAAAGGTGAAGAAAAACGGAGCGAAGAGGGCACAACAGGTGAAGAAGAACGGAGCGAAGAGGGCTCAACAGGAGAGGTTAAAGAAGCGAAGAAGAGCACAGCAGGAGGAGAAAACGGAGCGGAGAAGAGCACAGCAGGAGAAGAAAAGGGAGGGCGAAGATAGCACAACAGGAGAGGTAAATGGAGCGAAGAAGAGCACAGCAGGAGAAGAGAACGGAGCGAGGAAGAGCACAGAGAAGGGAAAAAGCACAGACAAGGAGACGGACGGGAGCGGAGCCGAAGAGGAGCCTAGGATTTACCAGACCAGTGGCAGGGGCCTGGGCAGGTGGAGCTGCGGTGGCGGGGAAGCGACCTACCCTAGGGTCAAAAAATGACAAACTGCGTAATGCACAATCACCAACAAAGATACGCCATTTATTAGGATTGTCTGCAGCACAAGCTGTGTCCCTGCGTTTGTGAAAAGTCCGCAGTGCAGAAAATCCACAGGCGCAGGGTCAGGGTTACTGCAAAAAAAATTCCATGTGAAGACTTCCATTCCCTTTCATCTCTAGCAAAAAGTAGTATGTCTTTATGTATGTATGTCATTTTTTATGGGAATTTATATAGCACAAACATAGGACATTGTGTAAAGAGACATAGGTTGCAAACAGTGGTTGCAAAGTGCGTTCCAACTACTTGCAATCTGTTTCTGATTTAGTGATCCGAGCTGTGAATGATAAATTCACATAGCAAAATCTTCCGTTGCAAGCTTCACAGAACTACTTGCCTAGCGATTATTATTTAGGCAAGATGAAATTTGTAGAAATATGTGATTGGCTGCAAACACAGGCATGGTGGCCTGAAAGGAACAGCCAGGCGTGTAACAGAAGGCCCGCAGCCCTTGCGATGTGGGGTGGCCCTGGGTGCCACATCTTGGTCAGGGATCCTCATCCACTTCTGCAGCCTGTGTACAAAGGCATTCAGAATAATTCTAGCAGTCGCTGCCTGGCTACAGCCTGCTGCTCAGTATACCCCAAGCAGCACCCTGTCTCTCTCTGGAAGCACGAGTGAAAAAGTTGCAAAATATTGAAGCGTTGTTGGGTTGCAGCAAAAAGGTCAGTTGCTGCGCCCCCAAGTCTCTTGAGGTCACTGACATTGGTGCAAAATAAAAATGTGGCACCTTCGGGAGCGGGAGATGAAAAAGTCGACTAGGGACGATCAAAGGCATGAGAGTGAGACTGGGAACCACAGAGACAGAGGTGGTGGATTATCTAGAGCATGGGTACTCACAAACTTTTTCTCGGGGGCCAAAATTGCAGTATGGTTTGCGGCCGAGGGCCGCACTGAAGTGACAGTGGGGGTGGGGGGAGGGGCGGGGCTTATAGGGGGCACAACCACCCCGCCCCCTTTTTCAAAACATTGCTAAACAATGCTGCATTTTGAATCCAGGTATAACTACAAACCTACAAAGAGGACATTTTGAAAAACATTTTTATTATCAGACAATAGTAATCTTAAGAGGCATGGCATGGTAATCCTTGTGAACAGGATATTCAGCACAGGCCCAATGCAGCACAGTTTTCTCTGAGTCTGGAAAATAGGTATGTCAAAGGAAGACATACTAAGAACTTATTTTGCACTTCATGTCTCTTATTAGTGCTCTGTAATCTGGTATTATGTCTGAAACGGCAAGCCTTAAGAGCTGATCCAGATGTAAGTCTGTTAGCTTATTTCTGAGTTTACTCTTCAAAAGTCCCATTGTGGAAAACGAACTTTCGCAAACATATGTTGACCCAAACATACAAATTATTTTCTGGGCCACTGTAAAAAGAACAGGAAATTTGTCAGAAGGCACAGTGTTCCAGAATTCTTCTGGTGCCTGCCCCAAAAAAGTTGCTTCGAGAGCTGAGTTGTGCTGCATGTCTATCAGCTCCATTTGTGCTTGCGGTCTTTTCACGCCAATAACTTCAACAGCATCAAGATTTCGTGCACTCACCATCCAGGGGTTTTCAACCAGCCTGAACAGGGGGATGAGGGTTCTGAATTGAGAAAATCGCCTTTTGATCTCCCCAGAAATGTCCTCAAGACATGCACCAAGATTTAGCGTTGGCAGCATTTCTTGTGCATTTGGAAACCTCTGAGTCACAGCCAACAGTTTTGGAAAGTGGGTGAAGTCAGCAACATCCAGTTGTTCTTTGAATAGCACAAGCTTACTTTCAAATGAGTAAATACCATTCATCATGGACCACACAAGCTGTTGTTTGCCTTGCAGCATCAAATTAAGAGCATTGAAGTGTGCAAATAGATCTGAAAGAAAATGGAGCATTAAAAGTCATTTCACATCCTTTAGTTCTGGGAATGTTTGACCTCTGCTGTTTGCAAAGTGTTCAATTTCAGGAAGCAAAGCAATGAACCGCTCCAGAACTTTCCCTTTGCTTAGCCATCGCACTTCAGTGTGCATCAAGAGGTCTGTATATTCAGCTTCAGAATCCTGCAGCATAGCCTTAAAAAGTCTGTGGTTAAGGGCTTTGGCACGAATAAAATTAACAATTTTCACTGCAAGTTTTAGGACGTTATTCAGTTCTCCATGCTTTAATTTTGCACACAGAACTTCCTGATGAATAATGCAGTGGTAGTCTATTACAGGCTGTCCAGTGAGCTTCTTTTTAAGCAAAGATAGAAAGCCTCTGTCATGGCCTACCATAGCAGGAGCGCCACCTGTTGTGATCCTAACAAGACTGTCCAGTGGTATGTGATGTGTTTCGAAGTAGTTGCAGATACTGTCCAGAATATCTTCTCCTCTTGTGTGCCCGTGCAGTGGTAGAAGGCACAGGAGCTCTTCTTTGGGATGAAGCGATTGGTCCAAATACCTCACCCAAACTAATAAGTGGGCCACATCGCCTATATCTGTGGACTCATCCATGGCAATGCTGAAGAACGGTGACTCTCTGACAGCTTTGATCACCTGCTCCTGGATATTTTCACCCATTGCCTCTATTCTGCGTGCACTAGTGGAATCCGATAGCTGTAATGCACCGATTTCTTTTAAAATGCTGGATTTGTTGCTATAGTTTTCAAACAAAATTTCAGCTGCTGAAAGGAAACATTTCTTCACCAGCTCTGCCTCCGTGAATGGCTTCTTATGTTTGGCAAGCAGGTAGCCTATTTTGAATGATGCTTCTGTAACAGCCTAAGATTCCTTCATTTGGCAAAGGAAGAGCTTCTGCTGGGAAAGAAGTGTTTGCTTTAACGATGCCACTTTTGCTGAACGCAGTTGTGAGTGCAATGGGAAGTTCTCACTATAACTTGCGTATCGAGTTTTGTAGTGCCGTTGCAGGTTATATCTCTTAAGAACATTTACTTTCTCTTTGCAAAGCAAACAGGTAGCTTTCTCCTTTGGCCATTCAACAAACAAGTACTCTTCTTCCCATGCTGCCTGGAATGATCTGTGTTCACTCTGTATGGATCTGGGTCGTTTGCAAGGCTTGGTAACTGGACTGTAGGCCATTGGTCTCAGGCGAGTTTGTGCAATGAGTATCAAGGGTCAGGAATCAGATTTTCCCCTCACACCCAAAGGACCGACACCACTTCACGAGCGACGGACCGACAACACTTCACTAGCGACCGATGGACCGACACCGCCTCACGACCAATGGACCAACACTGCGTCTCACTACAGACGTCTGTGCACAACACCAAAATAATATAAAGTGATGTGTAAAAGGAAACGAAGCATACTGTGATCTAACAATTGTCAACACACATGCTGGCCTTTGCCGATTCCCAGAGAACCATGTTATAAAAAGTATTTTTTGCAATTATGCTTGCAACCTGCTAGGCATACTAGAGTGATAATGAGGCCAATGAATGGTGTACGGGCCCCTTTTTAGAGATTGTTTTTTTTCAGCATGCTGGGTCACACAGCAATAGAAATCAACTGTGCACGAAATGCCAGGGGCCAGATAAAAAAAAGTGTATTATTGTAAGACATTTTCAACAGCCCTGGCTCTAGTAGTATATTCCTACGCTAATCACGAGAGCCAAATGGGAATGTTCCAGAGTATATCCCTATCCTAATCACAAGAGACATTTAATTAAATGCAGCAGCCATTTATCAAACGCACCCCTGGGAGGAGGAGTAAGCTGAAGGTGTTTGCCATCACACAAAGTGTACCCCACTGGACACTTCACAAATGGTTTGATTTATATTGGGGTTGTCATCTGATTTTTGGTAGTTTTCATGGGTGGGTGGTTTCTCTCTGGCTGTACTGGGTTGGTGGGTATGGGTTATAAAAGTAAGCATTATTGTTTGGAGGTTGCACAAACAAAGGTCTAACTTGGTGCCTAAGCATTACAAGACAAAGATACAGCAGCAAAGTTCTTACCCTTGCAGGGTCCGGTCTATCACACACAGCGCCATCTGCTCTCACCCCTACCCCAGTGCCACACACAGCGCCATCTGCTCTCACCCCTACCCCAGTAACACACACAGCGCCATACACACACAGCGCCATCAGCACACAGCGCCATCTGCTCTCACCCTTACCCCAGTATCACACACAGCGCCATCTGCTCTCACCCCTACCCCAGTAACACACACAGCGCCATCTGCTCTCACCCCTACCCCAGTATCACACACAGCGCCATACACACACAGCGCCATCTGCACACAGCACCATCTGCTCTCACCCCTACACCAGTATCACACACAGCACCATCTGCTCTCACCCCTACCCCAGTAACACACAAAGCGCCATCTGCACACAGCGCCATCTGCTCTCACCCCTACCCCAGTATCACACACTCCAAGGAGTTGCACATTGATTAAATTCAGAAGGATTGTCTGTGATATGCAAGATGTTGCAGGACCTCATGCATACCTACAAATCATATTTCATGCTACAGTCTAAGTGGGCCTGTGCGACTCAGTCATGGCACCACTATTCTCTAGGGTCCAGCAGACATGCAAAAGTGAGTGTACATTGATTTCTACTCCCCTTCCTTCTCATAGCCTGTTCCTTAAACACTGGCTTTACTTGCCCACTGCCTGACTAACCCACTCACTCACACTATCAGATAGCCAGTTACTGGCATGCTGGCTGTCTCAGCCCTTAACTGATAGGCTCACTTACATTGTTAAGTAACCTGTTACCTCTATGTTCTGGCTGACTGTCTGAGTGCCTCACACTGTCAGATCATCTGTTACTGATGTGCTGGCTATCTCAGTCACTCTGTCACTCACCGCCTCACTCACAGTCACAAACGGACATATTTATGAGAGCCTTGCGTCAAGTTTGCACCACGCAAAGTGATACATGTGTGACGCAAGGCTCAGAGTCAGATTTATGAAGCCATGCAAAGCCACATTGTGTGACCTTAAGTCGTTTCATAAATCTTCAGTAAGGCAACGAAGCGCAAATCACTGCATCACCGTACTCTGCGCAAGGGAGGCATTCCATTGGTGTTGCTGTGGGTGTTCCCATGCAACTCCCATGGGTTTTGAGGCATTACCGTTTTTTCCTCTTGCTATAGCACGTAGAAAGAGGAAAACGCCTCTCTGGATTGTTTCTGTTCAGGAAGGTGACCCTTCCTGCACTGAATCAATCCTGCAAATAACACAGACACCCATGCACCATGGTGCCATGATGTCTCTGGTGGTGATGGGGTGCCTAAAAGGCACCAGTGCAGGGGGAAATGACAGGAATACACCATTTTGGGTAAATACAGTGCATTCCTGCCCTTTCACTTTGATGTAGGGCAGAGCAGCAAGGTGATTTGCTGTGCTGCCATATGCTAAACCCCCATGAATGAGGGCAGAAGTTTAGTACTGGCATGCTGGCACACCCACACCCTGAATGAATGGCTAACGCACATTGTCACATAGTCTGGTAATGGCATACTGACTCACACTGTCAGGTAGCCGGTTACTGGGACGCTGGCTCACTCATTCACTGATTGATCAGATCATTCAAATTCTTCAGTAACCTGTTACCTATATGCTGGCTCACTCAACTCATATTGTCACAAAGTTTGGGACAGGCAAGCTGGCTCTCACACCCTTACTGAATGGCTAACCCACATTTTCACATAGCCTATTACTGGCGTGCTGACTCACTCACTGACTGGCTCACTCACACTTTTACATAGCCTGTTAAAGGCATACTCACTCACTCTTGCTCATTCAAATACACTGTTACATAGCCTGTTACTGACATGACTGTTTACTGCCTGACTGACCGGCAGGCTGACTCACTCACTTTGGGGCAGATTTAAGGGCCCATAGCGCCTCATTGCAGCACATTAGTGTAATTTATTTTCTTTTTACGCTAATGTGGCCCAAAGAGGCCAAAATCACTGCACAAAATTTATAAAGTGGCACAATGCATGTATTGCGCCACTTTGCAACCCTTTGCGCTACATAATGCTGCACAAGGCATTATGTATGCAAATGGACTGAAAAAACGGCACAAAAAGCCAAAGAGATTTCTTGCGTCATTTCTAACGTCTGCTCAGAGAAGGCGTTAAAAGGAGGCACACCATCGTTTACAATGGGCCTCAATGGGCTTTGCAGGATCAGTGTCAAGCTTTTTGACGCTAACCCTGCAAAGCTCCAAACAAGCGTCATCATTTTTGACGCTAGTTCCCTAACTACCGCCATGGCACACTGTATCTTAGATATGGCGCACACATGGTGGGGAGCGCAAAGGGATGCAAGAAAAGAGGCACTGCATTGGCCCTTTGTCTCATAGCCTGCTACTGGCATGTTGTTTTCAGCGCCAAGATATCCCCAGGTGTGAACGTGTGCTTTACACAGGCACTTTGTTATGTTGTGATGTAGGGGCCGCGAGGCTCTGTATCCCTGGCATGCGAGGTGCTACTTGTCCATTCCTACCCGCATTACTTTCTCACTCCGCCACGTTCCCACAAAGCATCGAACGAGCATTTGGTATCACACAACACGGGCATTTTCACGAGCTTTGAATGGACTGCCCCCCTCGAATTTCTTTTACCTTTATTTAAAGAGCAGCCCATCCACCTGCAAATAAACGTTTATGAGTCAAAGCGATCTCTTCTGCCTGCACAAATACAGGGCTTTATTTTATAGTACCAGCAAGATTGTAAACTTCATTCCCGCGGAATCCACTACTATAATTTTATCAGCCTACATACAGAAAGGTAATCACCGCTTATGTCGGCGCTCTGACTGCTGTGTCGGCGTTTGATGGCATATTGTGTCAATTTCCCACCTATGCAATCATTTATAGAGGTTAGGATGCACAATGGAAGCTGTGTGGCATGCACAAGACTGTGCCAGCAAACGTGTTTGTTTCTTATGATTTCGGAACAGGATTATAGAATTTCATTTCACCACTGCCGGAAAAAAATCAACATTTTTGGAGTACATACATTGTGATAGTGCCAACTTTGCATTCTAGTTTTCACCAACCCCGTTGCGTGAATTTGCTTTTTTTGCCCTGACGTGTCTGTGGAAATCCGTTGTTGCGCTTGTCAGGTGGCGCAAATGTCCAAGGCACAATACCACTC
Source organism: Pleurodeles waltl (assembly GCF_031143425.1). Classification (NCBI taxonomy): domain Eukaryota; kingdom Metazoa; phylum Chordata; class Amphibia; order Caudata; family Salamandridae; genus Pleurodeles; species Pleurodeles waltl. The sequence continues at coordinate 1,424,201,416 of NC_090447.1, forward strand.
AGCCATGTCAACATTAATGCTATGGAATGAAAGAACAGGGACCACTGGATTTGTTATTAGACCGTGAAATTGACACATTGTTCATGGCCTGTGACACCTGAGCCAGAAGGCCTTCCTGGTCAATAACCCACACAATCTAGATGGATATAACTGAGAGAATGGACAAAAGGGACGATGCAATAATTACTGGCACTCAATTGGAAACATACTCCCAGCTTAGTATGCCTACTAAAAGTCCTGTAGTTGAACACGTACATACCACTTCCGATTCACGTGGACGTTACGATACAGAATAATAGGACTGTGATTCTGCTTCCGGGTCGGCACTAGCAGAAGTTGAGGTACATAGCCTTAGAGCAACAACTCTAGGTGGTACCAAGGTCAGAAAAAGATGCATTTTATCAATGTATTAGGGGCAGGGGATGGTGAAGGTCACACCACATCAGCTATATCATCATAAACCCGACCCGTGTAAATATTCATGGCTTACATTTAGGACGTTCTTATATTTGAGAGTGATTTCTTTCCCTAGAAATGCTACAGATCAAAGAATATGATCCGTGCGCCGCGATTTTTATTTAAATTTAACAGTGTAACGCTATTTTTAATAAAAATAACCAAATTTGTTTAGACAGTATTGCTATCACAGATCTACCTGCACAGCGCTGTAACTAAGAGTTGTTTAATTTTCACATTTTAATAGATCTAAATTTCCCGGCCTTTGAAGAATGAAGAGCTAAGTCAGCCCTCCTCGATATGAACTTCTGACTAGCATGCCGCACTGATGCAGTTAGTGACAGTTTAGTTTGATGATCCATAGCATAGCCCCCATTATACTCTGACAGTGAGAAATAAAGCCCATACATATGCAGTGCAGCACGTCACCTTGCTGTGCTGTCCTGCATTATAGGGAAGGTGTAGGAATGCCATATGTATCCAAGACGTGCATTCCTGTCTTTCCCCCTCTGCTCGGGCCCTTTTGGCAGCCTAGTGCCAACGCAGGCACTCTTGCACGATTGGAGGGAGAAGCAAGGTATCTCATCATTTAGACCGGCCAATCTTGAACCCCCTATACGTCCTTCGCCTCTTCTCGCACCCTCCTTCTGTACATGCCTTCTCTACTTTCCCCTTCTCCTCCCACCGCCTCTCTAGTACTGTTGTTTTTATTTCTTCCTCCTCTTGGTTGGGCATCCCTTGCCCCGCCCTTTTTTCTTCCTTTTCCCCCCTTTTTTCTCTTCATCCTTCCGCCCTTACGTCCCCTCTCTCCCCCTTCTCCCCATTTCTTCTCCCTCCCTCTATTCCCCCCTCCCCATTTTTCCCCCTCTCTTTTGTCTCCATTTTCCTTTCCTTTGTTTACTCTCCTTTTCTTTCTTTCCCCGCTCTTCTCTTTTGTTCCTTCCTCTGCCCCATGATTTGGGTCCCTCCTTTTGCCCCCCCCACCCCTTTAGGTTCACAACTATTCCCTTCTCTTCTCCCTCTCGCCCTACCCCTCTTTCCCCTCCCTTCTTTCCCCTAATTGTCCCTTTCTCTTTTCCCCCCCTTCCTCCCCCTCCCTTCCCTTCCCCTCCCCCAAACCAACCCACCACAACCCCCCCCTTCCGTCCTTTTTTCCCCATCCATCCTCCCTTCCTTCATTCTTCTTTCCCCCCACCTTTCCCCTTCCCCTCTCCCCCTTTCTCTCTCCCCCGCCCCCTCCTTTCTCTCTCTCCTTCTCCACATAGCCGCCTCTTTTGCCTTCCTTTTTTCCTCCCTTCCCAATCACAAACATAAGGCAGCCGGGGATCTGCATGTGATCCCCGTGCTCACCCTCTATTCCCGCCGGGAAACTACATTTCCCGGCGGCCCGTGCGGGGAAGGCGTCATTCTTCAGCACTTTCCCCGCACGCAGGGTTGCTCCCGACTCTCGGCCGCCCAGTGTGGCGTCTTTACCGAGGTCGGCCAACCCACATTTTTCCGGACACCCTGCAACTCGGGGGATAGCATCATACTCGGGCGCTTCCCCCATGCGTAGGGGCGCTGTCGGATCCCGGCACCACCGGGTTCGGCCAATCCACTCCTTCCGAATACCCAACAACACAGGAACGTCATACGCACTTCCGCATCCATTCACGGCCCGTACCCGGGTCGCGACGGTGATTACCATCAGCTGGACATAATTTCACTCAGCATTTACCACTATATCTACCCGCCTCAGTCAGGCCACTTTACTCAAGCGGTCCTGAGGAGAGGTCGGTATAGGCGCATAGAGAGCGCCCACCTTTGATGCAGTGAGTCAGCCCGCCAGCATTGGACATACAGATAAGAGACTTCTTTCTCTCCCCTCTTTTCCTCTTCTCTTCTTCTTTTTCTTCCTGGTTTTTCTTCCTTTTCTTCCCCAGTGCCGATGCTCTTCCTCTTCCCCCGTATTTTAATTCCTTTTTCCCTCTATTATCTCTCCCTTCCACCTACATTTTCTTCTATAAAAATTTCTTTCTCTCACATTTTGTTCTTTCTATTTACAATTTCTTTCTATTTTTCAATCTCCTCTTTCTCTTGCCTCAGTTTCTGCCTCCCTCCGCCTTTTTTCAGCCTCTCCCTTTAATCACCTCCGTTGTGTGTGTTTCTTGTCTCTGCCCCTCCCCTGCCTTTTTTCTGGGTTAGGTCACTTCGGCCATTTCATTTTCTGGACCCTGATAGGTGCCGCACCTCCCCAGGGCCGAGCCTTCACATCCGGCTGAGACCCCCTTTTGCTGTCTTTCCTTGTCTACCTTCATATGGTTTCTTCCCTTGTTTTTCTCTCCCTGAACCTTAGAGTCTGACTATGAGACGCTCCCTCTCCAGGATACCAGAGGCCATTAGCCTCTTTTGTTAGGGTAAGAATTCCTTTCCCTTACTTGTTGTCCTCCACGTATCTGCGCGCAAAACCAGTAATTATGCGATTTTGCACCTAATGCAACCAGAACTTCTGCGTCCTGCATGTATTACGTCACATGTGCTGTGGTTTGCTGTGAATTGCCTTATCACTGTTACCCTCATTACTGGTCTGTTTTATTCCATTTCCTGTAGGTCCTCCCCAGGTATTTCCTTGGCAAAGGTAGGCCCACCCCCCCACCCATTTAATTGTTATTATTTATACAGCACTCACTGAGCATGTGTAGCAGGGATCCAACTCCCTGATGAATGCCCAGAGACCTTGCAGAGCTCATTTTTAAGGGCAGAAACATGTCGGCTTCTTCCTTTAGATAGGTGACCTTGTGAGTCATTGCTCTCGCATTGGTTTCCCAGTCTTCTATTTAATCACACCAAACAGAACCTTCTATTAAAAACTCACATGGGTATCTGTTTAGGTGTTTTTATTTCCTAGTATAGCTGGATCCCTTTTCCAGAAACAAGAATTAATTTACGCACTCCCTCCTGTTCCTTTAACAGTGAGGTTGAGTCCGTCCAGGTGGCACTGTCCTACCTGGGTGGGGCTAGGTGGTCATATGATGAAGCATGACACTATATAGTGTGTGAGACCACCTAGTCCGTAAAGGAAATTCCCCTCCCAGACCCCACACCACACCACAGTTCACCCACACTTCGCCTCTAGTTGAGGTTCACGAATGGTCCAGTGTTACAATTGATACACTACTGACCCACCTTCGTTACAAGAACCCCGTACTCTCAGTTGTGATTTTCTCTGAAATAGGAGACAGGCTGGTAGGGCTGGGGCCTAAGCAGTTGTCGTCTTCCTTCTTCTCTGTGGGTTTTTTCAGCTAAGCAATCCTTCTTCTTTGTAGGTCATCAGGAATCTGATGATCTGGGTTCAGGGTCGTCCCTAAATGCTAAATTTAGGGGTGTGTTACGGTCAGGGGGCAGTAGCCAATGGCTACTGTCCCTGAGGGTGGCTACACCCTCCTTGTGCCCACTCCTTCTTTGGGGGGGGGCACATCCCTATCCCTATTGGTTCTAATCCTCCAAACTAAAAATGGAGGATTTCTCAAGGAGGGGGTCACTTCAGCTCTGGACACCTTAGGGGTGGTCCTGGCTGAGTGGGTGACTCCTCCTTGTTTTCTCATTATCCCTCTGGAATTGCCGTCAAAAGTGGGGGTTCATCCCGGGAGCGGGCATCTCCATTAACTGGAGTACCCTGGGGGCATTGTAACACCAGGCCTGAGCCTTTGAGGCTCACCGCCAGGTGTTACAGTTCCTGCAGGAGGCAGGTGTGAAGCACCTCTACCCAGCGCAGGCTTTGTTTCTGCCCCCAGAGAGCACAAAGACTCTCACCCCAGGGGGTCAGAAACTCATCTCTCAGTGACAGGCTGGCACAGACCAGTCAGTCCTGCACTGAATGATTGGGTAAAATACAGGGGGCATCTCTAAGATGCCTTCTGTGTGCATTTCTTGATAAATCCAACACTGGCATCAGTGTGGGTTAATTATTCTGAGAAGTTTGATACCAAACCTCCCAGTATTCAGTGTAGCCACTATGGAACTGTGGAGTTTGTTTTGACAAATTCCCAGACCATATACTTAATATGGCCACACTGTACTTACAATGCCTAAGAATGGACTTCGACACTGTAGGGGCATATTGCTCATGCAGCTATGCCCTCATCTGTTGTATACTGCAGCCTGCATTAGGGCTTTAAGGCATGCTAGAGGGGTGACTTAGCTATGTTTGGCAGTGTTTTGTGTGCATGGCACCCTGAGGGGGATGCCATGTCGACTTTGCCTTTTTCTCCCCACCAACACACACAATCTGCAATGGCAGTGTGCATGAGTTAGGTGAGGAGTCCCCTAGGGTCGCACAACACATGCTGCAGCCCTTAAGGACCTTCCCTGGTCACAGGGCCCTTGGTACCACTGGTACCTTTTTACAAGGGACTTATCTGTGTGCCAGGGGTGTGCCAATTGTGGAAACAATGATACATTTTTAGTGAAAGAACACTTGTGCTGGGGGCTGATTAGCAGGGTCCCAGCGCACTCTCAGTCAAGTCACCATCAATGTCAGGCAAAAAGTTGGGGGGTAACTGCAACAAGGAGTCATTTTCCTACACATTCTGATGTTTAGCCCTAACATGAAACTTTGTAGTTCTCATTCACATTTTCACTTGTATTTTGAGATGTTGCATTTATAAAAAAGCACATTGCATATGTAATCAGATATTCATTTATTCATGTTTTGCCTTTATTTTGACATGATGCTTTCACCCTCAATGGTCTATTAAAAGTGTATACTGGCAATGATTTCTAAAGTTGGCCTAACTATGCCCTTTGTTTTAACATGAGATGGATTTTATGGTCCTCTGTATTTTATTCTTTTGCAGGTGCACATTTGTGATTTCTTAGCTAAAGAAATGCGTATTTTGTATTAGAGATAGAAGAGCTTGAGAAAAGAAACCTTGGCATGCACTGGAAGATTTAATGAGCAAAATAAATCTCCTATTCATTGCATTTCTGGTGGGACAACATTCAAGGTTAACCTGGTCATTGGAGCTCTTTGGGATGGGAGATTTGTCCGATGTTGCAAGTGTGCACAGTGAGAAAGAGAAATAATTGGATTTCTGGTGACATGCTGGGAGATACAGATGTTCCTGGAACTTTCCACTGTAAGCTGGTGTTTCCTTTGGTAGATTTACTGCAGATTTCTTTAGACTTGGAGAGGTACAGCTTTTTTACCACCCCTGAGCCCTTACAGTCCATTGCTTCATGCTAACGCTGGTTGCTGTAGTTCTGAAGACTTTTATTGGAGTCTTTACAATGCAGACACCTACTTGCCCTATTCCCAAAATCCTTGAGACCTTATCCTACTTAGCCTGGAACCTAACTAGAATTCATTAATTCTGTTTATATTGATAAAAATCAATCCAAGTTCCTTTGAGGAAAATCAATTCTGGTTTCTCAATATCTGTATTGCTGTGACTGCTTTTCTGATTGCCTTATGCTGTATTGAGATTAAACCTATTCTGGCATTCCGGTTTGCCAGTTCTGATTCTGTACTTATATAATTTGATTTAGATTTATGCATATGTTTATTAAATTGTAATAAACCTACTAAACTTTCTACATCAATTCCTGGTCCTCCTTTTGTGGTCAAATTGGCTTTACAAATGTAAAATTGTGAATTTATTACTAAATCATTTGCCTCCCAGTAAACTGAAAGATCCGTCAAGTGGAGACCACTGTCTGCTTCCATGCGCACTCTCTCAATTATATTAGATAGTAACTGACAAGGTTAGACTAGCGTGTTGCTCGGTGATGGATTATACTGGATGGTGGCCAGTGAGGTTAGAATAATGTGTTGTTTGGTTATAGATTATACTAGATAGTGACTGTTGAGGTTAGACCTGTGTATTGTGTGGTGATAGATTATATGATAAAGTGGGGGGCATTATGTGCCTGGATGTATGTGCCGAAGGGCAATAGTTTTGTCCTGCTGGAATGCACAGCTGTCCATTGCTTGGCTTCAGATGTCTGTTATGTTTCAAGGTCCATTTTATATATTAATTTAAATTAATGTCTTCTAAATCTTTATTATCTAAATTGTTGAGAAGATGTAGATGTATTGCGGGATTGGAATGGTATTGTGTATTACTGGCTTGGTGTTGTGCATGTGATGGCGCAAGAGCTGTATCTATAGTGTAATTTTGGTGTAGTGTAAATACACCAAAAACACACAGTGCCCCATAAAGTCTGCCATCAAACCCAAGAAGAAGAGCTGCAGCAGAAGCATGGAAAGGGGACGACACCGGAAGTTAATAAATAAATAAAACAGCAGTGTCCACGGGGCCACGTCAAGTACAATTCACTTTAATGAAAGTCTCATGTTTTGCCATAAGACTCATGTTGTTTCTCCTGTATCAGATTTCATCACATTATTGAAACACTGTGATGCACAGAATTCCATGCCCCCCGGGAGTCGTGTTTGTGCTGAATAGAACAGATCAATAAAAGTATAATAACTTATCAAGTAGGGCAATAAAGTGGGATCGACCTGCTCCAGTTTTCTAAGAGCTACAAAGTGCCTTCTTGTGAACCTTAGACAATTCCTTCCATTGGGAAATGATACAACTATTTTTATAATAAACTTTATTGGCATTATAATAAAGAAGAAACATTTAACCACACACTGAATTTCACTTGAGGTCACAAACAGGATCCATGCTGAAAAGATGATAGTAACATCAAATCTTTTGTAGCGTGATTAAATATATGTTGCAGCGTCAACCCTACTACACCTTCTTCCCACCCTCAGCACCCATACCTCAGTTGGGCACTAATGCAATCCCCCTATAGCTTCCTCAGGCCTCCTAGATTTTTGATGCTTTGATGGGCAACCTTTACCCCTATATATTGGGAGTCCAAGAGTCATGCAGTGGTCTAATCCCATTGCCCATTTCTCAAGGTCCATAACGTTTGTGTTATGTGAATCACATGCAATGTCTCTCTTAGCGACAATCATATCAATGTGCCCTTACACATCTTTTTAGATCTTTGTCTAGTAGGATATTGAGCAGGACCATCTTCTATGTTAGTTCCAGCAGTCTCCCCAATGCTGGTGACACCTTCCGATCGACCCAGTACCTGGAGGTCTGTATCCCCGGACACAGTCAGATCCTATGGATAAAGTCCACACAATTTAAGCAGATTGGGGGAGGTGTTGTCTTAAGCTCCAGTATCTTTTGTAGGTCAGATATATGCAGTGAAGGAAGCTGAACTGAATCAGTCAGAGTTGGGCCAAGATCATTGCTTCTAAAGGTTCTATTAGCACATTGCACTACTCCTCTTTGTTGAGTGGGCCAACGTCTAGTTTCCTTGCTTCACATAGTGTGATGAAGGAGTCTGAAGTATTAGTTATATGCCTTGTCTTCCCATCTAACCCATCAACAGATTGGCTTAGCGGACTGGAGTCAAGCATATCATTGCATGACTGCAAATATGTCACTGTCGTTTGGAGATGCCAATTCCATCCAGAAATGAAAAAAATCTTGGCAGTGATCGATATACATTGGAAGACTGTGTAAGATTTAAGTATTAACTGAATATTAGTGCACCTCTAGAAGTCAATAAAAAAGGTATTGCTACAGAATTCGTCTGAAAGCATCACCTGATATGAAGAAAACGTTGCAGTTTGTATAAAATAAGCTCCTTAGCCTTCCCCTAGACTTCAGGGGCACCCTCCATGGGAAATCCTAGCGTAATTACTTAGCTTAAATCTGCAGCATGTTTCTGAGTTATAAGCAAAATGCACATCTACGCATTGTAGATTTATATTTGAAGTCTAAGCTTTTTTAGGGATCAACTGGATCCAAATGTGCATGCAATGGAAATCTCCCCAAATCATAGAATTGTGGGTGACAATCAACTATTCATAGCCCAGCAGACCTCCAGTATGTGACAGACAGATAAGCAAGAGACTCAAGACAATATTGCCAAGATTTAGCACACAGTACCATGAAGGGCATTACTTCATGAGAACATCTCTACAAAGATACAGAAAAGTCCTTATGGATAACATCACCCTACAAGCAGCTATCCAATGCAGACCACTAACAGGTTTCAGTAGAACCTGAAATTTGAGAGATATGCTGTGCAGAGACTTTCAAGAACACAGAATCATGTGACATCCTTGAATCACTACGGAGCTTATAAACATGCCATGATTACTCAGTGTGCAAATTGGGAATGTATAGTTGTGAGAGAACAGGGCTGATTGCAGAGGCCCCCTAACCTTTTGCCCCCATTTTCCACTTTTTGCTGGTGTTTTCCTGACTCTGATGGTGCACTGGGTACTGCTAACTAGTCCCAGGGGCTGTGCTCTGTGTAAAATCAGTATGCAAATTAGGCTAATTATAATTGGCTAAGTCAACCTACCTATAAGTCCCTAGTATATGGTAGGGCATGGAGGTTTAGGGACCCCAGCATAGGTAATGCACCCATAGGTGCACTGCTGAGGTGCCCAGTGTCATTTTAAAGGCAGGCCAGCCTTGCTGGCTGCGTTTAAATTAAAGTTATATGCAAATTCGACTTTGGAATTAAAAGTAGTTCCAAAGCCTTAAGCTACCTTATTCTTACATATAAGTCACCCCTAAGGTGTGCCCTATGTGCCCCTAGGGCTGGGTGCCATGTAACTATAAGCAGGGACCTTATAAAAAGTTTTATAAGCCCTGGTGAGGTAAAACAGCCAAATTTGTTTTTCCCTCATTGTAGTGAATGGCCTCTATAGACTAGAATGGGGAGACTTTATTTTAATTTTAAAAGTCCCCTTAAGTATCAGATACCAAGAGTTTGGTATCCAATTAATTGTTATAATAAATCCCACAACTTCCAGTTGTTGGATTTAATATAACTTGTTCAGGTAAAGATTTTTAAACTTTACCTGAAAAGTTGCCAACTTCAGCTCTGCAGCGTTTTTGCTGCTGTTCTCTGATTGGCCAGCCTCTGGCAGCCTGGCCAGGCTGTCTTGATGAGGTGTGAAGTGGCCTGGCTTCACACAAAGAGATGTGCCTGTGGGAGGAGATCTCCCCTCAGCAGATGGTGAGGCAGGAAGGGGGAGGGCTGCCAAACTGGTCTTCAAAGGCAGAGAAGGACATTTGGAGCAACACAGCAACACCCCTACATCCTGCAAACCCAAACAATTAGGTGCCACCTTGATTAGATTAGGAGAGGGCAGGAGAGGGGTGTGTTTAGGATTTTTAGCCACACCAGTGGGTGGGCTCAGCCAGATGTAACCTCCAACAATCACTTTCAGCCATGATGGATTTTTGAGGAATGTTGCTCCCTGGGATTGATTTTTGCCACACTTCCCAGGAAGTGGTCATCACAGGGGAAGGACCCTGCTCCTGACTGGAGAACCAAGACCCCCCTGTTTTTCACCCAGGAGCAGGGATAAAACTGTCAGACCTGCACCCACACCTCAGTTCCCTACCAGATCCCCATCAGATTCCAACAAGGAAGAACCACAGAAGAAGAAGGACTGCCCTGCTGGACCCCTGGCCTGCACCTGGACCCTGCACTCTGAAGGACTGCACCAGCTGCATACTTGGGCTTCACCACAAGAAGGGCTTTACCTGGCTTCAACTGGTTCAAGTAGGGACTCCCTGTTTGCTACAGGTGAAAAATTGCTAACCAGAGTCCCCTGCAACCAACTCCTGAAGAAATCAACCTGCTGACCACTGTCCAGTGGCCAAAAAGGAGTTAGCGCAAGGTGCATTCTGGGAGTTGTAGTCCACATCCCCAAGGATCATCTTAGAGCATCTGGAACCTTGGGGTGAGCTGTGGACCCCAAAAGAACCTTAAAGGAACATCTGGAAGAAGATCCAGAAGTTTGAAGAAGTTTGGAGAACTTTTGATAAAAAACTCCATAGAGGGACCGACCCGCTGCAGCAACTCTAGCCGGCTTGCCTCAACCACAACCCGGCCTGATTTGCAGGTTCGTCCCGGTGAAGAAAATCTCCAAAAAAGAGACTATGGTGGTCATTCTGACCTCGGCGGTAAAAGGCGCCTACCGCCGGTCAGAAATCCTCCATAATTCCGCCGCGGTCGCGGTAACCCGCCACGGTCATTCTAACCCGCAGCAGCCAAACCTCCGAAAATCCGACAGCCACAACAGACCGCCAGACCAGCGGTCGGCGGAAAAGTGGAGGTGACCAAACCTCCACCGTCACGCCAACAGAAATACGCCCATGCCATTACGACCCACGAATCCACGCGGCGGTCTTTCAAACGCGGTTTTCCATTGGCGGTACACACCGCCGCGGTCAGAATACACACAAACGAACAAAACTCAGCCACATTGGCCGATTTGAATTCCACACACCTGATACACATACACACACCACTCCCACACACACAATACAATATAAAACACACACCCACATCACCCACAAACCCCTACGACCAAAAATTCAGAAAGAAGCACTGAGAGACACATCAGCGATCACAGAATACCATCACACAGAGGCACACTACACCATCACCCACACAATATCCACACACAAAACAACACACACCACCACACTCAACACACTTAACTACACATACTCCACCCCACACATCATACACACCACTCCATGGCACCCCAAAGACACCCCCGCTTCTCAGACTAAGAACTCAGGGTCATGGTGGAGGAAATCGTTCGGGTAGAGCCCCAGCTCTTCGGCACACAGGTCCAATACACCAGCATTGCCCGGAGGACGGAGCTATGGCAGAGGATTGTCGACAGGGTCAACGCTGTGGGACAGCACCCCAGAAATCAGGAAGACATCAGGAAGCGATGGAACGACCTACGGGGAAGGTGCGTTCCATGGTATCCAGGCACAACATCGCCGTGCAGAAGACTGGCGGAGGACCCCCACCTCAACCCCCACAATTTACAACATGGGAGGAGGAAGTCTTGAACATCCTGCATCCTGACGGCCTCGCAGGAGTCGGCGGAGGAATGGATACTGGTAAGTTGAAGCTTCACTACTGCTTCCCCCCCACCTGCATGCCAAATCATACCCCAACCCTCACCCCCATCCTCGAACCCCACCCTCACCCCCACCCCCATCCTCACCCCCACCCTCACCCCCACCACCATCCTCACCCCCACCCCCAGCACACCTATTCCCTGCCAATGTCTCACCATCACAACCCACACATCCCAAAACCTAGGCCTGCATGCGTCCACTAAGCATGGACACCCATCACCAAAGCATGCCCAATGCATATACACATCCCCCCCACAAGCCACCCTCACCAAAGCCCCCACACACGAATGCCAGCACTTGGGGACACGGGAACCCACAGATACACCCATATGCCACACATTGAAACTATAACCATACCTCTATACCCCTGCAGGACCCGACCGTCAACACACCGCCACGGAGGGCCCAGAATTCTCCACACCCCCCACCCAAGAGGCCGTCAGCGATGACAGCAGCTCTGTCGACCTGGACACTGATGACCAGCCCGGACCATCGGGGACCTCTGGACAGTCGGTTCCCCTCACACAGGCACAGGCCACTACAGACCCAAACCCCTCTGGGAACACCAGCACAGCTCCCACCCAGCGGGCCCATGCCTCTGTCTCCAGGGCGCGTCAATCTGCGGTGTGTCTACCACTACAGGGCACCCAGGATAACCCACCACCCCAACAACAACAGGGACCTGGGGGCAGTGGTAGTGGGCACACCGGCCAGGGGGCAGAGGCCCAGGGAAACAGGGCAACTCGGAGGGCAGCTGTGCGACAGGGGGGGGACGGGCCCAGGGAACCCACTCTCCACGAGGCCCTCACCACCATCATGGGAGCATACAACCGCTCCCAGGAGACGATGGCGACGGTACTGGCCCGGTTCCAGGAGATCCAGGTACTGCAGGAGGAACACTATCGGGGGTACAGGGAGGACATCAGAGCCCTCACCTCCACCCTGGTTACCATGGTAGGGCTGCTGCAGGACCTCATCAACACCAGGACGGACACTCAACAACAACAAAGGGCCCCTGCCACTAGCCTGGACCAAGAACAGCCAACCACCTCCGCCGGCGCTAGTGGACAGGAGGCCCCCGCACAACAGCAGCCCACCAGACCCCCACCTCCTGCAGGAGAAGAACCACCCCGCAAGAGGGCCCTGAGATCTCGCAAGAAGACAGAGTAGGATGTCAAGACCCCCGCCAGCAAAGGATACCACCTGATGTCATCCCACTGTCCCACATTGTCACCCTGTCCATCCTTGAACTGCCCATGCTCCATCTCTCCACAGGCCTCTGGACAATGCACCTGTGTGACTGTTACTCTGGACTCTGCCATGGACATTCCTTCACCATAGCCCCCACCCACTTGAAACCACCTATCCCATTTTGAGCACTGAAATAAACACCTATTTTGCACAAAACTATCTGGAGTCTGGCTGTGATTTCAAAATATTGTAATTGACATGACAGTGCAAATATGTCCTTGTACATAGTGAAGTCAACAAACAGCTGCCACAAAGCTGTAGTCCATGGGGAAACGAAGCACAGGACTCGTAGTGGGGACCCCAGATCTGAAATAGGGAGGGAAAAGCCACAACTCAGTCATCATACACTGGGGCAAATAGACAGGCAGCAGAGATGCAGGAGAGTAGTTCACATTTACTAAATTATGTTTGAATTGTTACCTGTGTCCTATTGGAAGTACTGTTCAATGATTCTGTCCCTGTTGTCTGTTTCAGCCCCGTCGTCTTCCTCCTCGTCACTCTCCACAGGTTCCACAGCTGCCACAACACCACCGTCTCGACCATCCTCCTGCAGGAAAGGCACCTGTCGGCGCAAAGCCAGCTTGTGAAGCATGCAGCAGGCCACGATGATGTGACACACCTTCTTAGGTGAGTACATTAGGGATCCACCTGTCATATGCAGGCACCGAAACCTGGCCTTTAGGAGGCCAAAGGTGCGTTCGATCACCCTCCTAGTACGCCCATGGGCCTCATTGTACCGTTCCTCTGCCCTGGTCCGGGGATTCCTTACTGGGGTCAGTAGCCACGACAGGTTGGGGTACCCAGAGTCCCCCAATAGCCATACACGGTGTCTCTCTAGCTGTTCCATCACGTAAGGGATGCTGCTATTCCTCAGGATGTAGGCGTCATGCACTGACCCTGGGAATTTGGCATTTACATGCAAGATGTACTGGTCAGCCAAACACACCACCTGGATGTTCATGGAATGGTAACTTTTTCTGTTCCTGTACACCTGCTCCCTGTCTCTTGGGGGAACCAAAGCCACATGGGTCCCATCAATGGCACCAATGACGTTGGGAATATGTCCAAGGGCGTAGAAATCACCCTTCACTGTAGCCAATTCGCCCACCTCAGGGAAAATGATGTAGCTCCTCACGTATTTCATCAGGGCAGACAACACTCTGGATAACACCTTCGAAAACATGGGCTGAGACATCCCAGAAGCAATTCCCACTGTTGTCTGAAATGACCCACTTGCCAAGAAATGGAGTACTGACAGGACCTGCACCAGAGGGGGAATCCCTGTGGGTTGGCGGATGGGGGACATCAGGTCGGGCTCCAGCTGGGCACACAGTTCATGTATAGTGGCACGGTCAAGCCGGTAGGTCAGGATAATGTGGCGTTCTTCCATTGTCGACAGGTCCACCAACGGTCGGTACACGCGAGGATTCATCCGTCTCCTTGCCAAACCCAGCGGACGGTGCCTAGGAAGGACAACATGGAGCACAGAGTCAAGCAACCCATAGGTACGTACTCACAGCTTGCACAGTAAACGGTTCTCTATGCAGTGAATGGCGTGTCTGAGTGGCTATGCAAGGCCTAGGCCTGTGTGACGCAGTTGAAATTGAGCCATGTGGACCCTCGAAATGGCGGCTGCCTGACCTGTGAAGTGTGACAATGGGATGTGAGGTCAATGCGCTGGCGTGGCACACCGCGGCGGTCGGCGGTCGAAGACCGCGGCGCGAAGCCGCATTGGTTAACATTGAAGCCTATGGGTTTCAGGAGCCAATGGCGAAGGGCGCCGGCGGTGGCGGTACGCACCGCCGCGGTACGCACCGCCGCGGACGTGACCGCCATTTCCTATCTACTTATCCACTTGCGACTTGAACTTTCACAGGAGAGGACCTATACTGCAAGTGTTGCTGTGACCTCGGTCTGGAAGGGACAATGGCTGCTGCGACTGGGGAAAGGGCCCCTGCCTTCACTGGAGAGGAGTTGGAGAAACTTGTGGATGGGGTCCTCCCCCAGTATGCGCTACTCTACGGTCCTCCAGACCAACAAGTGAGTTTAATTCAATATGGATTTGGGGCCACTGGCTGGCTTGGGGGCCTGGCGGGGATGGAGGGCATGTTGGGGCTGGCGGGGGGCCTGGCGGGGATGGGGGGCATGTTGGGCCTGGCGGGGGCCTGGCGGGGGGCCTGGTGGGGATGGGGGGCATGTTGGGCCTGGCAGGGGGCCTGGCGGGGATGGGGGGCATGTTGGGCCTGGCGGGGGGCCTGGCGGGGATGGGGGGCATGTTGGGCCTGGCGGGGGGCCTGGCGGGGATGGGGGGCATGTTGGGCCTGGCTGGGGGCCTGGCGAGGATGGGGGGCATGTTGGGCCTGGCGGGGGGCCTGGCGGGGATGGGGGGCATGTTGGACCTGGCGGGGGGCCTGGCGGGGATGGGGGGCATTGGGCCACTGGCAACGAAAATGCAGACAAACTTGAACGTGGTATTTCTCCCTCCCTGTACGTGTCACATAGGTCCGCGCCCATGAGAAGATCGGGATTTGGCGTGCCATCGCCAAGGAAGTCCGGACCCTGGGGGTCCACCATCGACGGGGCACCCACTGCCGCAAGAGGTGGGAGGACATCCGCCGCGGGACCAAGAAGACCGCTGAGTCTCTGCTGGGGATGGCCTCCCAACGTAGGCGGGGTGCCTGCCATCAACTGACCCCCCTGATGTTCCGGATCCTGGCGGTGGCCTACCCTGATTTGGATGGGCGCGTGAGGGCAGCACAGCAGACACAAGGGGGTGAGTACAAGCATTATCTACTCTGTTGTCGCGCAGTGGAGGTGTCTAGGTGGGGGAGGAGGGCTGTGGGTCCCCCTAGGCCAGGGCGATATCTGTAGGCTGGGCACCCCCGTAAGCCCCTGTGTCCCCAGCCACCACCCTCAGTAGTGTGTCAGTACAGCCATCCCTGGGCCGTGTCATCCATGGGTGCAGTTGTCAACTCTAGGCGTGTAGGGCATGTTCCACGGAATGCGTAGCGGACCCCAAGTGCGCAACTTAGTGCAGGGGGCATCTGTGTCTGTCATGTCCGCTAACTGTACCGGTGATCCATGTACTCAAAATCTCTTTATTTCTCTCTCCCCCCCCTTTTTGTTTGTCTTTCTGTGCTTGTGTGCATCAGCATCATCAGGCGGAGGAGAAGTGGCATCGGGGCAGGAGGGAGCTGCATCTCACATGGCCCAGGAGGGCCATGCCACAGAGTCTGACTGGACCAGTGAGACGGAGGGCGAGGGGAGCTCCACAACGGGGACGACTGGACCCTGCAGCGACACGGACACGTCCTCGGAAGGGAGCTCCCTTGCGGGGGTGGCACCATCCGTGCCCCCCGCCATTACAGGTACAGCCGCCACCCAGCGCACCATCTCCGCCCTCCCAGCAGCCCCTCAGCGTTCGCCCCGTGCCCGCTCTGCCAGGAAGCCGGGCATCTCCTTCGCCCCAGGCACCTCAGGCCCTGCCCCTGTTACCGCCGCTGCCCTCAGTGAGGAGGTCATTGACCTCCTCCGAACGCTCATTGTTGGGCAGACTACCCTTTTGAATGCCATCCAGGGGGTGGAGAGGGAGGTTCATCGCAGCAATGCGTACCTGGAGGGCATTCATTCGGGTCAGGCTGCCCATCAGCGATCGTTCCAGGCTCTGGCCTCAGCACTGACGGCAGCCATTGTCCCTGTCTCCTGCCTCCCTCTACTAACTCCCTCCTCCCAGTCTCCTGTTCCTCTGCCTGTCCCACCCACACCATCAGACCAGCCTGCACACACCTCAACACCCAAGAGCAGCTCATCCAAACATAAGCACCACAGATCACGCAGACATTCACACAAGCAACATTCCGATGCAGACATGCCAACAGTCACTACCACCTCTGTGACCCCCACCTCCTCGTCTCCCTCCCTGTGACGTCTACACTCACACCTTCATTCACCTCACCATCAGCCAGTGTTTCCATCACCAGCATACCCTCCACTACAGTCCGCACACGTGCAGTCACCACCCCCACTGCCATTTACACGTCCCCTGTGTCCTCTCCCACTGTGTCTGTCACCCCCTCTTCCACACCACACAAACGCAGCCACCCACCCACCCAACAGCCATCCACCTCCCGACAGCCTCCCGCTCCTGCACCTGCACCCGCACCCAAAGACAGCAAACTTGTCTCGCCTACAACCACATCCTCTCCCTCCACTCCCATACCCACTGTACCTACCACTCTCCATTGTCCCAAGAAAATCTATCTCTCTACTGCTACCTTCTTTCCTGACCCTGAGCCCCCCCTCCTTCTCGTCGGGGTAAAAAGAGCACCTCAGCCACCACCAGCCCTGCAGCCCCCTTGACAAGGGTGCAGGGGTATTGGAGCCCACCAGCCCGCAGGTCTGGATCTTCGCCCAGCAGCAAGGGGACAGCCAGCCCACCCCCTGGGAAGAGGAGCAGAAGGCGGAAGGGCCGCCGCCGGAGCCCGGATTCGATATCCCCCCAGGACACTAGCCAGCCACCGTCAACAGCCACAGCTCCAAAGGGAGGAAAGGGCCACAGACTCCCGACTAAGGAGGGCAAGGGCAGCAAGGCGGAGAAGTCAGGCAGCAGGCCTGCTGCCCATGGAGGACCCGTCACAGCTGCCCAGGAGGAGCCCGCAACCCCCATAGCCGCTGCCCCGGGAGGAACCGGCACAGCTGCCCCGGGAGAGCCCACCACCCCCATAGCCGCTGCCCAGGGAGGACCCAGCCCAGCTGGCCAGGAGGGCCCCACCACCCACAGCCCAGGTGGGCATTGAAGGAGCACCATCCCCGCTGCCCAGGAGGGCACCACCAGGCAATGAGCAGTTGGCCATAGAATGGCCGCCGTCTCCAGCACCGCTCCGCTGGGGACCGCCGTCTCAAGAACCGCTGAACTGGGCCCTTCAAGGCAAGAACCGCTGAACTGGGCCCTTCAAGGCAAGAACCGCTGAACTGGGCCCTTCAAGGCAAGAACCGCTGAACTGGGCCCCGCCGTCTCCAGCACCGCTCCGCTGGGGACCGCCGTCTCAAGAACCGCTGAACTGGGCCCTTCAAGGCAAGAACCGCTGAACTGGGCCCTTCCAGGCAGGAACCGCTGGCCCTTTGGCAGACGTGGCAGGGCAGGATCTGTCTCGGGCAGGGCTGCAGGATGTCCTCTGGCCAACATGCCTCCTCCAGTGGCAGTGGAGTCTGTTATGGACTGTTTGGACTGTGGCTTTGCTCTCCCCAGGATGGCCCAGTGGGCAGGCCACCCACTGTATGGACTGTTTGGACTGTGGCTTTGCTCTCCCCAGGATGGCCCAGTGGGCAGGCCACCCACTGTATGGACTGTTTGGACTGTGGCTTTGCTCTCCCCAGGATGGGCCAGTGGTCATGGAGTCCCCTCGTGGATCTGGCGTCGTGTACTCAAGTGGCTGAGGTGCCCCCCCTTCCCTTCCCCCTGAGGTGCCTGTCCTTTTTTCTTTCTGATGCCCCTGCAGTGCTCTCTCCGTGGAGTTCTTGTCGTGGGACTGGGCCTTGCCCCTTTGCTCAGGACCCCTGTGGTCCACGGACAGTGGTTGGACTACATTTAGTAGCTGTATATATTTTGTACATAGTTTATTTATTTATTTGGATTACTGCTGTCCATTTTTCAATATATCTGCCCGTTTGAGATCTCTTCTTTTGGTCTTTGCATTATTTCGGAAGGGGGGGGTTTGTGGGTTGTGACAGTGATCTGTGGGAATGCATTGATGTGTGTGTTGTAGTGGGTGTGGGTGGGTGGGTGTGTGCCGGTAATCTTTTCCCTCCCCTGTGTCGTAGGTGCAGTACTCACCGATGTCTTCCGCGCCGCCGGGCGTGCTCCTGGTACAGGAGCAGGTATAGGAGTGCGGGGATGACCTGCAACTCGGGTTCCATACTGCCGGAATCTCGCGTGGAGTATGTGGAGGTGAGCGTTTTCCCGTTCGTAGTCTGTTTCCGCCGTGTTTTTATCGGCGGTGCTCCCGCCCCGGAAAAGGTGGCGGATTGGTGGGTCGTGATAGGGTGGGCGGTACATTGTCTGCCGCCTGGCTGTTGGCGGGGACCGCTGCGCTGTTTGTTTGTTCCGCCGTGGCGGGCGGAGTGTTAATGCGGCGGGCTGTGTTGGCGGTTCCCGCCAGGGTCAGAATTGCATATTTTGGACCGCCGGCCTGTTGGCGGGTTGGCCGCCGCTTTATCACCGACCGCCAGGGTCAGAATGAGGGCCATAGGCCGAACGTAGGAAGTTGACTGGGACCGCCCAGCCAGCGTATCTGAGGAAGGCTCCAAGGACGTCGGATCAAGATCCAGGTTTGCCCCGGTCGAAGGATTTTCACCTCAAAAAAACGACTAAGTCCGAAGGTAAAAATCTCCACAGAGGGCTCCCGTGACGCGTATCCGGAGAAGAGTTCCAGGAGGTCGAATTGGACTGGCAGGTTCGTCCCGCTGAAGAAAATCTTCAGAAAAGAGACTAAGTCCGAAGGTAAACTTTTGACCAAGGCCTCCTGCGGGCTGTAGCCGAGCTGGGCTCCATCGTGGTCGGCCTTAAACTTTGACTTTGCCGCGGTCGAGGTGCGACCAGATGACCAGATTGGCACTTTTTGTTTCTAGGTGCTAGAAAACAATAATTCTTTAAAAATTCATATCTCCGGTTCCCCTTTTTCCGATTTTATTAGTTTTGTGTAATTTTAAAGATAAAAATAAAATCTATTTTTATAAATTGGTTTTGGATTTTTAAACTGTTTCCTGTGGTTTATTTAATTACTGTTTGGTGATATTTGAATGCTTTACACTCTGTCTCCTATGTTAAGCCTTGTCCCTCATTGCCAAGCTACTGAGGGTTGAGCTGGGTGTAATTTACTGAGACCTAACTGGACCTAGGTGGAGGTAAGTGGCCTATTGCTAAGTGTAGGTACTTACCTGCCCTTACCAATAACCCATTTTCCAACAATAGTACAACTAAATTAACAGACCACAAAGTATGAACATATCATATTAAAGGATGGATGGACTACACCAGTACCTGTGTGATGTATTAGACAGAAAGTTCATTCTGCCCACTCAAGCAAAGACAGAGAAACAGAGAAGCAGTTTCTCTATTAGAAACACAGGGAAATCTTTCTCAAAACACTTTAGGAAATTACATAAACATGACAGCAATTTCAAAGAGGTGGTAATAGAGACCTACTCCTTAGAAAGAAAGAGGGAGTGAATACTACTCCTGAATATTATACAGAATGCTCCATTCTGGACTGGAGCCCATCACTTAGATGGATCAGCCAAAAGTGAGTACACAAAATTAGTCAAAACCCTGATAACAAAGGATATATCAACATTTATTACAATACTTTGATACATAGAAAATATCATCTTTGTTAAAAGGTTGATGAACAATTATGGCATACAAAACACTAAGCAGTGTAGGATGCTGTAAACTTTGAAGGTGAGACTGGTTCCATTAAACAGACCCTACTCCTGATATAATTTTGGATCTCCTGATCACAAATGCAGCATGCATAACTGTTAGGAATTGGGTATCTAGTTGGCAGAAGTATGCATGCTGTCCAAGTAGGAATCTCAGTCCTAGTCAGGGTAAGTCACAACCCAAACTAAAACAGGGGTCTCCAACGTTTTCTATAGTAAAAACTGCTTTTGTTCAATAAAATCATTCAGAGCTACGAATATGAAAATTTTAATACTGACCACATCAGACAAGTTTACATTTTTGTTTTGCATATACACTTTTCAGTTTTTGTAGGCTGCACACAGGAGAGCAACTTATGGGTAGCTACTCGTTGGAGACACCCGTCCTAAATTATCCTGTGCTCACCCTCCGTTAGCTTGGCACACAGCGGGCAGGCTTAACTTAGAAGACAATGTGTAAAGTATTTGTGCATTAACTCGTACAGTAACACAGAGAAAACACCACAAAAAGTACTCCACACCAGTTTAGAAAAGTAGATATCTATCTCAATAAAACAAGACAAAAACAACAAAAATCCAATATGCACAAGACACAATATCACTTTTCAGAGATTTCTGTAAGTTTCAATACATAGGAATCAATGGATGTATCTCTTTAGCACAAAGAACCTGGGATGCGTAAAAAATAGCAACGCTGCGGGCCGCAGAGGAGATGAGGCATCAGAAAGTAAAGTGATGTGCTGATTGTTTCGGTATGGCAGAGGTTATATGTCAATTCTTTTTTCGCAGGTAAGGTGATGCATCCTATTTCAGTCACACAGTCTTGGTTCCTTACTGAGGTGCGGAGTTTGATGAGAAAGTGACACCCAGTGACAATGCATGGAAAATCCAAATGCGCTGTGATGATAACACATTAATTTTTCAGCCATGAGAAAGCAGCTGCGTCGCTTCTGCAGGTGTTGCATCGATTTTTCGGGTGCAGTGGATTTTCTTTATTTGGTGAAGTCTTTGATGGCCCTAATACTTCTTAACAGGAGGCAAGCTGACAAGCCTTTGGAGATCACTTATGGGGGGAAGGCAATGTACTCCCAGCAGAGTCAAGAAGCAGCAGGCAGCAGGACAACAACCAAGAGAGCAGTCATTCCAGAAAATCACTCCAGATGAGTCCTATGGGCAACACAGCAGTCTTTCTGTCTAGTTGTAGGTCCAGATTGTCTGATTTTAGGGGGCCACAGACTCAGTATAGATACTCAAATATGCCTTTGAAGTGAAGGAGACTACAAGAGTGGTTTTGAAGTGCACCAGTTCCCCTTTCAACTCAGTCCTGTCTGCCAGGAGATCTGTGGGGGTTATCAGTCCTTTGTGTGAGGTCAACCCACTAGCCTTTGAAGTGTAAGTGAGAGCCACTCCACCCTTCCCTTGCAGGAAGACCCATCAGTATACAGATGAATGCAGATGCAGCTGAGTGTCCTGTGTTTATGGCTGTCTGGGTGGAATGCACAAAGGGAGATGTCAACCAGCACACACCAGACATGGATTGGAAACAGGCTATAAGGCACAGAGAGCAGTAAGTGCAGAGAAATGCCTACTTGGCATTTCTAAAATAGTAATGTTAAATCCAACTTCACCTGTCAGCAGGATTTCTCACTACCATTCCAACCATACCAAGTATGTCAATGCCACTCCTTTCAGATCAGAAATTACCATTGAAATGCATATTTAGGGGAGCTTCCAATGCTGGTCTATGAGAGGAGCAGGCTTCACAGGAGTGAAAGGAAATGAATAACTTAAAAAGACATGTCCTGTCTTTTACTTACATAGCACCCTACTCCGTGGGCTACCTAGGGCCTACCTTAATGGTGACTTATATGTAATAAAAGGGGAGTTTAAGGCTTGGCAAGTAGTTTTAAATGCCAAGTCGAAGTGGTAGTAAAACTAGACACACATGCCTTGCAACGGCAGGCCGGAGACATTGTTAAGGGGCTACTTATGTGGGTGGCACAATCAGTGATGCAGGCAAACTAGTAGAATTTAATTTACAGGCCAAGGGCACATTTAGTGCATTTTACTAGGGATTTAAGGTAAATAAATATGCCAATTAGGCAGAGCCACTGTTACCATGTTGTAGGGAGAGATCACATGCACTTTAGCACTGGTTAGCAGTGGTAAAGTGCCCAGACTACTAAAGCCAACAACAACAAGGTCAGAAAAAGAGGAAGAGGAAGGCCAAACGTTTGGGGTAACCCTTCAGAGAGTGCCATTTTCCAACTAATAACTAATTCTGTTTTACCTAAACATTCCACCTTTACATTTCTATCTTTTGACCTTACTCAAACTGATGGCAGATGTAAATAATTATACAACACACTGTGGCTGCAATAAAAATGGAAGGCACTCAGCAAATATTCAGTGGCTTCAACAAAGATGCCTGCCTGCTTGGCAGAGAACTCTACTTATGGCATTTAGGCTTTTCAGAGGCACTGAAAGTAGGGATGTGGGTGCTGCAGCAGCCCTAAAAAGGCATGCTGGAGTTTAGGAGGTGAATGACCAATAAAGATGCCTTTAAATTTTGTGCGGTCAAAGCCTGAGTTCACGTCAGACTATGGGGGTCATTCCGAGCCTGGCGGTAAAAACCGCCAGGGCCGGGGTCCGCGGGAGCACCGCCAACAGGCTGGCGGTGCTCCTTTGGGCATTCTGACCGTGGCGGTACAGCCGCGGTCAGAAACGGAAAGTCGGCGGTGTACCGCCGGCTTTCCGCTGCCCAGGGGAATCCTCCATGGCGGTGCAGCTTGCTGCGCCGCCATGGGGATTCCGACCCCCATACCGCCATCCTGTTCCTGGCGGTTTCGGCCGCCAGGAACAGGATGGCGGTATGGGGTGTCGTGGGGCCAATGGCATGGGCACTGCAGGGGCCCCCGTAAGAGGGCCCCACTTAGAATTTCAGTGTCTGCTTAGCAGACACTGAAATTCGCGACGGGTGCTACTGCACCCGTCGCACCCCTTCCACTCCGCCGGCTCCATTCGGAGCCGGCTTCCTCGTGGAAGGGTGTTTCCCGCTGGGCTGGCGGGCGGCCTTTTGGCGTCGCCCGCCAGCCCAGCGGGAAACCCAGAATGACCGCCGCGGTCTTTCGACCGCGGTACGGTCTTCTGGCGGTTCCCGCTTGGCGGGCGACCCCCTATGTCTTCTGAGAAATTGATGCTTATTTTTTAATGTAGAAATTAGTGTTTACTCTACTTTTTCTAACTTCATATTCGAAGTAAAGTGAACTATGGCACTCTTGCTTGTGTGAAAGGAAAGGCTACATGATTTTTTTTAATATACAACAAAATGTAAATACCTATAAATGAAAATTACAGATATTTCAAAACATAGCAGCAGTTAGGAAAGCACAAATCAAGCACTTTTTTGTAATTCTGAAGTGTGATGGAAATAAGGATTTTAGTGAGCTCATAACAAATCAAGATACTTGTGATGCGCAAGTGACAAATATTAGCTGAAGTCTTTATTGTTTGTGCACTATATAGTTTTATCAGTAAAACTGTATGTCTTTGCAAATTTAAGGGCCATTTCAATGGAGAATCTACTTTCTGTACATGAGGATCACACCATGCTTTAGTAATATATTTGTGACAATGTGCTCTAAAATGCACCACCTGCTACATACCTTACCACTCAATTGCAGAATACGCATGGCTCATTTGTACTCTTTTTCTTTGTGTGACACTTGGATTTTTCATAATCCCTGAGTTCAGTAATGTAACATTGATGACAGCACCCCACTCTGAAAAGTGTTCCAGCACCACTGGGTCTTCTGCAAGAGCAATGGAGTAAATCCCTCCGCCGCAATGGCAGACCCGTAGACTGGCTTGTAAACTCTAACTAAGGACCTCTGTCTCAGCCTAATATCATGCAGACTCACGAGGATTCAACCGTAGGATCACCCTTGCTGAGTTCCAGGCTGATCTCATCCCCTATCTTTTCATCCCTGATGTGACGCAGATTTTTGGTTGCACCATCATGCGTTACAGAAGTGACATAATAATGTAATCGACAATATATATATTGTGTGTCTAAATGAAATTAATGTAAAGTGGAACATCTATAATGTATTATTGAAGGTGTATTGACAGTCGAAGATTAGAAGTTCATACATGTGTGTTCTAATGTTTGAATTTAACATGCTGAGTTGTAGTACTTGTGCACACTTATATTCATGTATTCTGATTTTGGTGTTATGATGTAACTGCATATAATCATGTTTCATTTATAATTCATGTATTCATTTACAATTGTAAGATGCACTTATAATCATGTATTTTGAATGTGCATTTAATGTCTTACTAAGTTAGTGTTAGAAATGGGGTTTCTGGTTGGCTAGGGTATGCACCTAAGCCAGGCAGAACCCACCCACTCTAGTCAGGGCAAGTGAGTTACACGTCCAAGATAACCCCTGCTCACCTCCTTGGTAGCTTGGCACAAGCAGTCAGGCCTAACCCGGAGGCAATGTGTAAAGCGTTTGCACAACACACACAACACACGTGACGCAAAATGTACACCACAAAGTAAACACAACACTTAGCTATGTAAAAATAAACTGTATTGCACAAAACATAATTAGACCAACATTACACGTAAGTAATACCCTGCTACCTTAGCAGTTGTCAGAATGTTACACAAGTTACTAATACTCTGCAAGAATACGCAGTTGTCACATTAAAACACGTAAGTACTCAGGATTCTGCAACATAAGCAGTAGTCAGGAATTACAGCAAGATTTCTATGCACTTGTCATGAATACCTCGTAAATACCCATAAAAGGAACATTAGCGAACATATCACAAGCCATAAAAACACATATCAGCATGTCACGCCCATAAAAGGAACATCAGCACATATATGTAATGTCACCAAAGCAGGTAGGAAACCTATAAACCCCCCAAGGTATATACTAGGCTCCTGGAGCCAATCTCTCCTGAGAAGTACCTGTTTGTGTGACGAAGAGGCACTGCTCGTGCCTAAAGGAGGAGCACAGGGGGCCCTCGGCGCTCCTGTCCTGGGGGATAGGGGCGGTCGGCTCCCTCTCCTCGTGATAAACGGGCCCCTCTAGGTGCCCACGATTTTGGTGGGGGCCTGCCTCAGCCTCCTCACACCCTGTCCGTGGGGTGGGGGGCCAGGTGAGGCCCAACAAACAATTATTGGGGCAAAAGGAAGGGAGCCTCCGTCGAGGACTTCCTTCCCCGTTTTTAAAGACAAATGCCCTTTTTCAAAAAGAGAGGAGCGTCCTGCTCCTAGGGCAGAGACCGGGGCAGGGGGGCGCTCCACGCACCTTCCCCCGAGTCCTGCTGGTGAGGCTTTTGAAGCTCGGATCTCTCCTGGGGTCTGGGAAGACATTTGCCCGCACCCAATGTGGTGCATGAGTGTGTAAGGAGGTTCCCGGGCCGCCGCAGTGATTCCTGGAGAATAGAAGGTGGCTGGTGCCCCAGGGGCGCTCCAAAGAGCGGACCGTGCCACGGCAGTGCCAAATAGGAGCACACTTGCGCCGCTTTCTGTTTTCTGGTGCCCCGGGGGCACTAGGAAGGGCGCAATCCTCGCACTCAATGATAATCAGATGGGTTGCAGAGGTGATTTGGGGGCATAAAAAGAGCACTTTTCCAAGTGCTAAGGCCACATCTGTAGCCAGGGCTGCGGCGGTGATTTCTCCAGCAGGCAAAACGTGCTTTGTAAAGCACTGTAGGGTCACAAAGGAGCGCTCCCAAAGCGCTATGCAGCAACAGCAGCACTCCTCGTGCTGGAGGAAGTTTACAGAG